>NC_045543.1:80452049-80768813 GCF_009769535.1 Thamnophis elegans | reverse complement strand
AAACAAAGATTGCAGCTAGGGTCCTTTCGGACCATAACCCAGTTTGGATGGAGTTGGGAAGGGTAGTGCAGGCAAGAAGGTCTTGGAGATTGAATGAAAATTTATTTAGATATGAAAAGTATATTAATGATTGTAAAAAATTACTATCTGAATATTTTGTTTTGAATATGAATAAGGGTACATCTATGGAATTTGTATGGGATGCAAGCAAAGCGTATATGAGAGGAGTTTTGATGAATATAAATAAAACACATAGAAATAAGCAAGGGTTAAAACGAACAGAACTGGAAGAGGAAATTAAGAGAAAAGAGCTGGAGTTAACAAGGAAACCAGACGATACAAAGGTTAAGGAAGCTATTAACATATTAAAATCTCAATTTGACATGTTGATCTCTGACCAGGTAGCTACTAATTTATTATATGCAAAACACAATACTTTTTGTAATGCAAACAAACCTGGCAGATGGTTAGCTTATCAGATTAGGAAAAAAAGGAAAACTCGAAATATATCTAAACTGATTTACAGAGGGAAGGAGGTGTTCCAACAGGAAGAGATTCAAAAGGCTTTCTGGGAATTTTTTACAGAACTGTATAAAGGGGATAAAATTAATGGTTTAGACATAGACAAATATTTAGACAAAGAGAAAATACCTTCAGTTAGAGAAGAACACAGGCAAAAATTGAATCAACCAATAACCTCGGGGGAAATCCTGCAGGTAATTAAGCAATTAAAGTCAGGGAAAGCACCAGGTACAGATGGCTTGACAGCGGTTTACTATAAAAACTTACAGTTAGAAATGGTAGAACCTCTTAGAGAATTATTTAATATGATTCAAACGGAAGGTAAAGTCCCTCCATCTTGGAAGACAGCGTTTATATCTTTGATACCCAAAGAAGATCAAGATACTACTCAACCCAAAAATTATAGACCTATTTCATTACTGAATGTAGATTATAAAATTTTTACTAAAATATTAGCAAATAGATTAATGTTGGTCATTCAACAATTGATACATACGGACCAAACAGGTTTTATACAAGGGAGACAGATGAAAAGTAATGTCAGATTAATTATTAATGCATTAGAATATTTGGGAAAGAACAACCAGATCCCTGCTGCGTTTATATTTTTGGATGCTGAGAAGGCCTTTGATCGAGTTAACTGGCAATTTCTGCTGAAGATATTGCAAAAAATGCAGATAGGAGATAATTTTTTACAGTCAATTAAAGCAATATACCAACAGCAAACAGCACAAATCATAGTCAATGGAAGTTTAACAGACTCTTTTCAAATTGGAAAAGGTACAAGACAGGGCTGTCCTTTGTCCCCATTATTGTTTATTATAACTTTGGAAGTATTGTTGAATAAAATACGGGGCTTGGATGGTTTAAAAGGGATCAAGATTAGGCAGCAAGAATATAGAGTCCGCGCTTTTGCGGATGATTTGGTCATAATATTGGAACAACCGCAGGAATCCAGTATGGTTTTAATGAATACGATTAATCAATATGGTCAAGTGTCTGGCTTTAAAATAAACTTAGGAAAAACCAAAATATTAGCTATAAATATGAATATTAAACAAAAGGAAGAATTAGGAGTGATGCTAGGATGTGAGGTAGTTAAAAAAGTTAAATATCTTGGAGTTAACATTTTAACTTCAAATGGGAAATTATATAAGCATAATTATGAACCACTTTGGCATAGCATACAGACAGAGATGAAAAAATGGGAGAAATTGCACTTATCTTTGCTGGGCAGGATAGCGGCAGTGAAAATGAACATTTTACCAAAATTTTTATTTCTTTTCCAAATGTTACCTATACTTAAAAAAGATGCGAACCTTTTAGAATGGCAGAAGAGTATCAACAAATTTGTGTGGGCAGGAAAGAAGCCGAGGGTAAAGATGAAAATAATGCAAGATGTACGTGAGAGAGGAGGATTGAAACTACCTAATTTAAAACTATATTATGATGCAGTGGCATTATCTGTAATTAGTGATTGGATTCATTTAACCAATGATAGAATATTGAACATTGAGGGACACGATCTGGTATTTGGTTGGCATGCTTACCTGTTATTCAACAAAAAATTGGATAAGAACTTTAAAAGTCATATTTTAAGAAATGCTTTATTGCGGGTTTGGAAGAAATACCAATATAAATTAAATGACAAGATACCCATGTGGGCAATTCCTAGACATGCAATTGAAAATATGAATACAGCACAAAAACAGGACAGAATTACTTACAGACAGCTTCTTACCTCGGAAAGGGGGGTATTACAATTAAAATCTTTAGAGGTATTAAAAGAGGAGAAGGTAGTTCAAACATGGTTCCAGTATGGGCAATTACAGGCTAGGTGGAAAATAGATCAAAAAATTGGTTTTATTCAAGTTGAGGATAATCTGTTTAAACAAATAAGAGATCAAAGCTTAATGCATATAAAGAGGATATATAATGTATTAATACAGATGGATTCGGAAACAGAATTAGTTAAAGATTGTATGATAAAATGGGCTCAAAATATTGAGGAACCAATAATGTTGGATACATGGGAAAGAATCTGGGTAAGAAATGTGAAATTTACACAAGCTCAAAATCTGAGAGAAAATTTTTACAAGATGTTCTATAGATGGCATTTAGATCCTAAAAAGTTGGCTTCTATGTATCCGAATGTACAGCCTAAATGTTGGAGGTGTGGCTCTCTCGATGCTACATATTATCATATATGGTGGACCTGCCAAAAGGTTAAGGCATTTTGGATAAAAATATGGTGGGTCATGCAAAATGTTTTTAAAAGAAGGATAAAGTTTAGTCCTCAGTTATTTTTACTAGGTATATGTACTGACTTTACAGTGGTAGAGACCAATTTGATTCTGCACCTGATAACTGCAGCAAGACTGTTGGTGGCGCAATATTGGAAGAAGGAAGACTTGCCTACAATCCAAGAATGGACATTGAAAGTAACAAACTTAGCTGAAATGGCTAAAATATCGGCATATCTCAAAGATCATTCAAATGAGATATATAAACGAGACTGGAAAAAATGGATTGACTATATACAAAATAAATACGGGACTAAGAAATTCCAGTTAGCCTATGCTTAAGATCAGAAATGATTTAAACTGTTAAAAGTCAGTTCAGTAAGAAGAAGCTAAGGTCAATCTAGAATGTCTTTAATTTCTTTATTTCTTTTTTCTCAATAGATTTTAGACTGTGTTAGTTAAAAATCCATACCGTGTACGGGTTCTGGGAAGTCGGGGGGGGGAAGGAGGAGGGGGGGGTGGGGGGGTGGAGGGAGGGAGGGGTACACACAACAAAAAAAATTGTACTTCAATGTCTTAATGATTGACAAATGATGACATATTTGTGTGTTTTTTAAAAGAAAAATAAAAAAGTTCTCTTCGGAAAAAAAAATCTACCGAACTGGTTAGAAGAAGTTCCACCAGTGGACCCGGAAAGCAGGCCACACATACAGAAGAGGTTCCAAAAATTTTTGAAACCCACCACTGGACTGGATGGTGGGGAATGGAAGGATTTATACTCCTTGCAGATAGCTGGACATTTGTATTCTTTTAATGGATCGTTAGGTCACCTGGAGGTTTATCTCCGTCATCAGAGGTTACCTGAGTGGAGCAAATTGGTGTGGAGCCTTCTTGGAACTGTTGAAAGGACTGTGTTATAAATTGGAGATAGATGATGTGGTGTCCCTCCCCCTTTGTTGGGAGAGGGCTGTTCAATTTTGACAAAAAATTGCCTCCTTAACCCCTCTTTTGAACCAGCAATCCTCTCTGTCCATATTTTACATCCACAGCAACCAGTCCTAATGTAGATTGCCTCATGCAGGAGCCAGCACTCTCCAAGCATCAACTACAACTGTGTGTTTCGACCCATTGTACAATTTACTGTTCATACAACTAAATTTAATATCCTAACACTTCCTCACTAGCCCGCATCCCCTTCTCTGCTTTCCCAACTGTTTGCACACATGGAGGCCTTCATATCACGTCACCTTCTTTGATACTAAATCCAGCCCTTTCTTTTCCTTTGTCTCCCTTATTGCAGCCTCGTGTTCTGAAGCTTCAGCAATCAAAGCAACAGGCAAAGAGGCTGTGGGATTTGGTTTGCTTTGGTTTGTGGTTGTTGTTATTGTTGTTCCTCTCCAGGTGAACGGAAAGCTTTTAACCAGGAAGAACCGATAGTTCCACTTCACAGAAACAAGCTGCTCCTATGCTGCACCTTAGAAATATTTGGGGGGAAAAAATAAAAAGGAAGGAAAGGAAGTTAATGGGAAACACAAAAGGAGCATGCTTCCCCCAGTCAGGCAGAAACTGAACTGATGCCTTTGCGAGATGTAAGGTTGAATGCAGCATGAGCTCCTAAGAGTTAAGAAAAGCTTATGGACTTAATGTCCCGCTGTTGGATCAACTGCAAGATAATAAAATATGTGGAGAACCAAGCAGCCCAGCATGAAATGACTGCCCAGGGCAGCCACAAGAGGTGAACTGGCATTGCAGTCAGTCATGCTACTAGAACGGCCCAATTTAAGTGGATCGCGTCCAAAGCACTGGAGACGATCCACTTAAAATTAATCAACTCAGGAAACAGCTGTTTTATATCAAAGCTGGGAAATCCAGGCACAAGGCATATTTGCAATGGGCTGGGAATAGATCCATGATGCTGTCATCTGTCCTGCACTCAGGAAGTAGAGAGTGGCCCGTTGTGGCAAAAAGTATGGATCCTGAATAAGTTTTATCAGTGAGAAGAAGAATGAAGGGTTGCTATACAGACAAAATAGATACATATGTTAAAGGTTTTAAGGCTTCAACTGCACAAGCCTTCTTTCCTTGGAAGGAAAAGGAAATTGGGTGGCTCTTTCATCTTCTATTTCTTCTGCCTGGGTAACTGATAAACATAGATATATCTTAATTCAGAATCGTGCAAATGAAGGTAATAGCTGTGAACTGAATCAAAATGGATGCCTCGGGATGCAAAAGCCACACTACATCCCTCAAAGAATTGCCAATTGTTTGTTCTAGTCTGATTGTACATCTGTTCAACATCTGGCAAATTTGCATGACTATGCTGAGTCAGGCATCAGGGAAGAGACATCCTTGCCTTCAAGCTTGCTACTATCTTCTCCTAAAGTGAGAGTTGTAATGATGGAAGATCAGGTGTTACATGTAGGAAAATAAAGTTAATTAATTTGCAAATCTTCAGCGGTCTTGTTTCAGGCTGAAGAAAACTCTCTGATTCTGCTCAAGTGCTGGAACAGCAGGCAAAAGAGGAGAGCCCTCCACTTGCTCCTGCCCAAAGGGGCCGTTTGATCAGCTGGAACATGATCTGCATTGACAAAGCAGTGGTGCGTAAGTGTCAGACCTTTTTTTAATCAGAATTTCCCTACACCTTGTGAATGCTTTCAAACTGGAGGCTAAGTTCAGGGAGAGGAATGATGGAGAGGATTGGAGAGAACCACCATGTTACAATTTACATTCATTTTTCCCCAATGTGATGCCCTCCAGATGTAGTGGGCCTACAAATTCCAGCCCCCCAAATTATCTGGAAAATGTGAAGTAAAGGAACATTGAGGTACATTTTTTAAAACTGCTTGCTAGATTGGGAAGTTACTATACTGTTACATACTGTGTGTGTGTGTGTGTGTGTGTGTGTGTGTGTGTGTGTGTGTACACATATACATACATACATACATACATACATACATACATACACATACATACATACATACACACACACACACACACACACACACACACACTGTTTCTCCACAGCAAGCATGCTTATTATCCAGACCTTATGTACAGGACACACACAGATTAAGAGAGATAGTGGTGTGTGTGTGTGTGTGCACCCATGGAAGGGGGGAGAGAGGGGGGAGAAGGAGAGGGAGGGAGGGAGGAGAGAGAGAAAGAACATGAATGTTAGGCTTCTGGGTGAGAGGAGTACCCAGGCAAGAGTAGTAGAAGCATTAAAAAGGAAGAAAAGGAGAACCCATTTAAGTGAAATAATCCTGTTGAAAAATATCTTCATCATTTCATGTCAGATAAAATATTTAGTGGCTTTGCCCAACCTTTCCTCCTATTTCAGTGATGGAGACACTAAGGATCTTTGTCAGCTGAGGCAGCTGCTTGAGGGGCTGCAGAGAAACCCGCCATCTGCACAGATCTGATCAACTTTGCTCCAAATCAGGTGAGAATTGACTATGGGAGCAAAGCACCAGGAGCAGAGCTAGGTGACTTGTACTGCAACTCTAATATTAGGGCCAAATTATCCATGCTATAAGCTTTTACAAATGAACCCTCTTCTGCTGAAGTCCCACTCATATCCAAGACATTTTGCCTTCTCAGTGAAAACATACAATAGCTTCTTCCCACCTCTAGTCCACATGGAAGACTTGCCAAGAGGGGCAGCTGCACCTTACTTCACTACTAACAAGGGGGCTGCCCCTCTAGCTAATAGCAAATTAGTATAGAAGTGGCAGAACAAGTGGTATGGTCCTGTACTTTAGAAGATAATCTCCTGGAAACTATCATTCCTATCTCACCCAAAATTTCTTTTTCAGGTACCTGCTTCAACTTTCATGATGACAGACACAGATCCGCTGAAATGAAAGAACCCATTGATCTCCTAAAAGTATCTTGCATGTTTGCACTAACCTCAACGGGGAACAATAGTCACTCACATCCATAGCATACCTTAAGCAACACATGTTCCTTGGGCTGTGCTTAAATGGATGATAATGACAAGATTCAGCTAGACTGATCTTTGTGGCCTTGTGTCCATAACAAACAGGAGTGCATCAAATCAGCTAGTCTCAATCATTCATTCACACACGTGGGAGGAGTTACTGCTGAAATCATATCCAAAGACAACTCCAGAAATAAAAGAAGCAAAATAAGCAAAATGGCCTACCCCGGGGGTGTCTAACTCGCATCATCACAGCAGCATCACATGATGTATCAGGACTTTTCCCCCCTTCGCTAAACCGGGCAGGGGTGTGGTTAGCATATGACACATCTGGCCCATGGGCCATGCGTTTGGCACCCATGGCTTATGCATACAACGAGGATGATGATATCCACATCAGTTTATGGAGAAATAGAGAAAAGGATCTTTAATATCAGTAACTCCTTTTTCCCCAGTGTTTCTACTAAAGCATTTTAGGACTGGTCTGAAGAAATACCTAATTGCATATTAATCCCCACTTCCAATGCTTTTACAAAAGAGTATGAATTGAAAACTCTTTTTCCTTAACAATATACAGTAACTCTCAATATGCAGAGAAAACTTGAAGCTTTTAGTAAGTGAGAAAGCATCCAAACTTCCAATTATTACATGTAATCAGTCCATCATTGTGGTCTACTCCCCTCTTGCCAAATTATAATTAGAACCCAAGAACTGTTTTTCAACCTAGATAGTAAGGGTTTGGCATTCTTTTGACCATCGGTCAATAGCTTTGCCACACAAATTTACTGCTTTTCCAAAGAACAAAATAAAGATCTATCTCTAGGACTCAATTTTAGGTTGAATCAAATAACAATAGAAGCATTCTTCATTTTAAAAAAGCAAGAGCATTGTAAACAGCTTTACTAAGGGTCAACATGACATTGGAGCCAACCAGCTCATTCACAAGGCTTGAACACTCCAAAATGCCTCCTCTGACAAAGGGCATCACTAAATAACCCAATAAATCTGCATCTGACATGTGTTTTCCTATTAAAAAGTCAGAATCTTATCCAAGTTTGTTTTTCATTCATTAATTTGGCTTAGTCATTCCTGATAAACCAGAATCCAAAATGAATGAAGTTGATCAAAAAAATCACAAGAGCTGCACAGAAAACTGGGCTCATGGTCACCTCCTAATTTGAGGGTGTTTGCCTGTTGTTGCAGTGACTGCCTTTTTCTTACAGAAGTAGCAATACCACTTAACTCAGATGAAAGCTGCAGTCATTCTCAGCTTATTCTTTAGAGAGCAGGGGAGAAACTGTTACCATTTCCTACCTCCTTTGCACAGATCTATCATTATCTGGCTCTCTCTGAGAGCTAGATTCATACACAGGGAAACTTTGGTACGCTGACCTGAAGTCTGAAGGAGAATTAGCCTCCAAATTACTAGATACTTGGAGCTATGCACTTTCATTTCCTTTGAGAATTATAGCCACTTTATGAAGGCTGCCTGCCTATTCCTTTGGCATAACATCTATAATAGCTCATCTTCTGTTATTTCTTCTCCGCGCTGTTTCAGGGAATGCTATTCAATGCGCTGAATGGTTTTTCACTTTTAATTTTCAGTAGCAATTTTTTTCTAGTTTTAACTTCTCTTAGCACCAGGCAGCCCCATATTTTTCAAATGCAAAAAAGATACATCTCCTTACCTTACCCTTCTCTCAAACAATGCAAAAGCATCATTTTGTTATGATCACAGTAGCATTCTCATTTATAATCCAGGATATCATTTTCAAAACTAAAAAAAAGTAAACAACTCTGAAACAAGTAAAGGAATAGAACTAAGAACATATTCATGGTGTCTTCTTGTGATATTGTTACCAAATAGTCTTACAACACCCTAAAAATACAAGTTGCAATTGAAAAAATATGTAGATTTGCTCATAAAATTGTATCAGACTATTGTATCAGGGGCACATATTTGTACAGTCCCAAATGATATTTGATCAATACTATTTTAAGTCTACAGTGGCTCAGTAGCTAAGACACTGAGCTTGTCGATCAGAAAGGTCAATAGTTCGGCGGTTCGAATCCTTAGCACTGTGTAACAGAATGAGCTCCCATTATTGTCCCAGCTTCTGCCAACCTAGCAGTTCGAAAGCACATTAAAATGCAAGTAGAAAAATAGGGACCACTTTGGTGGGAAGGTAACAATGTGCCATATGCCTTCGGTGTTTGGTCATGCCAGCCACATGACCACGGAGACATCTTTGGACAGCGCTATCTCTTCAGCTTTGAAATGGAGATGAGTACCTCCCGCTAGAGTCAGGAATGATAGCACATATGTGTGAGGGGAACCTTTACCTTTACCTTTTATTTTACATCTAGAATAAATCAGCCATTAAATCTAGATTTTTTTTTTTCCTGAACACATTGGCACTTCACTTGATGGTCTAGAACAGTGGTCCCCAACCTTTTTATCGCCGCGGACCAGTCAGCCTTTGATAATTTTACCGTGGCCCGCTGAGCGCGCGCAGGGGTGGGGGGGCGTTGTTTGCAACGACACATTGATTGCGTACCTGCGCGGGGCTCTCTTCCCTGGAGCCTTTGCGCACGGCCCAGGAGCTTTTGCGCACGGCCCAGGAGCCTTTGCGCTGCAGCGATCATGTCCCCCGGCCGCTGCAGCGATCATGTCCCCCGGCCGCTGCAGCGATCATGTCCCCCGGCCGCTGCAGCGATCATGGCCCCCGGCCGCTGCAGCGATCATGGCCCCCGGCCGCTGTGCGGCCCGGTGCCAGGTACTCCACGGCCCGGCACCGGTCCGCGGACCGGGGGTTGGGGACCACTGGTCTAGAACACTATGTCCGTAGGAACATTTTTCCATTTAAATAGAAAATGTGGGTTCATTTCTATTTGTAAACAACAGTGAAACCATAAATTAAAGATCCTCCCCACATTTATAGTTCAGTTGTTTGTCTGAAAAATCACCCTGTTCATCACCAGTGGCATTTCATTTCATTCCCACCCACATATTGTGCTGAGAAAAAACAAACATGCCTTATTAGGGTTGAACTTGACTACAGTAGAATGCCAAACTTGAAAACTGAGGGAGATAGATAATTTATAAAGTTCACAACTGCAAATATAAATATAATAAACATTGCTGATACATTGCTTATTAGTGGAAAACGCTATATGCAGGATCGTTAAAGCAGCACTGTCCCTAAGGCTTATTATGTAAGAAATGGCCATTTTTAATAAAGTATTAGAGTGGCATGAAAGAAGATGGGAGAAAATAGATATTGGATATTGCTATCTTTATTGTCATTATCTCCTTCATTCCTCCTCAGGAAGATCATGATGAAAAGGAACCAATCCTATCCCCTTACAAGAGCTGAAGCAGCTTTGTCCAACTTGGTAACACTTTTTAGATGTGTTGGACAGCAACTTCCATCATCCACAGGCATGCTAACAAACTATTACTGTGGCTGAGTTGATGTTGAAATTGTAATCAAAGAAGTCAAAATGATACTAGCTTGCTAATAAGGAAGGGTTAGGACCAAGCTAAAAATACAAGTATATAATTCTAGTATCTCTTTTCCAGGTGTTTCGTGTGTGAAAAATAGAAGAAAAAGAAATTGGCAACACACAAATATTAGTACAGGATGTGAGGAAAATATATCCAAGTTTCTTAATAGAATCCCAGAACTAAATTTGCCATTATAAGTATATTTCATGTCCCTATAGACACAAACACCCAGTTAAATTACTATGTCAAGTTTTTAATAACTGTTCTCGTAAAAAAAATATTGAATAGAATAGTGTTATTTACAATAAATAGAATCATCGGTTAGCACACTTCATTTTTTTACCACCTAACTTGATATTAATGTTGATAACCCCAATTAAAAGAAAATTCTTAAAGGATAAAGGAAAAAAACCTTAAATGTTACTCCATTGTGTACATCTGTGTTGTGTGACTTTTTCACTACCTTTAAACCTGAGAGGTTCTTGACTATATGGCCCTGTGTGTGCTCTTGTGCCTTTTCATCCCTTTGAAGAAAAAATCCTCTTTTATTTAGACTTAAATAGAATTCATCTCCCTAAAATGGATGACTAGCTTTCACTTTTTGTGAGAAATGATTCATGTACCAAGAGGTTGCCCCTCCTCACCTCTTATCAAGAGCTGAAAATTCTTCATCTCATAGAAATTGCTTTCCTGGCATCAAAGATGCTGGATTTGCTAAGGTCAATACACTTAAATGTTCTTTAATAGCACCTGGAGCTCAGATTCAATTGCTTCCTGAAAAAAATACATAAGAAAGCATAGACAATATATTCATCTCTTTCACTATGAGTGATGCTGCTGGACAAACTAACACAAGACAGAACCCACTGATAAAAGGTGGCACAGCCCCCAGTGACCAAATGTCAGACTGGTTTCCCTGGGTTCAAGTGTCAAGTTCTTGGGCGGCTTTAAAAAGATATAATCAAAGATCCTTTTTGTTATATTCTCTGACTGCTAAAAGAAGAAAATCAGGATTGTACCTGTTATCCAATGTGCTGACATCCATATGTACAAAGGAAAATGAGAATAGATTTTGCAGGGGGGAAAAAATTACATAGAGAAACTTGCTTGTTACAGTTGGTTCTTTTACAAAAGATATAGTGGAATGGCAGCATTAGGCTGTGTACAACCACAAACAGATTCACTGAACTTAGAGAAATCAAGACTCTAAATCACATTATCCTGGACATATGCAGATATGGTGTCTAAGAAATATTGCAATATTTCAAATTATGAAATTATACATTAAAATGGTATGGGTACCAAAACTAAATGTATAGAATTATTAAGAACAATTGTTTATTTGTTGTAATTTTGTTGTAATCTTGCAAATCAGGTGACTCTGGCGACAATGCTTTGATTTTTGATTTGATTTTGATTTTAACTTTATTTGTATGCCGCCCTTTTCCCTGGGGGGACTCAGGGCGGCTCACAATTCAAGGGGAGGGGAAGTACAAAACAAGTTATACACATAAGACAATACATCGTTAAAAACACAACAGTCGTACTATTCGGGTGGGGTTGAAGTCTTTAGCCCCAGGCCTGTCGGGACAGCCAGGTTTTAAGGGCTACGCGGAAGGTCTGAAGGGTGGTGAGGGTACGAATCTCCATGGGGAGTTCGTTCCATAGGGTCGGAGCAGCCACGAGAAGGCTCTCCTCCGGGTAGTTGCCAGTCGACATTGACCGGCTGATAGAATTCGGAGGAGGCCTAATCTATGGGATCTTATTGAATGAATGAATGAATGAATGAATGAATGAATTGAATGAATTGAATTTTTTGAATGAATTGAATTCATTCATTCATTCATTCATTCAATTCATTCAATTCATCTTATTGGCCTAGTGGAGATAATTGGCAGTAGGCGGTCTCTCAAGTACCCAGATCCAATACCATGAAGGGCTTTGTAGGTGACAACTAGCACCTTGAAGCGCACCCAGAGATCAACAGGCAGCCAGTGCAGCTCGCAGAGGATAGGTGTTACGTGGGTGAAACGAGGTGCACCCACGATCGCTCGCGCGGCTGCATTCTGGACCAGCTGAAGTCGCCGAATGCTCTTCAAGGGCAGCCCCATGTAGAGCACATTGCAGTACTCCAGCCTAGAGGTCACAGGAGAACGAGTGACTGTTGTGAGAGCCTCCCAGTTCAGGTAAGGACGCAACTGGTGCACCAGGCGAACCTGGGCAAATGCCCCCCTGGTCACAGCTGACAAATGGTGTTAAAAAGTCAGCTGTGGGTCCAGGAGGACTCCCAAGTTGCGGACCCTATCTGAGGGGCGTAATATTTGACCCCCCAGCCTGAGAGATGGAACACTTGGCCAATTAGTGGGAGGGAAGCACAACAGCCACTCGGTCTTATCTGGATTGAGTACAAGCTTGTTAACCCCCATCCAGTCTTTAACAGCCTCAAGGCCCTGGCTCATCACGTCCATCGCTTCATTGAGTTGGCACGGGGCGGACAGATACAACTGTGTATCGTCCGCATACTGGTGGTATTTTATCCCGTGCCGTCGAATGATCTCGCCCAGCGGTTTCATGTAGATATTAAAAAGTAGGGGGGACAGGACCGAACCCTGCGGCACTCCATATGTTAGGGGCCTAGGGGTCGATCTCTGCCCTCCGACTAACACCGACTGCGACCTGTCCGAGAGGTAAGAGGAGAACCACCGTAAAACAGTGCCTCCCAATGCAACTATGTTCTGCAGCAACCATGAAGTCTTAGTTTAGTTTAGTTTATTTAGTTTAGTTTATACTTTATTTGTATGCCCTGAGGGGACTCAGGGCGGCTCACAATTCAAGGGAGGGGGGCAAACAAACAAAGTTACAGAACAAAAAGACCATACACAGCTAAAAGTCCTGTTACATTGACATTTAATCACTTCTGAAGGTAAGATACAAAGGGATCAGTACCTTATTACAGGTAGTTCTCAACTTAGGACCACAATTAAGCCCAAAATTTCTGTTGCTAAGTGAGATAGTTATTAGGTGAGTTTTGCCCCCTTTTACAGCCTTGCCACAGTTGTTAAGTGAATCACTGCAGTTGTTAAGTTAGTAACTGGGCTGTTAAAATGAATCTGGCTTCCCCATTGACTTTGCTTGTCAGAAGGTTACAAAAGGTGATTACATGATGTGGGATGCTGCAATTGTCAGGAATATGAATCAGTTTCCAAGCATCTGAATTTTGATTACATGACCATGAAAATGCTATAATGGTTGTAAGTGTGAAAAACAGTCATAGGTGCCATTGTAACTTTGAATGGTCACTAAATGAACTGTTGTATGTTAAGGTCTACTTGTATTAGTCCACTCAATATATTGGACAAACCATGTGCTGTAGCTAAGGTCAGATCTTCTTCCACTAATGATTTATAGCATCTTCTGGCATAACTCAACTATTGGGGGTGGGGTATAAAAACTGTGCTATTTATTGTTACATCAGTACAAAAATGACTGGATGATTCCTGAAGAAGCTCCACATCAGAGGTCTCCAACCTTGGCAACTTTAAGACTTGTGGACTTCAACTCCCAGAATTCCTCAGCCAGGTGGCTGAGGAACTCTGGAAGTTGAAGTTCAAAGTCTTAAAGTTGTCAAGGTTGGAGCCCCCTGCTCTACATCACTGCTGGGAATCCTGCCTAAGAGCTATCAATAAGGCCATGAGCCATGAGTTTATTTGAAAAGTCAACTAACGTACAGAATAGCTTCATCTCTTTGGGAGGCCCCATACAAACAGGTATGTCTTTGAATTTCTGAATACAAAATAATATTGTCTGTGAATATATGTACACCTGCTTCTAATTGTGATGAATCTGCTGGCAATCAATTTCACTAGGCAAAATTAATCACGATCTTTTCTTCTTGCTATAAAACTTCATACTTCTAGAAAAAAGTACTATTTTACTCATGCCAACTCTCCTTACTGACAAAGAACTAGGCAGGGGGAATATGTGCCAGGTTGGCCTTGATATCATTTTTGGAGCAACATTCATATCTAAGCCATAAATAAATACAGTGAATCATAAATAAATACAGTAAAGCCACAAAAGGCAGAAAATGATAATAACTTATATTAATGTCATATGCTCAGCTTTACTGGACATTCAAGAGCAAGAGACCTAGAATGTCCAGTAAATCAAGGTGTTATTGCAATTAGATAACATTTGAATATACTGGGAATGTAACCTCAAACTTTATAGAAAGAAGATCCCAATGTCATCATCCAGTATCTCAAAGTCATGCTAAGAAAGAACGCTTCCAAGCTGAAGTCTCTGAACTAGATGTATCATTAATCCTATTGGTATAAGGCACTTTCTTATACTCTAATGTCCTCAACAGGGACAAAAGTACATTTTCTTCCCCTTACTGATGAATAACCCCAGAGATTGCCCATACACAACTACAGAAATTGGAAGAGTTTCCTCTTAACCCTGGGAATGGTGTCGAAACCTGGACCCTAATATTTCTTGTATAGAAATTAAGCACCAGAAACATGTTAACCAATGAGATAATCCCAATATGTCTGTCAAAAGTAACCAGAAATGGCATTTTTACATGATGTGTATAATTTAATGGAAAATGGCCCCCAAGATACACAACACAACACAACACACACACACACACACACACACAGTATATTTGTCATACTCTATTTAATAACTGTACCTTAGCGGACAATTTAGAGATGATGATCCACAATTGGATAATGCCTTTATTAGAAGCAAGTACTATAGCAGAAAAGAGCGAACAAGCTCCATCACTGGACAGGGAGTTATAACTAGCAGACAAGCAGTAGTACAAATTAGGACAGCTGTTTCATGACTACAACTCAAACTTAGTATGAAGGTAGAGATTGTAGATTGAATACTGGAGCTATTAGTAGAAGTTGGTTTGTACTTGGCATTCAGGAACCAAAATAAAGTCATTTCCCCTAGCTTTGAAACATAACTACAATTAGTTTCCTAACTGTCTGAACCATGGGCAAAACTCACAAACTCCTGGCCAGAGAAAAAGAAATTGTATAGTCTTTATATTTGCAAAGCCAGCCAGTAATGTTGGATGGTGCACTATAGGTATGGATGAATTGGACAACCTATCAGGTTGTTGAAATAGATTGAACTCTTAAAATCAAAATCACTCTTTGAGTATAGAAAATATTCTTCCTCTGAAGTTATACACTACTCTTGGCAGTGGAATGCTGTTTTCTGCAAAGCAAAAAAAAGCAGTCATAACCATAACTGTCATTACTGTTGCTATTTAACAACTGCCACAAAAAACAGTTGTGCAATTAGGTGTGGTCACGTGTGATTTGCTTAATGGCCAGCATGACTTACGGCAGTAATTCCAAGTCCTAAGTGAAGGACTACCTGTAATAGAAATACAAAATATCTCCTAATTGGGATTGCAACTGTGATCAGATGTTATGTGTGTCCCCAAACTGTTCAAATCCTCATTGGTAATGGACCACTTCAGACTATCCATTCTGCCATCTCTAAAATTCAAGTCAGACTGGATAGCTCTTCAAAAACTAATGGCTTCTCTCCTGAAATCTCAGCTACCTATTCATCCAGATAAATAATACTAGCAACACAGGCTATAGACAAGAAAAGGTTTTAACTCACAGATGCATGCATGAGATATATTTGCTAATTGTACTTTGGATACCAATAAATACAGAATAAATACAATAAATAAATCATTCAGGAGATGTTAAAGTCTTATGCACAATTGAAATAAGAGTCTTTTTTCTTCCGATTATTGTTCAGACAGCTAGAGAAAAAGCCATGGAACTTTGTTTTTATACATAGCAATAGCACTTAGACTTATATACCACTTCATAGTGCTTTACAGACCGCCCTAAGCACTTTACAGAGTCAGCCTATTGCCCATAACAATCTGGGTCCTCATTTTACCCACCTCAGAAGCAGTGACGTGCGGTGAGGTTTATGGCTGGGGAGGCAGTCCTCTCCCCCGACACCCCACTGACTAAAGCATTTTCTTTCACACACACCCCCTGTGCTCGTGGCAGAGCTCAGGTGGGCGAAAGAAAGCGCTTTAGTCAGTGGGGTTTCGAGGGAGAGGAGAGAATGCCTGAGCATTGCCGCAAAAGAAAGAAAGCGGCTTTTGCCTGCCCCTCCGCTATGTCTGACATAGAGGCGTCCCACCTCTATGTCAGACATAGCGGCGGGGTGGCCAAAAAGAAAGAAAGTGGCTTTTGCCCACCCTGCCGCTATGTCCAACATAGAGGCATCCCACCTCTATGTTCGACATAGTTGCGGGGTGGGCAAAAAAAAAGAAAGCGGCTTTTTCCCACCCTGCCGCTATGTCTGACATAGAAGCGTCCCGCCTCTATGTCGGATGTAGTGGTGGGGTGGGTAAAAAGAAAGAAAGCAGATTTTGCCCACCTCACTGCTAAGCAGACATAGCAGCAGAGCAGGCAAAAGCTGCTTTCTTTCTTTTGCCCAGAGGCTGCAACCCGCCTGAGTAGCCCACCTCTGGGCAAAAGAAAGAAAGCGCCAGCCCTCCATCAGAGGTGGGTAAAAGACCCGCCTCTGCTGGCGGGCTGCCCTGACACAGAGAAAGAAAGCTGGCGGGCTGCCCTCCCTGCCTCTCCTACCCCCTTCCCTCTGAGTGAAGAAACAAACACACACACACACACACACACACACACACAAATTACTTACAATTACTTACAAATTACATTAATTTTGAATTCCTCCCCCTCCCTCCGATCCACATACCTTTTCCAGTTGTTTCATAATCACAGAGGATTTCAACTCTGCTCTTGCCTGTCATGTGCCATCATGAAAATGTAAAAATATAGAAGGAAAAAGGCAAGAGCTGCTGAGGTCAGGCTGGGTTAGCTGCTGCCAGAGTCCCCAATGGATGACTCTGCTTAACTGTTTAAAAAAGCCTCTAAAAAACGCCCTCTACAGGAGGAGGCAAGAGAACCACGTGCCTCATCTACATAAGGAATTTTTCGGCTTTTAACCCTTGCTTAATTCTGCTCAAGTGATCATAAAGTCAGACTAAATGAGGCACGTGGTTCTCCCGCCTCCTCCTGCAGAAGGCACTTTTTAGAGGCTTTTTTAAACAGTTAAGCACTAAGCAGAGTCATCCACTGTGACTCTGGCAGCAACTATCTCAGCCTTTTTCCTTTTACATTTTTTTTTTCTTTTCATGATGACAGTGGTGAAGTTCTGCCTCCCCTGCCTTCCCTGCACATCACTGCTCGGGAGGATGGAGGACTAAGTCAACCTTGAGCCTGGTGAGATTCGATCTGCAAAACTGCTGGCAGCCGGTGATCAGCAAAAGTAGCCTGCAGTACTGCATTCTAACCACTGTGCCACCACAGCTCATGCTACCCACAGCAAGATTTCTTTGTGCTCAAAAATGGAAAAGTTCACCACTATCCGCAATTGGGAAATGGTTGGTGAAAATGATGGAAATTGCAAAGTTGGATTAATTAAATTCCTTGACTAGAGAAAAGACATGTAGACATGATATCTGCATGTATAGTTGACTGGAAACCCCTTCCAGACTATTTACATGAAATGTGGGGAGGGGGAGCAGTTAATGGCTTGTGGTACTGATGATAGAAAATAATTAGATAATAGAAAAAGTTTTTCTTGTAACCATAGAATAAGAGACCACTTGGCAATCATGCTTTTCCTTCTGCATTTTTGTCCTTTTTTCTCCCTTTTCTTTATATTCTACATTACTTTGTTTACTTCATTTTCTGTTAGTTTGTGGTTGTGTTATGTTTAAAACTTATAAGAAAAAAGTTATATGGGAAAAAAACCCTAATCTTTCATGGAATCTCTTGATGAAAATTGCCTTTTACAAACTCCAGCCACCTGATCCACCATGTGGACAGACAATTAACCTGCATACTTGCCAAGTTACTTTGAAGAAATCACCTGTCTGTGGCCTTCTGTTTTAAATGTAGGGTTGTGGTGGGAAGCAGCAAATGAGATAGTTATTTTCATGCGCTGTATGACAACATCCTCTCCAGAGGCCCATTATTATTATAACCCACGCTACTTCTCATGTTAAATTAACTTGTTCTGACTGTACACATTCTGATACAAGGAGCTCAGGTCACGTGCTGCTGCATGCATCGTCTGTCTCACCAACTGTGTTACTAAAACTAGACAAAACCTTGTCAAGAGAAATAAACTTCTCTGGAGATAGAGATAAGTGACTCAATTAATCACACAGCTTGCAAGGTTTTGAATAGTTCAAGGACAATATTCCCAGTTAAAAGAACTGGAGGTAATAAGAATACACACACACACACACACACACAAACACACACATGCATTCTTACACAAACACACACATGAGAGAGAGAGAGAGGGAGGGAGGGTGGGAGAGACATATCTGCTATCTGGCAGAAATTTGCTGTCAAGCAACCATGCATCCCTTCAGCAAAACCCTGACAAGATATATCTCATCCAAAGAACAAAAAGACCTTCAATGTTGGATTAGCCTCAAAAATTAAGAAAGTAGCTTATCTAACCTAGCATCTTTCAGATGTGTTAGGGACTAGGACTCTCAGAATTCTTACCCACCATGGGCAAAACAGCAAAATGGTGACCAGGTAATAAAGAAAAGTATGAACTATTAAATTGGATTAGTCTTCTCCAACCAGTTAGTGTACATTCCACCAGGTAATTGTGAAGAGCAGACGAACAAACAAGAAAGGACTGAAAGAGGCTTGCTGATATTTGATTGATCTTAATCTTTACTGGAGAACTGAAACTCAAAAAGAAGGAAAGGTAAACTTGGGAAACCTCAACTATATTTACTATATCTAATAAAATTATTGAGCAATCATGAAGACATCAGCTTATGTTATTTATAAGATATTACTATATCATTATATTACTTTATTCATTAAAATAAAAAATGCAGTCAACTGAACATTCAACATTGCATCACAAATACCATTGACTGGTGCTAATGGTTGATATGGGTTGCTGCCAGAATCCTAGGTATCAACCAAGTATCTTTTTAAGATGTACGATATTTTGAGTAGCGCAGTTTTTTGCAGTTCCGCTAGTATTATTGCAGGAAGCTGCAATTTATTGGTGTATTTTGTAAAATTCTTGGACATGGTACCAAGTGCCCTGATGACCATGTATCACTGTTACATGTTTCATCTATAATTGTGTAGTTTCAATGGTCAGATCACGATATTTCATGATTTTTTTCAAGTTACTTTTCTTCTGGCATCTTCTGTTACAGCAAAATCAATAAATTGTACTCTTTGCTTTTCAACAACCGTGATATCTGGTGTGTTATGTTTCAAATGACGATCTGTGTGTATTTGAAAGACCCACAAGATCTTCACCTTCTCGTTTTTGACAAGTTTTTCCACTTTATGTTCCCATGACTTTTTGGATACAGGTAAGTCATATTTTTTACATAATGACCAGTGGATTAATTTAGCAACTCGGTCATGTGTAAAAGTAGTGTTCAAGCGGTGCTCCAGTTGTTCACTATAGGCATTGACAAGTTTGCTGTCATTTGCAGAAGGCATCTTTGCTTGGAACAGCTTCCATCCAGTGACAATATCTGTAACACCATCAAACATCCAGATTTACCTATTTCAGGTCCTTGGTAAGGACTCAATAGGTAGACAAAAATGCCAAACCTAGTCTGAACATCTGGCTGACTGTGCTATGATCAATAAAAATAAATATATAATGCTATAGAAATATCTTATAAACAATATATAATAATTCAATTATTATATTAAAAGGTACACTAAATTATTAAATTAAGAAACATAGCAAAGCAAAGCCTTACATGGCCAGTACATTAAAAAACAAATAGCAGGCAAAACAGATAACAACAAGACTTAGGAATGCCTAAAAGCAGAAAAATTGCAGTAAGAAACAGAAGGGCTAATTTTGGCTGCCCAGGACCAAGCCTTGAGAACAAATTAGCAAAATTAAGACATTTTATTTTATTTTATTTTATTTTATTTTATTTTATTTTATTTTATTTATTATTGGAATTTGTCAAACAAAAAGAAGAACAAGAATAAGAGAATATTCTTCTCAGAGCCGAGGTGGCGCAGTGGTTAGAGTGCAGCACTGCAGGCTACTTCAGCTGACTGTTAGCTGCAGTTCGGCGGTTCAAATCTCACAGCTCAGGGTTGACTCAGCCTTCCATCCTTCCAAGGTGGGAAAAATGAGGACCCAGATTGTTGGGGGCGATATGCTGACTCTGTAAACCGCTTAGAGAGTGCTGAAAGCCCTATGAAGCAGTATATAAGTCTAACTGCTATTGCTAACTGCTAGAATAAAAATACAATGACAGGGACGATATGCATGTCACTGCACTTATGCATGTCCCCTCTACTGACCACTTAAGTATGACGTAAGGTCCACGGAAGTCAATTTGTAACTGAAACTGAAAATTTGTAGCTGAGACAACTGAATCGGGTAGGGCATTCCAGACTTTGACAACTTTATTCCAGAAATTTTATACAGATGTACAACATATGTTACAATATAAGCTTTCTTGCAGAAATATAATGTATCTGATATAATTAATATAATCTGAGTTCTAAGCATACCGTAGTAGCTGCATTACTGAAATCAATGGAACCTAACTTAGTTATGTTTAATTTAAGTTCAGTTTCACTTCAAACTATGTGTGATTAACTGCATTTAAACCTAATTTGGCAATGTCTATTTTTTTTCATGAAATATGTATTATAGCATGCCAGCACCCAAGACAGAATGCTGTACTATTTTTTAAATACATCCAAGGAGGTTATTACACCACAATTCCCTGTCTGTAAAAATATGAATATTAATATTGTTTACTTCTTCAGGATTCTATGAAGATAAAATAAAATACTAGGGGGCAAAGCATTTTCTATGTTAAAATACATAAAAAATTTATATAGTCCAAAAATAATAATTTTCTTTTAGTATTTCTCCTGAGATGTTTTTCTACTAATAGAAGGATAACACTGTATAAAATGAAAAAGTGATTTACAGGCAGTGCTGTCTGTAGCAAATGCAGTACGGCAATGCTAACACAACAGCAAAAACACACAACACCATATAAATGCTGCTATTATATACTTGCATTCTGGCATCTGACAAATGAACCTTTGCCACAGTATTGGTACGAATATATTGTCCTGAATTTCATGTATTTACCTGACAAAGGACTCTGTACACCAATATATTAAGCAAAATATTTCAATATTCATTACTGGGACTGCACAGACCTTTGGATTTCAACAGGAAAGGGCACTTTGCAATTTGCAGGAGCACACAGCATTTTTCAGCAATTCCTTAAAGCAACTGCCTTTTCTTTTGGGATTAAACACTGGATTCCTTCTGTAGTAAGGGACATGATGGCTCAGTGGCTAAGATGCTGAGCTTGTCGATCAGAAGGTCGGCAGTTCAGCGGTTCGTATCCCTAGTGTCGTGTAACGGAGTGAGCTCCCGTTACTTGTCCCAGCTTCTGCCAACCTAGCATTCCGAATGCACATAAAAATGCAAGTAGAAAAATAGGGACCACTTTGGTGGGAAGGTAACCTCTCTGTGCACCCTCAGCATTCAGTCATGCTGTCCACGTGACCACAGAGACATCTTCAGACAGTGCTGGCTCTTCAGCTTAGAAATGGAGATGAGCACCACCCCTAGAGCCGGAAATGACTAGCACGCATGTGCTTAGCTTTACCTTCCCTCTGTAGTGGAACATGATCCCAGATTAATTTGGTTTAAAGCAGAGGTGTACAACCTTGGCAACGTTAAGATTTGAGAATTTCAACTCCCAGGCAATTCTGGGAGTTGAAGTCCACAGGTCTTAAAGTTGCCAATGTTGAACACCCCTGCTTCGAAGAGTTGCTAACATGTGTGCCCTGAAACACCCTTTCCCTTTGACTCTGAAGTGTTACAGAACTCTATTCATTACCTTTGCAAATGAAGGATACCCTGTCCACGAAAACTGATTCACACATGCAAATCTGCCACAGTAGGATTTCTGCCTTAAAACAGTTGTTGAAAGAATATTGTCCACAACATCTAACCATCAGCCATATGGATCCTGGTGTCTCTCAGCTCTGTTTTCATAATAAACAAGTAGAGTAAGTAGTGCTGATGACTTTAAAAAAAAATTGGACATTCAGCTCACAAATGTTGGCACATTTCCAACACAAGCAGCTACACTGGTACAAGTAATCCAGGAAATGAGATGAGTCCTTGTATCAGTATAGTATAGGTTATGTCTTCATCACATCCCCAACTCCTTATATATTAGCCAGCCAATAGTATTTGGACAGCACAACTAAATAGCATCATTAAATACTTTCTGTGCTTCCAAATCTGTGAAATAAATTATAAAATGGAGATGCTTAACTTTTAGCCACTCTTAGAATATGCAAGGTATGCAAAGTAAATAGATTTAAGTCTAGATAGATATGGTTTAAAACTATGCATTATTACATCTGATCTAAACTCTTTTTTAGCTTCATGAAAGTGAGTGGACATAGGTCAATTAGCCATCTTTTAGCATAGTCAGCATATTAACCTTCTTCTTAATCTAGTTCTGCTTATTGTGGGAACTTGCCTTACATGGAAATTTAAATAGAACAATACACAGGGAATTGAAAATTATGACTATATGACAGCATAAAGTTGGAGGTATCTTTGTCTTTTGGCTGCTATCATTCCAGTGGTGTCAGAATTAGTGTAGCCCAGATCTGATTGCTTTAATCTAATTTGTACCAAGCTGGACAGATGAAAATTCTGCATTCAGGAGACAAATGTATAACTTTCGACATCATTTTCATATCCTGGTTTGTGAGCAAGATGTTTAAAGGTTGGACTCCATAGCACCTTGCCCATGAGGGAAATAGTAAAGTATAGATAAATAAAGATTTCAAGGACACAGTGGCTCAGTGGCTAAGACGCTGAGCTTGTTGATCAGAAAGATCGGCAGTTCGGCAGTTTGAATCCCTAGCAACATGTAATAGAGTGAGCACCCATTACTTGTCCCAGATTCTGCCAACCTAGGCATTCGAAAGCACATAAAAATGCAAGTAGAAAAATAGGGACCACCTTTGGTGGGAAGGTAACAGCGTTCCGTGCACCTTCGGCGTTTCGTCATGCCGGCCACATGACCACAGAGACATCTTTGGACATTGCTGGCTCTTTGGCTTTGAAATGGAGATGAGCACCGTCCCCTAGAGTCAGGAACAACTAGCACATATAGCAATAGCAATAGCAGTTAGACTTATATACCGCTTCATAGGGCTTTCAGCCCTCTCTAAGCGGTTTACAGAGTCAGCATATTGCCCCCAACAACAATCCGGGTCCTCATATGTGCAAGGGGAACCTTTACCTTTACGTTTTAAATAAAGATTTACCAGTGTCCCTCTTTTGTCTCTCAAAAAGACACTTGTTTTTTGTCTGAGACTCCTAATCTGAAGTCACATCCTTCCCATGCACAATTTCACAGAATACATGATCTTTCAACTCTACTAGAATATAGTGAAGTAAGTGCTAGGCTTTTTTTTAAAATCCTGGAAATATATTTCTTGTAAATAAACCTCCTTTCTTTTATAGTTATAAAACCTGATTTATTAATCAATCTTCAGGTGAGGTCCCTCCTCCCAGGAATGCACAGGCATACTCTACCTAGAGAATGCTTCAACCAGCAGCATAAAGGTTTCTTAATGCATACTTTTTAGCTAGTTAGTTAATGTTAATTAACATTATATTGTTAATGTTTCACTACCTAAAACTGAATCTGAGTAATAATCCAACCTTGATGATTTAATAGGCTTCACTAAATTAGACAACAAAGAACCATGACATTTTTAAAGGGCTTTTTTAAATTCCTAATTGTAAGGCTATTACCTGGAAAAGAATTATACACTCTTGACATAAAATTGCTAAAGAGGCAAATTTCAGATATAAGCTGAATTCTGTAGATTCTTAGAGCTAGTTCTTGTGGAACGTGAGGGGTGTTTCAATGAAGTAGAATAATTTCATGAATCTGCTTATTTTGTCGTGTATTTTTTTTTTGCTTTGCTTTTTAAAATCAGATCATTTATGCTGTACAATTTCCTACAAAAGCAAAACAAATAGATTTTAAAAAAAACAACTCACATTCTACTCTGTTTATCACAATTTCTCTAAAATGTTCATGTAATAACTGGGAGTAGATATATAGTTTTCCCTCCTTGAAACCAAGAATAGAGTGAGGGGGGAAAAACCTTGCCACTATGTAAAAGTTTGTCTAGCATCACACATGCTGCTCCTTTTCTCTTATTTTCACAATAATGGATCTCATATATTTAGAATGTTACATTGCCTGTGTGGTTTAGGAGCAATATATCACTGAAGGAACTAGATAAAGCAGACATCCTCCTGGATTTCACCCACACGCATAAAATATTGCATGAAGTAGACACATTTGTCTCCAGCCATTTGTTTACTTCAGAGCAGAAAACAAACTGGAAAGTTAATGCACACAGAATGTCATTTAAGCCATACCTCACCCAAGCAAACCTTCACTTAAAGTGAAGAAAATTCCAAAATATTTTTCCCCTGATGGCACATTATAGAAAAACCAGTCAATAATATGTCAGAAAACAGGGGGAGGGGAAGAAAGAAAGAGTGAGGCTTACCAAGCCATTTGTTTTACATTTTATGGCTTGTGTCATTCTCTAGTCTTTGGGTCAAACTAAGTGTAAGTATCTCCTAGTTGTGTTATGTAAATATCAGCCATTAAAAAAAGCATAAAGAGCTTAGGGAGCACAGAAACAGGCGAGCCAAATCATAATTTACACTTCAAGGAAAGTCTTCACTGGTGACTACTATTTCCCTAACAAGGTTTGTGTATTTGAATTATGGTTTCCGAATTATTATCTCAATTAATTTAGCACCTTAACAACCTGAAACTTATTTTCTTCTTTTTACAGGATTTAAAAATAATAGCAGGCAAGCAGCTAGCCACCAGAAGTCTTAGATTCCATTTCTGGCTTTTAGCAGAACATCAAAGAAAGCAGTGTGAACTTAAGAAATGTAAATTTTGCAGACATTATTTTGTCCATCAATAAAAGAACTTTAACCGAAGAAATAGAAAGTCAGTTTTTCAAAATATCTTCAGCAGAAAAGAATAGGACTGAATGATGCAAAGTAAAACAACGCAATATATTATCTAAGGAGATCAAAGCAAACTCTTTTATTTTCCTAGTTGCTAGATAGAATCAATATAATGATTCTAATTAGGCCCACTTTCTGAATGAGCTCAGTACATGAAGAAATAGTCCTACTTGTGATCCCCTGGCATAATGCCTTGGTCCAGCATTGTCGCCATTGTCACTAATAAATAAGTTAAAAAGTGAGATAGTAGTGATGTGAAAGAGCTTGGCTGAGAATCTGGGCATCTCCTTGATAGATTTATCTGAGCTGGACTGAAAGAAATCAAGATGACTGCAAGATGGTTGGGAAGAAATACAGAAAATTCTTACTTTTTGTAGCTTTCTCGTGATCAAGTATTTGAAACTCAGATCTAGTAATCTTTCTTCAGAGCAAACACAACAGAGAATGATGGACCACTGCTTTGGTTTGATAAAAACTTTTTGTGTCTGTACACTACACAACTTGAAATTATATGGTAATTGAGTCCTGTAGACTTCAGACTACACAGTTATTCCATACTCAAAATCTATGTCCTAAATATTTAGGATACTTATCATGTGATAAGCTGGGGGGGGGATAAATTTAATAAATAAAATAATGCATATATGAATTATTGTGAGGGAATTTGCCTTCATCTGCAATTAACTGGGGATGCTAGAGTTTTCAAGTTTGTCAAGAACACAGTAATGTTTAAGCCAATTTATAAAGTATAATTGCTTTGTTTTGTCTTACCTATAAAACATTTTCATCTGATTCATTCCATTCTAGGAAAAAGTGTCATGTAACTAAACCATAACAGGTATATGGGACAGGTTCCCTGTGAAGTTCAAGGAAATGCAAATGAGAACAAAAAATACTTATATTTAGCTTTTAGCAGTTAGTCAAAACAGGCTTACATCAGCATGCAGCCAATTCTCTTTAGGAGTTTCTTTCTTTTTGTCTTTCCATTCCTCACTGTCTGATAATGTAACTATATCCTGCTGTAAATAGGCTAAAAAAGCTTTCTGCAACCCCCCAAGTGCAAATCAATACAAGTTATTATGATTCATAAAAGTGTCATCATTATTGTTCAATTATAGCTCTATTAGAAGAAAGTATCTTTGGCACTGAAGCTTTCACTGCTAATATTTATAATCTGCATTGAATGATGCTAATGAATGAATAAGCATACATTAGACCAAATGCAATGCTGTTTGATTTATATGACCCCAGCTCTGATTGCCAATGTTAAATCCATTAATGTATCTCTTAGATCTGCATTAATGTACTTGCTTCCATACAATAGGGTTTAAACAAATGCACTTACATAGCTTCCAATTATTTGGATAGTAGTCATTATTATATCATTCTGGCATCTATGTTGCAGAACAGCATTTTCAAAAGCTTTGAGAATTAAAATCTACTCTTTGCCTGGATGGAAATTTCAAAATCCTTTACATTATTCCAGACACAAACAGATTTTTTTAAATGATATTGCGATTGATTTTAATTCTAAAAACAAAAGCAAAAAGTTGAGAATTCACCAGTCAAGACAAGGGATTCAGTTGGAAATCACCATTTTGTACTGCAAAGACATAAAAGAATCCCATGTACTATATGGTGTCTGAGTTGGGGGAATATTTATTTCATCACTGTGCCATAAGGTACGAGAGAAACCAGCTGTCCAGCAACTGCAGGAGTCACTGTGGTGCTCTTGGTTAAGCAGTTACCATTTGGAGATACAGTACACTGATAGTGTTAGGCTATGTTTATGCTATGTTTCTAGCTCATATCTCATAGTTTGCATAGTTTGCACTCTCCCATGTGGCTATTAGCTCTTAATTTGTTATCTTTCTCACTGATATTGATAGGAGAGAAATAATTATGAATGTCACCATGAAATTCTTATCTTCCTATGTTACATGTTTTCCAGATTTGGCTTATGGTCATTCAGACATTCACAACCTGTTGAAGCATTTGAATATCATAAGCTCCCCCACCCTTGCTTTCTAGCTGGGTTTTCCAGATAGGTGCATAAGGAGCCAACACACACATACTCTGGCCAACAGCCAGTCCTTCACTGTTTCCAGGGCAACCTTGTGGGCCAAATCTAAGCACCCTGCAGGCCATATTCAGCCTGTGCGCCTTGAGTTTAACACCCTGCCATATATCATCATAGGACCCCACTAGTTACATCCTTCCATTGGGAGTAGTGTCCATTTACTCTAACACATTGTTTTCTATTCTTTAGCCTGTTCCTTATCTACAAGAGGGTCTATCCATTTATTCTGTTCTGTTAAACTGATTGAGAACTCTTTGATGAGGGACTTCATTAAGGCTTTAAAAAAAACCTGAATAAATGATGCTTCCTGGCTCATTTTTATCCTCAAGTTTATTAACAGTCTCAAACAATTATAGTAAGTTTGTTAGGGAGGACTCACATTTAGAAAAGCCTTGTTTGATATCTTTGACCAATGTTTGGTAATTTTATCTTTATAGCAGTTTCTACTGTCTTCCCCAGAACTGGGTCTTAGGCTGACAGATCTATAACTTCCTGGATCTTCCTGTGAACCATTCTTAAAAATCAGAATTATATTGTCTATCTTCCAGTCCATAACTACAACAGCCAAGTATAGAGAAAAGTTGCATAATGTAGTTAGGAGGTTCACAATCTCCGTTTTAACTTCCTTAATAACCCTTGGGTAGATGCCTGGTGATTTGTTATGTTCAATTTGTCAATAAGATCTAGCACTTCTTTTATCAACACTGTATGGATCAGTGTATCTGATTCCCTTCCTGATAACAGGAATTCACTTTCAGGTATCTGCCCCAATTTTTCTCCTGTGAAGATATAAGCAAAAAATGGGTTCACCCTCTCTCTAATTTCTTTTTTTTCCCCACCTGTGACTCTTTCTTTCTCCAAATGATCAACAGCCTCATTGTCTATCTTTTATGCTTCTTATGTATTTGAAGGATATTTTATTACAGTTCTTCACAGTTTTGTCAATAGGCTCCTCAATTATTATTATTATTTTGCCTCTCTCATTGTTTCTTTGCATTTCTTTTGCCAGCATTTATGCTCTGTTTATTTTCTTCATTAGGATAATACATGACAATAAGGACAGATCTTCCATTTTCTAAATAAAGTTTCCTAGTACTAAAAACTTCCTTTACAATCTTAATCAATCATGTAAGCTTATGCTTGGACTTATAGGCCATTTTCATAATTTCAATAATGACTCTTATTGTGGCATTAAACAACAACCAGGTTTTCTGGCGTGAGCTTGCCCTTCTGACTTTACCTTTGAGTCTCCTTTTCACTGGGAAGAAATTCATTGTTTGTTTGTTTTTGAAGTCAAGTATGACTATACAATACAATAGCAGAGTTGGACTATGTAGGACTTGCTACATAAGCTATTGCTTTTTTAAAATATTTTTTTAATTTTTAATTTAAAACAAATACAAGATCCTTCTTTACATGTATAGAAAGTGTATCAGTTGGTTACAAAAAGACTTATGCATCTCTTCCACAGTCAACAAACATAATTTATATTAACTTAAGTATTTTAACTCAAATATTTATACATGTCACCATCATTATATCTCCATTTTCATTTGACTATAATTATTTAAGCATCCTTCATCATAAAATATACCAAAATTTAATATATAACCACATACTGGCCTTTCAATTACTATTTTTAAAATTTTCCACTAACACTAAATCCTTATGTCCTGTTCTAGCTATTGCTTTTTTAAATGTTGAATTTGGCAGTAGGAACTGTTGAAAAGGAGCAGTCTTGGGCTCTCTATGGTTCACTCATGTTTCGTTCATTGGCTTCCAGTTAGTTTCTGGGTGCAATTCAAGGTGCTTTAGAGCCTTACATGACACACAGAACTAGGTTATATGTAGGATCACCTATTCCTGAAAGTATCTGTCTGATCAACTAGGTTATATACAGTTGTTACTTAGTAAGACCTTGGAGACATGCCTTTTTCATGGCCATCCTGGCCCTTTAGAATAGCTTCCCACTTGAGTTTGTAGGGGAGAAGTCCTTTTTAGCCTTCAGAAGGCTATGAAGACCTGTATCTTCCCCTAAGCGTTGGGATAGGATACAGTTGAGTTATAGGGACAACAGTAGGGGTGATTTTAATGTCTTGATGGGAAAGGTACAATGTATTTTCATGTTGTTATTTTATGGTTCATGTTGGTTGTTGTGAGCTGTTTAGGATTACAGTGTGAGATACTCAGCCATATAACTTTTTTAATTTATATACTGATGGAGGAAGAGATATTTCTATGTCAAATAAATACTGTATGTTCAACTCCATGGAAGTATAGTTATCCTATCTGCTTTTTTTGTTATTGTTTTTAAAGAAAAAATGAAAATGTTTGCCTTTTATTATTAAAATGTAATAGCACAATCTAATGAAGAGATTAAATCAAAGTACTTATTTGTTTGTTTGTTTGTTTGTTTAGAAAATATGTATGTCCAACCATCATAAATAAATAATTCTGGGAAGCTGCAATCAGGACAGAAAGAAAAGGGTATTATAAAATGTCTATAAGCAAACTTTTAATACAATTAAAAATAATATAATTCAGAACTGGGCTGCTCTCAATGCCTTATTAATTTCATTAGAGATTCTCAGCTTGCTACCTAAAAATAGATTGAGAGCCTCTTAAGACAACAAATTAGGATATGTAGGACAGAGAGGGGAGAGGGAGAAGGAGGGGGTGGGGAAGAGAGACTTACATATATATAACCATTTTCAGCCATTTGACTTTTTATATGCACCAATCTTCCATTTGGGCAAAGCAATCAATTGGTCAATTCAGAAACCCAACAATCAAGCGTCACCACCAATGGGGAAAGCATACTTACGGACCCTACCATATCCAACCCTGGCATAGAGAATTATGATCTTGAGTAGAGGTATTGTCCCTGCTTCACTCATTGGGAACATTAGCAGCAGCACATGGATAGCCAGTAACAAAAGGAAGAAGAGGTCACTTGCAGAGAAAACGCATTTACCAGGAGCTGAAGCTTTGTAGAACCTGGCCCTGATTAGGGCTGCTCAGCTTCAACAATAGAAGATAAAATTTGTAGCTCAGGGTTGAACTGTAGGGTCCTTGGTGCCCTTTGAGCTTGATGGTTTTTTCCTGCAGATGCTTCATTACCAAACTAGGTACCATTGTCAGTGCTAGACTAGCACTGAGAGAAAACAATCAAGCTCAAATCTGGACAATAATATAATTTTATTCCCAGCTTAGAAGAGAGACATTGGGACAAATTGTTTTGTTCTCATCTCTGAAAGTTTATTTTCAAATAACAGTATTCCGTAAGATCTTCATATATCAGAATAAATGTTTTATATATTAGTGGTTTGCGCTGACCGTGTTTACGGGAATGGTTTTGGTGGCTTCTTGACTGGACTGTTGTTTACTGTTAGCTCTTTGTTTCATATAGACACAACTAATTGCCTGAGTTCTTATATCTCAGATGAAAAACTTAAAGCCTAATTTGTGTCTTTATGAGCAAGTACAGCTATAAGAAGATTTCCTGATTTATACCTGGCCTTTTTTACTTTCTGCTAGGGATTGCAATTCATGGTGCCTTCTAAAGGAGGTGAATTTTAATTCTTATCATTCTGGTCAATGGGACCAGTATTTGGGGGATATTCTTTATCTGTTGGGGGAAGACTTTCCACTCTGGTCTATAAATCTACTATAGACTCTCTTAACCATATCGGGTAGGAGTCTTTCTCAGCACTAAAGTGGGGTGAAAAATCTAAATCCTGGGGATCATCGTTGTGCAAAACGTATGTGCTGCTACTATGGCTTTGGAGTACTTGCTGCAAAACAAAAGGCCTATTGGCCTTCATGTCTACAGTAGGCATGAATCCTGGCTGCCAAACCAGTGGTGAGATTCAAGATTCTTTACTACTGGTTATGTGGACATGACTTTGTGGGTGTGGCTTTGTGGGTGTGGCAGGAGAAGGATACTGCAAAATCCCCATTCCCTCCCCACCCCACTAATCTGCTTTCCAGCTCAGTTCTCCTGTTGAGGGCAACAAAAGAAGGTTGGGAGGCAGCGGGGGCGGGGTCAGCCTATTTGCCAGTTCTCTGAACTACTCAAAATTTCTGCTACCAGTTCTCCAGAACCTGTCAGAACTGGCTGAATACCACCTCTGTGCCAAACCCCTGTCCCAAAAATCCTATGAACCTAAAACTAGAAATCTTACTGGTATTTTTTTTTTCATTGTTAGATCGAGGGATATACTGATAGGTATAATAGATTATATTATACAAAATGATTTACCTTGATGGTGATAATGAAAAAAAATAAGGTATATTGAAGTTTGAGAAATGGGAAGCCTTCCAGACAAAAAAATGGATTAACAATATTGGAACAAGCAAGAGATGGATATGTAGACAGATGAAGGGTCATTTCAGTGGCAAAGCTCAATGGCTGTATTTGATTCAGATAGACAGCTAAAAGTGGATGTTAATAGGTGATGGCCTTATCAGATTCATGCTTGCCTCTCATTAACAGAAGTATTGTGTTTACATGATTTATAAACTTGTATCGATGATTACTGATCTATGGTACCCCTTCTATGTAATTACACTTTTACAAGTGATTTAATGTGTCAGCTAAATTTGCCTTAAGAAAAATATGGAAAGGTGCACTCTAGATGAAGTTCTATAAGCCTGATTTTATTTTACAGCAAAGGTTAAAATGAAGTGCTTTTCTTTTTAAAAAATCCATTATCTAGAGTTCTGGAGATGGAAAGACTGAATCTGATATATTTAAATATAAAAGATGAGAATAATCTATGGTGCCCCCTTTTGTCCATCCCAAATAGTGAGCAGATTTATTAATTCTGACATTCATTATCTGTTTTGAAATCAAACTTGTCATAGAATTAGAATAAATGTAAGAATCCTATGCAAAAATGTTGAATTGTTTTCCTGTAGATATCATAATTTCTTCAGTGTGTTAACAGCTATACAAGTAGATACCTAACTTTGTAGTAACACGTGAAAACATTGTATGAAAGCCATAGCACTTAAAGAAGTCTGGATGTGCTGTCATTTAGCACACTGCTAAGCAATACTAGGGGGGGGGGTGTCATAAACTCAAGATAGCACTCAGTGGTGGGATTCCAACTCTTTTCCTAATGGTTCTATGAGAGTGTGCTCTGCGCACGGGTGCAAGCACTCAAAGACAGCCCTCGGTGTCAGCGCTGGTGAGCTGAGCTGTTTTTTAGCTCAGCTGAGGCATGGCAATCCGCTCTGCCACACAAATCAGCTGAGCTAAAACACAAGGAAATATAAGACAGTGAACAATGGGGCAGGGCCAACCAGAGGTGGTATTTGCTGGTTCTCCAAACTACTCACAATTTCCGCTACCAGTTCTCCCAAACCGGTCTGAACAGGCTGAATACCACCTCTGAAGCTACAGATAAGATGTCTAAGTGTTGCAGCCACCACTTCTTAAAGCCTTTCCTCACTGCTAAGATGAAGTGATGTTCACTAAACTGGTAGAAACCTTCCTGAAAATTTGTAGTCCTCGTTGTCAAGCCATCTTCTACCTCTTGTTTCTGTTCCAAGTCTCCATTACCTGACTTCCCGCTAAATACATGATTTGACTTCTGTGTCTGCATATCAGTGAACTTATATGTCCAAAGAGAGTAGCATAGCTGTTGCAATAATACTTCAGGGAAATTAACATTATGGCTAAGGGGTGCTCAAACAACAAAGCTTCCTAACAAGAAGTTAGAGCAACCAACCAGCATGCAGATCAAGCATCTCCATACAACACGTAGTTGAGATTTGGGAGGTGTTCCCATTGGCCCATCTGCAATCATCTGCAACCTACATATGCCCACCAACCCCTTGCAGTGTAGGTATGTCACGGCACCTACATGGAGTTGTGGGCCCATTTAAATCAAGCTTTAGGGAGAGGCATCATAGGCTTTCATCAGAATAACAAAAGCAGCATTGTGCCATTATGATCAAGGTCCACCTCATTTGTACATATATATAATTTTACAACAGGCACACCAAAGAGGTGGAACATACACCAGAATAGTACAAAGCTGTTAAGACATAAACAAGACCCATGGGTTTTCCAGTCATGACATTCCCCTCCCCCCCCCAATTGTTGAATGGTGTTACTGCTCTTCATACTGCTCCTTTACTGTTTGTGGGTTGCTCATGTATTATGTTTTTGTTAGATTGGGTTGCATTTCTTTTTGTAAACCATCCAGGATCACCTCTGTTGAGTTTGGCAGCTATATACATTTTTAAATAAGTAAATAAGTGCCACTTTCGTCACTTGCCTCCCCTTAACATACACACAAACATCTGTATAAGGGCAGTGGTGGGTTTCAAAAAATTTTCGAGCCTACTCTGTGGGTGTGGCCTCATTTGTGGGAGTGGCTTGCCAGCCATGTGACCTGGTGGGAGTGACTTGCCAGCCATATGTTTTCTTTCTCTCTCTCTCTCTCTCTCTCTCTCTCTCTCTCTATCTCTCTCTCTCTCTCTCCTTCCTTTTGTCTCTCTGTCCCTTTTTCCTTTTTTCTTTCATCTCTCTCACTTTTTCTTTCTTTTTTCTTTTTTTGGAATCTCTTCTGTAGGTGTGACCTGCTTTCCGGGTCCAATGGTGGAACCTCTTCTAACCAGTTCGGTAGATTTGACGAACCGGTTCTACCGAACTGGTGCGAACTGGCAGGAACCCACCTCTGAACCAGGGTAATCAGGAACAAAGCTTAATAGAGATTATACCACTCAAGGGTACCTTTGGATAGTATTGGAATAAAGGAGAGAATGCCACTATAGCTCAGGTGGACTGAAGTCTTTCTCATTCATGGAATGAGGATGACATGAAGGCAGTGAGTTAATTATTGATGTAATGTTCTTTGCTTTATCTAGTTTAGAAAACAAGGTGTGTGACATTAAATTGAAACTACTACTTTGCTCTTCTCTCCGAAGGAAACAAAACGAACTACTTTTCCAGCATGTTTTCACGCATCATAAGACATGATCATGAATTCACAAATCTGTCTTTTTAAGGAACCACAAACCTAGAGTTGTTGTTTTTCAAAATGCCTCTCTTGTTTGATGAACTTTGTCATGCAGTTAAAATTACTGTCACATTATCAAAGCAGAAACCACATTAACCATTTGCTCAGTGCCAGACCATAGTCAGAAGAAACAGAAAGGAAAATCCAAAAGATCTCATTTGCAATACTGAAGTTACTGTGGCTGCCACCTCCTGCCATCTGTGGTTTGCTTAGTATGCCATTACAAACCAGGTATTCTGGTTTGTTTCCCTCAGAGCAAGCCAGAGTCAGAAGCTAGATAATTCATAGGCACGTCATAATTCTGTAGTGTTCCCATTTCCCACTCATATAAAACAAATTTAGTAATTCTGCTGCCTCCTTCTGAAGTCCCAGCTTGTTGTTCCTTATATTCTAGGCCTAGATCATTTCCAACCTTTAAAGCCCCTAGCCATAATAAAAATAAAACATGACCAAACAGAGAAAGAAACTGAAGAAGAGTGAAATATAATTTGAATATGAGTAAGTAAAAGAAATGCCTAAATCTATGACCCACTTCGAGCCTCTGCCTCTCTTGTCTGACTTATTTTAAGAATATATCACTTCATTAAGATTCCTCAAGAATTCCTTGGGAAAATAAGCTACAGACAAGAATCCATGTTCTGAAAGAATAAAAAATAAATAGGACCATTGCTGGTCAGTGTCACTTCAGTAAGCAGAGGAAGGCTGGGTGTATTTGAATTCTTCCCTGTCGCAGACATTCTTCCAACTAAGCCTGACAGGAAAATGGCTTCGGGCTGACCTGCTCCCCAATGAACCAGGGATATTTTATGTTCAGAGAAAAGAGATGGAGTGGCAGTTTTAAAGCATGCCATCTTGCTACCTGCAGCCTGAAAGACTTTATTATCCCTCCATAGTGCTAATAAGAGTCAGCCTGACTCTTGATTCGGAGAGGCAACCTGTAGCTTGAAAGGTTGCATAGATGTAATGTTGCCACCAGCATTGATATTCCACTGAAAGAAGAAAGAAGACCCAGTGAAGGGGACTTTCTCTTATCGAGAATTTACACAGATGCAGGAACTCTCCCAGGCAGTTTTAGCTATTGAAATGATTTCCTATATTATAATTATGGCTTTGTTCATTTTTAAGGGAATATAGTAATTAAAGCTCTATCTACTGCCTTTTGGGGCCATCCAAGAAAGTCCAGATGACATCCGTGACATGCATAAAGCACATAAAAAGGAGTACGGCTTCAATTGCCCTGTAGTGGCAGCCATCTTGACTGTTTTTTAACCCACGCACACACTCAGAATACTCTTGGTCCCTATGTTGGTAAAAAAGCAAAACAAAGAAAGATTAGAAACTGTAGATTCTTATTTTCCTTTCAATTAATGAGGTCATTCATTTTAAATTGCTACAAATTCATTCAGGCCTTTAAAGTACTTCTACTACTCTCTGGACTTGGAGTAGAAGAGAAAATGTAAGTACTCCATAGAGCAATAACGGGTAAAATGAAGCTGTTCCCACTATACCTTAAAATCAGTGGTGGGTTTCAAAACTTTTAGAACCTATCTGTAGGTGTGACCTGTTTGGTGGGAGTGGCTTGGTGGTCATGTGACTGGGTGGGAGCAGCTTGGTAGTCATGTGACTGGGTGGGAGTGGCCAAGTCGATGTCACTGAATTCTTTGCCCCAAAGAATGGCCTACAAAAAGAAGATATAAAAAAGGGAATTTATTATTTTGTGCATGTACTACTTAATTAAGAATAAAATAAGTACACAAAACAATAAAACTGCTACTTACAGAGGAAATATGGCTATCCTTGTCAGTCTTCAACATTACTGACCATCTTAAACACACGCTTCCAGCCCCTCTGCCTCTTCCCTCTTCCTGGATCCACTCAGACGTTTTTAAAAGATTGGAAGTGTGTGTGCATGTGCACAGGCTGTGAATTTTAAAAATGTCTTGTGTGTGCATAGGCTATGGGTTTTAAAAATGTCTGAGTGAATCCAGGAAGAGGGAAGAGGCAGAGGGGCTGGAAGTGTGTGTTCCTATAGTATCTTCCAGCCCCTCTGCCTCTTCCTTGTTTCTGGATTCATTCTGACATTTTTAAAATCCACAGCCTGTGCACATGCACACACTCTTCCAGCAGCCCCTCTGCCTCTTCCCTCTTCCCCAACATCCTCCCCCCCACCCGAGCCACTCACCAGTTGTTTCTTCTTCTGGTTCTTCTTCCGAGAACTTTTCGGCAGCATGGTGTGGATGGCCAGGGCGAGTGAAAGAGTGAACAAGAGGAGGGAGCTTTCCAGTAAGGGGCCTCCTGACCAACAGGTACGGGAAGGCACACTAAATTTCACCATCCGGTACAGCTGTACCGGGCCATACCAGTTGAAACCCATCCCTGCTTAAAATTATCTGCTTCACCTTCTCCAGAATGGGACCATTTGCCATGGTCAACTCACCATAGCATGGGACAATTTAACAAATAGAAAAATTAAATTAATTTCAGTGGGACCATGACCAATAATAATAAAATAAAGAAAGTCAATCCAGAAATATAAGAATTACAATAATTTCAATGAAAATGTGGTTACCAATGATAAAGGTAACTGAATGAAATGATTAATACAGCACTGAATTGTCCTGCAAAAAGTTGTTCCATGGCAAATTAAACATGGCGAGTTGTCCTTGACCTCTCTCTCTCCCTCTCTCTCTCTCTCTCTCCCTCTCCCTCACTCCTTCTCCCTCCCTCCCTCCCTCCCTCCCTCTCTCTCTCTCTCTCTCTCTCACACACACACACACACACACACACATTTCTCTCCCTCTGTTCTCTTTGATTTTCTCTCTCTATTTTCTCTCATTTTTTTCTTTCTCTTTTTCTCTCTTTCTCATTTTCTCTCTCATTTTTTCTCTTTATCTTTCTCTCTTTCTCTCATTTTTCCCTTCCTCTGAGAGACAGGGGGAGGGAGGGAGAGAGAGGGGAGAGAGTGGGGAAGAGAGAGGGGGAGGGAGAGAGGGGGAGGGAGGGAGCCCTCCAATTCCCAACTGAAAGTAATCATGGATTTACATCCCTCCATGTTTACCTAAAGAGCTATTTATTTAGAAACTTTCATGATAAGGTTGCCACCAGCGCATCACATTATGAATTCCCTTTTCATTTTTGTCCCTTTTTTCTTTTTCTTTGTTTTTTTTTCTTTGAGCTTTTTTTTCCTTTTTGGCCAGAGAGGAGGGAGAAGAGAGAATTATGTATATTTTATGATAACCTAAAATGACTTATACATAAAAAATACCGGCTTTACAGATAAAAAGGATTAGTAGCAGGTAATGCATTTTCCATGAATGGCTATAGGGCTCTCTGTTCTAGGACATACAGGCTGCATACCAATGAACTGATAAAAGTCAGGAGCTGGGATGGGAAAGGAAGGCTCATGCTTTGCTGGAGATGATTCTTAAAGTTACAATAAATCAGACAGACAGTGTCAGCCTTTGAGGATAAACCTGTGATGACTTGTTGTGCCTCTCTGAATCGCCTCAAAGGCCCAGAGACTAAAAAGTGCCTGGATGTCACATTAAATCTACCGGGAGGATGGAGCACTTCAAAGAGGAACGCAATCAGATCTGATGGAAAATACATTTTTTTGAAAGCTACTGACAAAAAAGTAATCTTTTGATGTGGATGTTGAATAACAATTGATATTGTCTTTCCTGACATTTTTCATTATTGTGGTCTTATATGGCCTACTTCATGTATTAGAGCAATATTAACTGTTTGACAGGGACAAATCCTCCAACGATCACATAAGCAATTGTTTCTGAATTGTCTTAGTCCACTGCCTTTAAAGTCTGTCCCAATAACTGCTTTTAAATATGATGGTGGGTTGTTTTTTTTCTCCTTTGACAGCTTCTGAGCCTCAGCATAATATCACAGAGTTCAAGAAATATTAGAAATTGTGAGCTGGATATGAGATGCCATTTGATTATAACCAGGGAGTCGAGATGGTTGTTTTTAAAGTGTGACATTTAATGGGAGAGTTGTATAAGAAATTTAGGCCTTCTTATTGTGCTATACACCTTTAATCAAGTATATATACTCAGCAGTCTCAAATCTGCTACAGTTCTCAGAGCTTAAAGGTAGAAATGGAAAATGTACAAAAGATCTGTGTTATTTATGCAATGAAATAAAGTAATCTCTGGTGCTACGAAATTCTATGAAATATGCTATAGTTAAATCCCAAGTTGTTACTAGAAAGATATTCAAGCAAATCTTTGAGCCACATGTCATTTTCAAAGCACTGAATCCCTCCTGGGGTTTGATGTCTTAACCTTCTATTGTAAAGATATGCAGCTCCATCAGATATATTTATAAATCCAAAATCTCCAATTTTCAGATGACCTTGAGCTACTGAGTGAGGCTGCAGATGGAAAGACAGCTTTCTTATCAGTTTCATATAAAGGGGTTAACTGCACCAGCGTAAGAATAACATGCTCACTAAACCCTGAAAGAATGAGAGGACAATGCAGAACTGACATAATAGACTATTTCCAAACATTCTGAAGTTATTTTCATTTACTACTTTGCTATTTGTATGTGTGTCCTTCTAAGCTTTCAGTTCCACAAGAGTGGTTTTCAGATTTTGATTCTTTTTTTTTTTACTCTTTAAATAAATCATGGATGGCAAAGTTTGGTGATGTGTATGCATTTTGTTCACATGTAGCCTTGATAAGGCTGCCATTTCTTTGAGTTTTTCTGGTGTTTTTTTTAAGAGTACAAATATTCCATAAGCCAGGTTCACAAAGGCTAACATACTGAAACTATAACAATATGTTCATTTCATGGCTAAAGGGAGAGGGTGCAGGATGTTTGATTTTGTTTAAAGAAATACCCAATGGCAGGAATCTGTTTAGTAAAGTCAATACAGTTCATCTCTCAAGAGAAGGAAATCTTTCCATGCTCGTTGAGTCCATGAGATCCATTTTTGAATCTACCTGAAGGCCAGTTCACAGAAAAATCTATATTGTAAAGCTTATTTGAACTGTAAAGCTTCTGGAAATGTGGAGGCTTCATACATGAAGATGTCAAGAATTCAATTTGCAATTGTTTTATATAAAATGTGTACTCTGCAATGGTGGGATTATTATTTTTTTACTACTGGTTCTGTGGCTTGGTGGGCGTAGCAGGGTAAGGATACTGTAAAATCTCCATTCCCTCCCCACTCTAGGGGAAGGTTACTGCAAAATCCCTATTTCCTCCTGATCTGCTGGGACTCGGGAAGCAGAGAATAGATGGGGGTGGAGCCAGTGAGAGATGGTTTTTACTGGTTCTCTGAATGACTCAAAATTTCCACTACCAGTTCTCCAGAACTGGTCAGAACTTGCTGAATACCCTGGTACTCTGATATTGGGGTGTGTGTGTGTGTGTTTGTGTGTGTATGTGTGCGTGTGTGTGTGTGTTTTCTCTTTTATTAACTCTATATTAGAGTAAATATAAAGAACTTTCAAACACATGAGTCCCCGTGATTGAATTCAGTCAAAAAAGCCTTCATCAATAGATTTTGTAAATTTTTATTCCCCATTTTATCCGCTATTTCCTGGTTGTAGTCAATCCTTCTCCTCCATGAGAAGATGATATGAGATTTAAAATTGTTAACCTCAATCTTACTTGTCAAACTAATACCTTGCACAACACCACATGTTGGTTTTGCCTTTTTTGGGATTAAAAAAAAGAAGGAAAAATATCACTTTCAAAAATTAATTTCAAAATTCTTATCAAACTCTGTTGTCATGATTTGGAGTTGCTCTGTAAGTTTTATTTTCTTTTAAGCCATCAGTTGCCTACCTCTGTCTTCTAAAGTGATTTTGGAATGGATTACTACAATGTAACCTCCAAATTGCTTATTCTCTGGGTCTAATTCAGCATAGTTGTCTGTTATACATCAACAACCCAGTAATGATTGATTATGTGTCATCAAGTCATTTTTCACTCTTAACAACCACATAGACTGATTTTCTCCAGTACTATCTCTCCCCAACCTGGTTTTCAAGGACTTCCAATGATGTATCCATTACCAATATAACTGAGTCCATCTAACTTACTGTACAGTTTTTTCTCTTTCCTTCTATCTTTTTCAACTTTACAGACATCACCAGAGAGTTAGATTTTTGCAAAATATATCCAAAATATGTTTAATTGAGCCAAGTCATTGGTATCATAAATGTATTGTTCTGTGAGCCATATGCTTATTCTTCTAACTAGAATAAGAATTAGAATCTATTTTAGGATTCTTCTCCAACACCAAAATTGAAATAATCTATACTCCTTCTGTAATGCCTCGTTAAGGCCTACTTTCACTTCCATAGAGTATTAGAGGGAAATCTATTCTCTGCACAATTCCGGCCACATCTTTGCTGTTATAATTGAACTTTTCTATTTCTTTGTACCAACAAAATAGTAAATTGATTTCTGTGTACTACCTAGGGACATCCATGTACATAGGCATCATTTGGAAGAATGTGTTAGCAACGAAGACATTGGCAAAAACTGTAAATCATTCTCCCACTTCATTTTGGTTTCCTAGGCCATTGTGTCTAATTGCATTTTCTTTCGTAGTATTTCTAACTTTGGCAATTAGTCTCCATATCTGGAACGTAATATGAGTATATTGTCATATTCCTGTCTGTCACTAACTTTTTGTTTTTGTCTTGTTTGTGTCTTTATATGTAAAGAGTATGGTCTTCTGATTACTTTTGTCCAATTTCAGTCCATTTCAATTCCCTGATGCTTAAGATGTCACTGTGTTATCAATTCAATTTATTTTTCATAATGTTGTACTTTCCTATATTTATGCTTGTTACTTTCCATGTTCCCACCATAATTCTGTCTTTGCAGCTTTATATTTTCTTTTCTTACATGGCAACATCGGGAACTAGACATCTCAAAGGCTTTAGCCTAACCCTATCATAAACACTACCCATAGTCTGAAAGATATTCAGCTCTTACTTGATGGCATGTTGAATGTCATCCAATCCAAGGAACCCATTACTTCAATTACTTTATATTATCTATCTCTTGGTAAAATAAAATATTGTCTTCTCCTACACAGTTTGAAATCATATTTTTTCCATTGACACTAAAGTGATCGTTTGCCTACAGCATCTTCCTATGTTACTGCTGCCTGCCTGCTTTAGCTAAGCAGCTGGGATTACCATCAACCTTCAGTTACCCTGTCTATCCTTGCTTCAAGGGGACAAGCTATCTCAGAGAAGAGGAAGTGCTAGAATGAATAGTGTCTTTCCTGCCATACCTCTTAATAGGCAGGGTGCTCCCTACTTGTTCAAATAGGACAGGTTGATACTGTTGGGGAACAGCCATCTTCAGACCATATAAGGTTTGATATATGGTAATCTAAGGACCCGGTGGCTCAATGGCTAAGATGCTGAACTTGTCAACCAGAAAGGTTGGCAGTTTTGCAGTTCGAATCCTTAGTGCCACGTAACGGAGTGAGCTCACATTACTTGTCCAGCTTCTGCCAACCTAGCAGCTCATAAGCATGTAAAAATGCAAGTAAAAAAATAGGAACCACCTTTGGAGGGAAGGTAACAGCATTCCATGTGCCTTCGGTGTTTAATCATGCCTGCCACATGACCATAGAGACATCTTCAGACAGCGCTGACTTTTCGGCTTTGAAACAGAGATGAGTGCCGCCCCCTAGAGTCAGGAATGACTAGCACATATGTGTGAGGGGAACCTTTACCTTTATATGGTAATCTGCACCTTGAATTGTACTCAAAATACTTCCAGTAATCATTGCAGCTCCCGCAGCAGAGATGTAACAAGTTAATATCATAGCTGATCTCTGTAGACCAAATTACACTGATCTAATTGTCAGATGACACAGGAAGAAGCTTTCAGTGAATTCAGTTCCAGGTAAGCCACAATTGGCGCAAAAGCCTCTTCCACCTGATATTTGGAGAATCCATGAGTTCAGAAAGATTCCTAGTTTGTGAACACAACTTCATCAAGAGCCAAATATAGTTGTGGAATCAGTTGGCCTCTAAATCAACAACTACTCTTCTGCTTTGGATTGAGAATGAACCTATTTTTTCCCATCCAGATCTAGGCAGCCTCCAGATATTTGTTCATGATTTCCAGCACATTTTCCAATAGCTTAGAGTAGACATATATAACAAGGTATTATCTGCATATTGTTAATACTTTGTCCTGAATAGACAAACTTCCAGTTGCTTCACATAGATGTTAAAACAGGATAAGAAAGAGGATTGAATCCTGAGGCACAAATCTCTTCTCAAACTAGCTTCTGACTCAGAGTGAAAATGGCCAATTTTATCCCCAAAAGATAATCTCAACTTAAACACAAACTTGAATTCACAACCATGCCTGCAATGTCATCAAGGAGTTTGGTATCGATGCAATTTGAAATACAGCATTTCTAGCTTGTACCTTTGGCCCCATATTACAATCAAGGCATCACATCTGGCCATCCCACTTACTCTGTCCCAGGGTTGCAAATGACTGATGTAAACAATAAAACCCAACTAGACAAGTGGCTGTGTTGAGAATACTCTCTTCATTCAGCCAGGTCTTACTAATACAGCTAAATCTATCCCTGTCCACAAGCTACAATTGTTGGCTTTATAATAAACAGAGCAGTCATTCAGTAACATCAACCTGAATCTGGAGCACCCAGCAATCCAATTGCCTGGCTCCTGAGTGAGAGTGTGTGTGAGAGAGAGGGGGGGCGGGGTAGAGAGAGAGAGAACACGGGCACACACACATACACTACGCAATATGAAGTCCACATATGCTAGTGCTGCATTCCTTTGACAATTTCACCCCCAGATTATCCAGGGGGATTTTACTGCATTTGTGCAGTTCGATTTTATCTGTGAAGAAAGCCATTCACTCCCTAAGTTTCTTAAAATATTCCTTATGTTGCTTATTGAAATGATGCCATCTGAACAGCTGTAATATGTTTCAAGTCTGGAAATGTTTCCAGTGTCTGTTTGCAAGACTTTTCCTCTTTATTTTACATTGCTATTGGGACAGTAGAAATTGGTGAACTACCACTCAAGATTACCACAAAATTATCATATTATCTCCTTTGGGGCGGGATCAAGATTGCAGCTGAGGAAAGAAGGAAATTAAAGCCCCTTAATTAGTAAAATATATGTGACAAGCTTTACAGTACATTCTGTTTGTTCTCTCTCATTCATCATGAGAGTGGCAGTAGAGTTCCCCAGGCTTATAGTGCTGGGGGATTTCAACTTGCCTTCGCTCGGTGGACACTCTGATGGGGCGCAGGAGTTCATGGCTTCCATGACAGCCATGGACTTGACCCAAGTAATCCAGAGTCCGACTCACTCAGCGGGGCACACGCTCGACCTCGTATTCCTCTCGGAGCAGTGGAGACGTGATCTAGATTTAAGGAGCATTAAGATCTTGCCCTTGTCATGGTCTGATCACTGCCTACTGAGGCTTGACTTTCAGAGACCAATCCCCCACTGTAGGGAGGAGGAACCAATTAGGTGGTTCTGCCCCAGGCACCTGATGGACCCTATGGGATTTCAGACGGCGCTTGGAGAAATACCTGACACTCTCGTCCACAATCCGGCAGAGTCCTTAGTCGCGGCTTGGAATGCAGTGGCGGCGGGGGCTCTAAACCGGATTGCGCCTTTACGGCCTCTCCGAGGTAGTGGATCCAGGAGAGCTCCTTGGTTTACTGAGGAACTCCGGGAGATGAAGCGCCAAAAGAGACGCCTAGAGCACCATTGGAGGGCCAGTAACTCTGAGTCAGACCGAGCACTGATGAGAGCCTATATCAAAGCCTATCTCATGGCAATACGGGCGGCGAAATGTCCGCATTTTGCCGCTCTTATTGCATCCGCTAAATCGCGCCCAGCCACCTTGTTTAGAATAACCCGCTCCCTCTTGAAAGGGAGGGTTGCGGATGACCCTTTACAGGGTAGAGCTGAGGAATTTGTTCAGTTTCTAGCGGATAAAGTAGCTCGGATTCGGACAGACCTGGACTCCAATTGCACGGTACCAGCCAAGGTACCGGGGGAAGGTCTTGAGCGGAGCTTATGAAGCGAGTTTCAACTTGTCACTCCTGAGGAAGTGGACAAGGCCATGGGAGCGGTGAGTACCTCCACCTGTATACTGGACCCATGCCCCTCCTGGCTGGTCTCGACCAGCAGGGAGGTGACACGTGGCTGGATCCGGACGATAGTTAACACCTCTCTCCGGGAGGGATCATTCCCACTCCTCCTAAAGGAAGCGGTGGTGAGACCCCTCATGAAGAAGCCTTCTCTGGATCCAGCCATTTTGAGCAACTATCGTCCAGTCTCCAACCTCCCCTTTGTTGGGCAGGTTGTCGAGAAGGTGGTGGCCTTTCAACTCCGAAGGTCCTTGGATGAAACCGATTATCTGGATTCCTTTCAGTCCGGTTTCAGGCCTGGTTACAGCACAGAAACTGCTTTGGTCATGCTGATCGATGATCTCTGGCGAACCAGGGATAGGGGTCACTCCTCTATCCTTGTGCTTCTTGACTTCTCAGCGGCCTTTGATACCATCGACCATGGTATTCTTCTGCGATGGTTGCAGGAGGTGGGAGTGGGAGGCACCATTCTTTGGTGGTTCTCCTCCTACCTCTCAGACAGGTCGCAGTCGGTGTTGGTCAGAGGGTACAGGTTGACCCCTAGGCCCCTCAATTATGGGGTGCCGCAGGGTTCAGTCATGTCCCCCCTCCTATTTAACAACTACATGAAGCCACTGGTGAGATCATACGCCGGCACGGGATTAAATATCATCAAAATGCGGACGATACACAGCTGTATCTGTCCGCCCCGTGCCAACTCAGTGAAGCGGTAGAAGTGATGTGCCAGTGCCTGGAGGCTGTTAGGATCTGGATGGGAACGAACAAGCTTGCACTCAATCCCGACAAGACCGAGTGGCTATTGATGCTCCCTCCCAAAGATGGTCCAGTTATTCCATCTCTCAGCCTGGGGGGTGAAATTATACGCCCCTCAGAGAGGGTTCGCAATTTGGGAGTCCTCCTGGATCCGCAGCTGACTCTAGAACATCATCTGTCGGCTGTGACCAGGGGGGCCTTGGTGCACCAATTGCGACCCTACCTGGACCGGGAGGCCCTTCGGATAGTCACTCATGCCCTCATCACCTCAAGACTGGACTACTGTAACGCGCTCTACATGGGGCTGCCCTTGAAGAGTGTTCAAAACTTCAGCTTGTCCAGAATGCAGCCGTGCGAGCGATTGTGGGTGCATAATCCTATCCTCCGTGGCTGCCTATTGGTCTCCGGACACCCTTCAAGGTGCTAGTCATTTCTTTTAAAGCCTTACATGGTATCGGACCTGAGTACTTGAGAGACTGCCTCCTGCCAGTCACCTCCCAAAGACCTATTAGATCCCACAGACTAGGCCTCCTCCGAATTCCATCTGCCAGGCAATGTCGGCTGGCGACTCCTCGGGGGAGGGCCTTCTCTGTGGCTGCTCCAGCCCTCTGGAACGATCTCCCCATGGAGATCCGGATCCTTACTACCCTCCTGGCCTTCTGCAAAGCAGTTAAGACCTGGCTGTTCCGGCAGGCCTGGGGCTGTTGAACCATCCAGCCCCATTCAAGGTTACGGCTGTTATAGAATTTTAAATTGTTGTTTATTTTATTTTTTTGTATCCCTTCCCCTTTTTTATTGTGAGCCGCCCTGAGTCTCTCGGGAATAGGGCGGCATACAAACCCAATAAAATCCAAAAAAATCCAAATTGACATAAAATCAATAACTATTCCAACCACTCATGTACGCCCAGAACTCATCCTAGGCCAGAGGTGGGGTAGTATGGCCTTTTATGACTTGTAGAGTTCAACTGGTGCAGGAATTGTGGGAGTTGAAGGCCACAAGTCATAAATGGGACATAGTTCCCCACTTCTGCCTAGGCAATTCATATGCTTAGTAGTGAGTGACTAAGTGAAAAAGCAAAACAAATCAGTGGGGCTGAATGTATAAAGGAAACCAAATGTGCTTAACAAGGGCTGATTGATTGATTGATTGATTGATTAAGTCCAATTTATCTTAACATGGAAAGAGAAGAATCACAAGCATGTTCACATTCATTAGCATGATAAAAGCCTGTTTATGTTAGCAAGGCCTTCAGATGCCCTGGACCTCATCCTTGCACTTTTAAAAGCTAGAGAATAAGGAAAGGTTGGCTTAAGTAAGTCCTGTGGATATTTTGGGTTGGTTCTTTGGTTCTTTGGTTCTTGGTTCAAAGAATGATTATTTTATATCCTGATTTGTAGAAATAAAACTGCAAAGCGGATAGTAAAATTCACCAATGTAATTTAAAACACACAGCATGATTACAAATATAATATATTAGGTGATAACCTGGCATTGCCCAGGTATTTATTTTTAGGGGGAAAATGTCCAGACCAAATGTAATGCCTAATATTGAATTTTCCCCATTACCAGAGGGAGCCCACTTGTAGAGTACTATGAAGCTGTTATCATGACAACTCCACTGTGCTTTACAGTACGGCAGTACAGTGGAAACCATTTTAAGGCACAACAGGTTGTATCTTAACAGAACAGACACTCCAAGGGTTGTTAGGGGTGTCTTACCCCCACAGTATTTTTTTTCCAGAGAGTAAGTCATCTGTGTACCAAGTTTGGTTGAGATTGCTCAAGGCGTTCCAGAGTTATGCTGGAACACACACACACACACACACACACACACACTTATATATAGATAGATTGCCAATAATTCCCTAAAGATAAAATCATGCTATGTTTTTTTGAGTAAACAAAGAAAAGTCCATTCTTCCCTGAGCATGATCCCTAACCCTCAACATTTCCACATGCATGAAAAAGGAGAGAGAATTGTTTAAAATAAATGCATAGTAATATTCTTCTAGGAGCATTAAATAAGCAACTAGCTTCACCCTCCAAGTTAGATTTAACTATTGTTGTTTGTAGAGTAAACTACAATGACCTGAAATTAAGTACATCACTAAGGCATCAATAGTGGCTTTCCAAAAACCAGTAATTGGGACAGCCCAAGTAAATCATGTTAAGGTAATATGATTGTGACCTGAGTTACATAATTGAGAATCCATACTGCATATTCTGGGTTTACACCAACATTGAAAAGAACAGCATAGTAGAGAATTTTTTGCAGACAATCTATAGATGTCTGTGTATAAAAAAATGTTTTAAAGGCAAATTGTTTTAAAAGCAAAATGCAATTTATATAAGTTAGACTATACCTAGTCTAGATAGAATGACAGATCACCTATGGCTAAATGGATAAATAATAATATGAGTAACAGGAATTAGACGTAATTATTATTTTTAATGCTACTTGGTTTTTTATTTCATTTGCTTATTTTTTGCTAGTATACATATACCAAAGATATGGGAGTAAAACAATGCAGCACGATTTATTTTTTTAACTATTCCCCAAAGGGCTAAAGTCATAGAGAAAGATTTAGGCCTTGCTTTTTTTTCCTCTAGTGTCTCCCTAAAATAAGGTGATCAGATGTCCCGCATTTGGCGGGACAGGCATGTTTTATCATAATTTTTCCCGCGTTCCAGGCCGTTCTTAAAAGATCCCACTTTAATTTTGGCACCTTCTTCGATCGCTCGCTCCCCCGCCCATCCGCTCGCATGGGCGGGGTAGTGTAGCGAGTGAGCGGGTGGATGGGTGGGGGAGCAAGCTCGCCTTTCCAGCCCCACTTCCGGACAAGGTATGGGAAAGCCTCTGCCGAAAAGAGCCACCTGTTTAGAGTGCCTGGGAAATTACACCGCATCCCCGTAAAGGAGGCAGCAACACAATAGGCGGCAGGCAGGCAGGCAACCCTCCCAGCTTCGCGCTAGATCAGCAGCTCATCCTCTGACCTCTTTGTTTGGTTTAGCGTGAGGAGCGAAGCTGACCCCGCCCGTCCGCCAACAAAAGCAACCATAAAAACCACCCCGGTGGCTAGAGCGGGCCACATTCAGCCCTGCCCCAGCGTTTCCTGCTGCCCGAGGAGGGTGGATTCCCTGCATCCGTATTGAGGTTGGGGTGTTTCCGGTGGTGCTCTGGGAGGAGGGGGAATGATGGAGGGGAGGACGGCGGCGCAGCGGCCGGTGCCTAGAGCGGAGCCAAAAGAGGTCCGTGATGGTGGCTCGGAGCCGAACGGGAAGAAAAGGTGCTACAGGCCTGGGGAGTGGGGGAGCGGGAGGAGCACTGGTGGTTTGTTTTGGGGGTGGGGGGGCGTGACGGGGAAGGGGGTGACTGCGCGGAGAGGCTCAGAGGTGGATACGCCTAGCAGTCGGTGGGGACAGTGCCGAGAGGGGCTTGCGCTGGGAAAGGGTGGCATGTGGCGGACCATGCAAGCTCTCTCCCTCCATTTTGGTGGAAGGACAGCGGTGGTGGGGAGGCGTTTTGTTCTGAGAACGGGCTGCTCGGCGAGAGGAAAGGGGGCTCCCTGGGAAGCGAGAGCAGCGAAGAGGTGGTGCAGTCGCAGAATTCCCTGACACTCACTTTTTTTACCCAGCCTACCTCGTAGGGTTGTTGTTACGGGGCTAGACTAGGAAAGGCAGCCTCTCTCCTGTTTTTGAGAAAAAGTAAGGATGTCCATCTGGTAGAACAACCACCTGTGCAATTTGGTGGCGATCCGCGAACGTTCAAGCCATGTAATGCGTGGGAAAGCTTTTGGGAAGCCAAAAAAAATGTGCCCTTCTTCTCAACCCCCTCTTTCGTGCACAGGCTGAATCGAAACCTTAGCAGGAAGCTCTATTTTGCTGTAGAAAAGAGAAGGCACATTTAATTTTTTTTAAAAAAGTAAATACAATCAAACATTCCAGAACTTATAACTCCAGCTCCATTTTTTGTCCCCCCCCCCAACTGTATTACTTTTTTTTAATGATACGTAGTTATCTTTTTAACTATAACCATTTATCTTGGATAAATATTGCCCAGCCTCCTGTTAAGTCAAACTGGTCATTTTTAAAAAAATTATTGACTTTATATGTCAACTCACTGGTAAGTCAACTCTGGGCAACTTAACAAACAATAGCAAGATAAATATAGAAAGAATTTTAAAACATCTATATACGAAACTAGATCAAATGAGACAGACAGGGATGAGATCTTCTAACCCCATCCTCCAGCAGGGAGCCAGAAGAGTGGGAGTAGTTTAAATTAATTAAATATATCATGAATGTTTAACTGTAACTCTTCTGTCTACTCCCAAAATTCTGACTTGCCATCTATCTTACCTTCTATTACATACTTCAAATCCTTCTGAAATCCTTGCATTATTTTTCCCTTATGCCATCATCTTGATCTCCTTAGCTTTTTCACCCTCTATTCATTTCTTGCCCCTTTTTAAAGAAAGGTGAAGCTTGATCCCTTAAAGCCAATGGGATTTTACAATTACATGGTGCTCTTTCAAGAACAGGTTGCTTCAGACTTCCTGGGAGGAGTCTGCTGGTGGTGGCAGCAAAAAAATCAGCGAATAAGGAATACTCCGAATTCCTGGCTATGTACCTGTTTAGAGGATCTTCCATCTGACGTCTTATCAGGTTTTCTTATCCTTCAGGCAAGAAGGAAAGAAGAAATTGTTTTGCTGGCAAATGCTCTTCGATTTTTGCAGCTTTTGTGCTTGCAGGGAAAGGGGGGCTAGCCCAAGGCAGAACGGCTGTCCGTGCTGGGAATTTCAAACTGCCTTGTGCAGGACAAAGTAGGTCTCCCCCACTCAGTTCAAAGTTTTGCTTGATTTAATCTTATCACGAGCTGAATCCGTTTCCGTGGACAATAATTGTTTATCAACATTTTAGCTTCTTTTCTTTTTCTCCTCCGAAAAATTATTTACTTAGAGGCTTTTAAAATGGCGCCGAGCAGGCTGGTTTCTCCGGTAATAATGAACACTTTTTGTTAATTCTCACAAGAATTCACAAGAATTCAAAACAAAAGAGATTGCTTATCATATGTTTTGGTTTCACAATAGGCCAGCAGAAGCTTTTTAATTAGTTTCATTTCTACAAGAATTTTACTCCTTCATTAACTTTGCTTATCTGGAAGTTAAATGGTGATGAATCTGCTGAACGGTCTTGTTACAATGTTTACTCACTGAAAGTTTTGCCAAGCCTTAAACTTCAAAATAAAAGGGGAACTCAGCCTCTTTACTTAAAGCTGCATATTCAGGCAATAGAGTTTTATTAACTGCAGGCAGATAAATTTTGAAATGGCTTCAAAACCAAATATTAACTTGAAGTTGTAAATTTTTTTCTTATTACTATTCAAAATACCAGCTTCAATTTTGTAAAAGGCTTTCTTATCCAGCTGCGTTACAAGATGGCAATTTTATAGCTTCTGCGTTTGATATATGACACACTCAATCAGCTCTATTCTCCTGAAGACTTCTCCTTATTAACTGTTAAAAGTCTATAAATAGTATCCCATTTAAAACTGAGGGGAGCAGAGACTTTGTTTGTTTGTGCGTTTTTTATAATGGCTCCCAAATCGAAGCAGTCTAAGCGTTTCCTTAATAATACATCTCAAGAAATTGTTACAAAATTGCTGCCCTTGCCTCCCACGCCCTCTACTGGAGATCTCTTAACGCAAGAATTTCTTTGTGAAACCCTTAAAGAGTTCAGACAGGAAATTAAACAACTTTTATCGGACTTATATGATAAACTGGACGCCAAGATTGCTCAAACAAGGGAAGATACGATCAGAGTTATGACTGTTATGACAGACTATGTTTCTGAAATGGAGGACAAATTGGAACTTTTGGAAAAAACTAATTCTAATTTGACATCTAAAATTCAAACGTTACAACAGGAAGTTGAAAATGCTCAAAAAACAACTCGTTATGATAAATTACAATAAGACTGCGTTTGCAATAAGAGTCAGAGGATTGCGTGAAAAGGAACAGGAGAATTTGAAACAGACCTTTTTTGAGGCTTTCAGACGTTCGGTGGGAAGTCCGGGATTTAACTTTGATTGGCAGATTCAAAAAATTTATCGCCAGAACTCGTGTGTAGCAAAACAACGACAGCTTCCGAGGGACATAATTATATATTTCACCACAAGAGAATCCAGAAATGCGATAATACAGAAGTTCTACAATAACAGGCTGCGAATCGATGGACAGGACTTGATTGTTTTTAAAGAAATACCATCTCAAATATTAAGAGCAAGGAGAGACTACACTTTCTTAACTGAAAAACTCAGAGATTCTCAGATACAATATAAATGGGAAGTGCCATCTGGTATCACAGTCACATTTGAGAACCAAAAATATCGTCTCAATTCTGTTTGCGAAGCCCGAGATTTTTACTACAAAACTCTGAAGGCGGGACTTCCTGATTCACCCGGACTTGGAGAAAGACAAGGAGAAGGAGAAGATAAGCAGCGGGACACGTGGCTACAAGGCGGAAGGTGTTGCTTTCCCCTTCCGGAAGGGCAGAAGAGTAAAGAATAAAGATCCAGCTATGCCTTTAAAATACTTCTTAAATTTTTAATTTGAATAAAATTTCAGGACTCCTGTCTGGTATAAAATGACAAAGCTGTATACCGATGAAGAGATATTGAGACTGAAAGAAGCGGTGCTGAATTTGGACATATATTGTATGGGACTTATATAAGACTTGTTTGAATCTTAATTTAAACTGCGCATGATCTATTCTTTGGGGCGAGGAGAGCGGAGATCATAGTTTTCTTGGATTGTGGTTTGGGATGAATGGAGTCGGGTGCGTGGGGTAGATGGAAGGGTAGTGAAAGTTCAATTAGATTACCTTGATCCAGAATGTAAGCTGATTTTTGTATAAATTGTTATTTGAATACAAGGTTAAGAAAGATTATCTGGAGAGTCTACACGAGGGTGGAGTAAATATGAGAGGAGCAATGGATGAGGATAAAATATATATGCGGACAAGGGTAAAGGCAGGATGGGAGGTATAGAATTTATATGCGGAAGCAGGTAAAGACATTGTTTAAGATTTTAAAAATAATGAGAAGCTGAGTTTAATGTTAGAGAGTATATTGACTTCTCTTTCTTGGGGGGGGGGTTCCCCCCTTTTTTTCTTTTTATTATTCTTTTCTTTTTTGTTCTTTTTTTTTATTTTTTATTATTTTGTAACTTCTAATCTATTTGGTTTCAATATACTCCAGACTTTGCTTGATAAAGAACGATACCGGGAATGGGACCTGGGAAGTCGGAAGGGGGTCAGGGAGGGGGGTTCAGGGGGTGGGTGGGGGGGAGGGTGGAAATATAGACTCAATTTTCAGAACAATGAATGCACTTGGATACTGTTGCTTTTTTTTCTTTTTTTCTTTTCTTCTTTCTTTTCCTTTTATTTTTCTTTTGTTTTAGTACAAAACAAATAGACCAATGAATACTAGAAATACACCGAAGCGAGGTGTAGAGGGAAAGAAGAGGGGGGAATTAAGAGGGAGTGAGAAGGGAATGTAAGGAGGGTGAGATGGTGGGAAGGGGAGAAAGGAATGGCTGAGGGGGAGGGGAAGTAGAAGAGGGGATTGTTGGAGGGAGAAATGAAAGTTGGAGGGGTAGAAGGAAGGGTGTATGTAGGATAGAAGTGTTATGAGTTGTTTATTGCTTCTTCTTTTTTTAACTGCACAGTATTTAAGTGATTGTATAAAGGAAAATGAAAATGTAATAAAAGAATCTTTGATAAAAAAAAAAAAAGAACAGGTTGCTTCAGTGGTATGTATAACTTTCTCAAATCAGCCCTGAATGCCAAATATAATTTATTAACTAGTTAAATCATCATTTGCATTCTTCTATAATTTATTACATTTCACTAACAGCTGCTATTTCTTTTTTCTAACTAATATTGAAATCAGTTACTGTACTATGACAACTAATGGCTAAGAAAGCCAGACTAGTTGTCGGCTGCAATAACCTGGACAAGTTAGAGTAAATTTCAGAAAGTAGCCTTTTCCATAATCATACAGGAACCTAAATAATAAATCCTGACTCATTTTCTATGTATGGACACATTATGATGGATGGCAGGCATGAAATGCTCTTATCTTTGCCACCAATTTGGAACTGGGAGCGTGTGTGCGCGCTCACTTCTGCACATGCACAGAGCATCCGTGATGACATCTGGGTGGGTAGGTGGAGCCTCCCACCGCCACCACTACCAGTTCACCCACCTCTGATGGATGGTAATAGGTAAACAATCACCTGAATGCAACTGTTAGTATTCCCAAATATATTTATTATTATTCATACACACACAAACACATATATGCATACATACATTTTGGATTCATTCTCATTCCAAATCAGCTCTCAGACTGGAGATGAAGGGCAGCTATGATAGCCTTATATTTCATGAAGCAGAGATTCCAAAATAATGGGGTCACTGCTGAATAGACTAAGGGGTCTTTTGATCTAGACGTCCTACAGATGTCGAGCAATTAGTGAGCTAAGCCTCGTAAGCCAGTTACAAGTTTCAGGCAAGGACACATGGGACAGGAGGTGTTTCCACCAATAGTTCCTAACAATCTTAATGTTTCTGGTGCTCATCAGCACATATCTAGATTAGTCAAGAACTAAGCATAGTTATGGGCAATGGGTCAGGCTTAACTACTAAAATAATACTAAGACGACCTGGGACAAATCATTGGTGTCAATTCGCATTTTATAAACATTCAGGCTTGTGAAACAAATTAAATAAAATCCCTTCTTCACCAATGCGGCCAATACAGGACCCAGATTTATTCTGCTTGTCCAGGGCTTATCTTCACTGCTAGGTTATGCTATTGTCAACATAGGTCTGCAACCATTTTTCGAGGACAGGAACAGATGGCGTTGCCATGCATTCGTTCTTGCAATCTCTGGACATCTTTTTCCAGACTGCTCTGGTTTCATAGCACTGCTTTCTTGCTCCTGTCAGCTCAGCCCTTGCTGTACCAGTTGCCTGTCGTGTTTTACGTTTCTCCAGGTCAGCTCCACATTTGATTGGTGTGCCTTCACAGAGGCAGGTACACCCTTTGCTGAATTTTCCCTGCTTTTCTTGAATAACTTATTGTAAGCCTCCCAGAGTCACTTAGGTGAGATCAGCAGTGTAGAAATGTGATGAATAAATAAACAATTGCTGAAAAGTCTGCTATAACAAGTCTTCCTTGCTAGGATGTTGGTTATAACACTTCCCTTACGTGCAGAATGTCCTTAGTTCAAAACCCAACAGGATATTTTTCCTCTGAATTTGCTGGTCTGTCTGTTTGCTTTTTTTTTTAATAAGTTCACCAGTGCATTGTTTCATCATTTTTCCAGTCCCTCGGGTTCAGTGGTGGGCCTTTTTCCCCCACAAAAAAAAACACTGAAAAGGAAAGTAAATGAGTTGGAAACTCACACAAACCTGTGAAAGTATATATCTCCGGTATAAGAAGATATAGGCATGTAGATTAGATGTAGGTGTAGATGTAAATGTAGATATAGGTATATAGCAGATTCCTGTCACAGAAGGAAATGTGACTAGCAATCAGCCTTCCAGAACAGAATATTGGGAGAGAACATTAGCGAAAGAATTGTGCAAGGGGAAGACACAGCAACCTGAAGTCTAGACTTTGCAAGCTGATGCGAAAGCATCTCAACTTAAGCCGGATTTTCATAATCCAATTTAGAGTCAAACCAGCCCAAACAAGGGATAAGGTAAAAGGTAATGATAAAGGTACCCCTCACACATACACTATATTGCCAAAAGTATTCGCTCACCTGCCTTTACTCGCATATGATATTAAGTGACATCCCATTCCTAATCCTTAGGGTTCAATATGGCGTTGGTCCACCCTTTGTAGCTATAACAGCTTCAACTCTTCTGGGAAGGCTGTCCACAAGGTTTAGGAGTGTGTTTATGGGAAATTTTTACCATTCTTCCAGAAGCGCATTTGTGAGGTTGCACACTGATGTTGGACGAGAAGGCCTGGCTCAGTCTCCGCTCTAATTCATCCCAAAGGTGTTTTATCAGGTTGAGGTCAGGACTCTGTGCAGGCCAGTCAAGTTCAGCAGATTTTGTCATCCATGTCTTTATGGACATTGTTTTGTGCACTGGTGCACAGTCATGTTGGAAGAGGAAGGGGCCAGCTCCAAATAGTTCCCACAAAATTGGGAGCATGGAATTGTCCAAAATGTCTTGGTATGCTGAAGCATTCAGAGTTCCTTTCACTGGAACTAAGGGGCCAAGCCCAGCTCCTGAAAAACAACCTCACACCATAATCCCCCCTCCACCAAACTTTACACTTGGCACAAGGTCAGCTCCACGTTTCATTGGTGTGCCTTCACAGAGGCAGGTACACACTTTGCCGCATTTTCCGAAAAGTACCGTTCTCCTGGCAACGGCCAAACTCAGACTCGTCCATCAGATTGCCAGATGGAGAAGCGCTATTTGTCACTCCAGAGAATACGTCTCCACTGCTCTAGAGTCCAGTAGTGGTGTGCTTTACACCACTGCACCCAACGCTTTGCATTGCACTTGGTGATGTATGGCTTGGATGCAGCTGCTCAGCCATGGGAACCCATTTCATGAAGCTCTCTGCGCACTGTTCTTGAGCTAATCTGAAGGCCACATGAAGTTTGGAGGTCTGTAGCAATTGACTCTGCAGAAAGTTGGTGACCTCTTCGCACTATGCGCCTCAGCATCCGCTGACCCCACTCCATCAGTTTACGTGGCCTACCACTTCGTGGCTGAGTTGCTGTCATTCCCAAACACTTCCATGTTCTTATAATACAGCTGACAGTTGACTCTGGAATATTTAGAAGCGAGGAAATTTCATGACTGAATTGGTTGCACAGGTGGCATCCTATCACAGTTCCATGCTGGAATTCACTGAGCTCCTGAGAGCGACCCATTCTTTCACAAATGTTTGTAAAAACAGTCTGCATGCCTAGGTACTTGATTTTATACACCTGTGGCCATGGAAATGATTGGAACACCTGATTCTGATTATTTGGATGGGTGAGCGAATACTTTTGGCAATATAGTGTATGTGCTAGTCGTTCCCGACTCTAAGGGGTAGTGCTTATCTCCATTTCAAAGCCAAAGAGCCAGCACTGTCCAAAGATATCTCTGTGGTCATGTGGCCAGCATTGCTAAATGCTGAAGGTGCACGGAACGCTGTCACCTTCCCACCAAAGATGGTCCCTATTTTTCTACTTGCATGTTAACATGCTTTCGAACTGCTAGGTTGGAAGAAGCTGGGACAAGTAATGTGAGCTCACTCGGTTACGCAGCGCTAGGGATTAGAAACTGCCGAATTTCCAAACTTCCAACCTTTCTGATTGATAAGCTGAGCATCTTAACCACTGAGCACCACATCCCTTCAAGGAAGGGATAGGAGCAGTTAAAGGAATACGGCAGATACACCGTCAATCACATAATGGGCCTTTGTGGGAGGAGGGCAGTTAATTAGTGCAATGAGCTTTTATATCAGGCTATCCTGGCAGACCATGCAGAAGCACAAACTGATCTAAAATGCACTCAGGATAAGAGTGAATTTTTTGGAACATGTCGCTTCTCTTTTCTATTTCTTCTAGTTGTTTGGGGGCACAATTTAAATTTCAGGTAGTCCTCGGCTTACAATCACAATTGAGCCTGAAATTTCTGTTGCTAAACAAGAGAGTTGTTATGTGGATTTTGCTCCATTTTACAATCTTTTCTGTTGTTAAATGGCTTCCCCATTGACTTTACTTGTGAGAAAGTGGCAAAAGATGATCACATGACCCTCAGACACTGCAACTGTCGTAAATACATGCCAGTTACCAAGCACCTTAATTTTGATCACAGGACTGTGGGGACGTTGCAACGGTCATATATGTGAAAAAATGATCGTATGTCACTTTTTTCAGTGCTGTTGCAACTTCAAACTGTCACTAAATGAGTTGAGGACTACCTGTACTAGTTAAAGCCATAAATAGTTCAGATAATGGTATTAAAAGTACAATCTTCTCTCACATCATTGTAAACAGGGGTGTCAAGCTGGCGGCCTGCAGACCGGATGCATCATGCCCACCCCAGCTCTGCAAAGGCAAAAAATGTCATAATATGTCATGTGATGTCACACAGAGGTGGGTTGCTGCCAGTTCAGCCCGGATCGGCCGAACTGGTAGTAGTTGTGGCAGTAGCTGTGGCAGGAGGCTCCGCTCACCCAAGCATCGCATGCAAACACGAGCATGCACAGGAGCACGTGTGGAAGTGCATCCAAACCAGTAGTAACACAATTGACAACCCACCATTGATGTCACATGACATGATTGAGTTTGGCACCCATGATCTAGAACAAATTTTGGGTTTCTGACCTTGTTGGGATCTTAATTGGGTTATCTGAAGCACAATTAAAGGACTAATAGGAAGAGATGTAGGGTTGTTTTGTTTACACACTCCATTTCTCAGACATCTGCATGGGGAATTCATTTAACTTTGTCATTATTGGCTTTCAAAATCCTTTGAAATTTTTTTCGCTTCTGTAGATTGCTAATCTGGCCTTTGCTTTATTTTGTTCATCATCACAATTACCGTCAACCTTATTTAGCAATAGCACTTAGACATATACTGCTTATACTGCTAGATATACAGTATAGACATATACTGCTAGACATATAGTGTTTTTACAGCCCACTTCGCGTGGTTTACAGAGTCAACATATTGCCCCCAGAAATCTGAGTCCTCATTTTACCAAACTCGGAGGGAATGAAGGCTGAGTAAACCTTGAACAGGCAGATCGAACTCCTGACAGTGGCAGACAGAGTTAGCCTGCAATACTGCATTCTAACCACTACAGCTATTTAAAGATATTTAAGTCAACTTTATCACTGAACATTTCCCCTGAAACAAATGAGATGGTATTTTTTTAAAAGCAAATAATTAAATATAAATTACTATTAATTTATTCTGGGTCTCATTAAAGTATTTCAGAGCGTTTTTCACCAAGCATTTTATCCAGGCAGAATCATTCTTGTTGCAGAGTATGGTGTAACAGATGCTGGAAGGTTAGCATTATGAGGGGGAGTTAGTCTTAGGACAGGGAGAAAGGCTATTTGTAGCATGTATCAAATGTATATTAGACGAGTTCTGTCCCATTAGAAATGAGATCATATTGTGGCTCATCAACCTGAGAAAATAAGGTCATGTAAAGAACTTATTGTAAACATTCATAGAATGACTTCTAGAAGGGATGTTGTCATTCATAAGATGGCTTCATGGGAGCCGGGGTTAATCACTAAGTAACAGAAAGCAAATTACTGAAAGTACTTTCCTTCAACCCCTCTAGACTTTGATATTCCATGCCATTTTCTGTTAATTTCTTTTTATGGGAAGGTAGGATCTGAAGGGGACATGACGATTCAGCAGTTAAAGACACTGGAAAGGTTTGAGACCCAAGAGCTGCATGACAGAGTGAGCTCCCATTACTTACTCAGGCTACTGTCCACCTAGCAGCTCGATAGCATGCTAACGTGAGTAGATCAATAGGTACCACTTTAGTAGGAAAGGACAGCGTTCCATGCACCTTGGCAAATAAAGTTGTTCTGGCCACTTGACCACATAAATATCTTTGGACAACATTGGCTCTCTTGGCTAAAAAATGGAGATGAGCACTGTTCCCTAGATTTAGATTTGTCTTTATTAGAGAGTGTATCATTTTTATATTTGACCATATAACTACTCAAAGTAGTCATAATAGATTAGATGCATGTTTTTTAAGAATAATCCCATTCTGTTTATTTGTAGTGTAGAAGCAAGATTCAATTTAAAGGCCTTAAAGGAAATGAAGATCAGGATACCAAATTTCCCCTTGTTTAGTGATGGTACTGTTGCAGTCTGCATCTCCAGAAGTGAGAGACCAACCTGCTTCTCCGGGTTGAGGGAACGTAGGAATGAAAATTTTAAAAACATTGGTATTCTCCCCTATAATACAGGCATCAGGCAAAGTGCTGGATATTTTTCACTGAGCTCTGTTTTTCTTCCTCTTGGATCCTGGCTTTTGCCTCCATGCCCGCCAGCAGAAGGTGCATTAACAGCCCTGTTCTAATTTCCCATTGCACTGTTATGCAAATGGTTATGTTATCCTGCAATGAATCTGTTGCTAATTATACAATTACTCTCTATTTAGCAAGCCAATTTTAACAAATGAGTTGACGTTGGCCCAGCCTAATTTGCAGAATAAATCAAGCATGATTCTTATTTGATGTTTAAATCAAGCAAGTTGTCTGGGAGGTTCATTTTCTATGGCTTTCCTCTGTCATAGATTATGATGTTTCCAAGTGTGCTGCATACGTCTCTGCGGTTGATGTAGCTGTGTGCTCCAGCCTTTTAATGAAACAGGGTAGGGAGGATGTGGTTGAGAGTGTCAACAATGCCCATGTAGAATCCCAGGCCTCCCAAACTCCTGTTTAAGCTGCTGATTTTGGCTTGCTCATTATGAAGATTTATACCATCATCTAGTGGAACTCCTGTAAAACTACAACCCATTAATCCTCTCATCTGGAAGGTGCTTTTTATCACCGCCAGAAACCTGAAAGAACAGTTGATGAGGTCCTTTGCACAGAGATTATGAACAGAAAGGTGGGGAGGGTTGCCACAATTGGGGAAATATTTCTATAGACAGAGGAATGAAAAATCGTACAATATATTAGCCTAAGACAGATAATTTCTAGCCGCTTGATCTGAATGCCACCTCTCCAATCTCACTCCACATTCTAATGTTGTTTTCCAGGCGCTGGAAAGCCTCTAGCAGAAAACAAGTTTGCAGCCTATGCCGGAAGAATTCTTGGCAGGCAAAGCAGAAGGTCAAAGGAGAAAATATGCAATCAGTGCCTTTTGTACTGCACAATAAGCACTTTTTCAATGGAAGAGATGACTTTTCATATTTTTCATCTCTCTGTATCTCTCTCTCTCTCTCTCTCTCACTCACACACACACACACGCACGCACACACAGCATCTCTGGCTTTATTTCTTTTTGTGGCTTTCTGAATAGCACAAATCTGGTAATGCCACTGTTTAGCTGCAGTTTAGTCATCTCAGTCCTAGGCAGTTATACTCATTCTTCAGTTGATTTATTTTGCTACCAAGCTACATTATTCCAAACCCCCTGGCCACAACTTTCTTACCAAGAATTTATTCTCCTTTATGCAAATAAGATCAGGGCACTGGGAACCAGCTTCTCTGCTAGCTATCTAGGAAATCCAAAAGGTAAAATGCCCCTCAATTTCATGATGAAACAAATCACAAGTTTAAAAGTCACTACAAGCCTTCAAGTAAAAAATAGCCGTAAGAAAAGCCATTTGTAGCTGATTTGCTACTTTCCTTTTAGCCTGGGAATGTTCGTGCTGATGCACATATACGTTTGCACATTGATTGGCTTCTGCTCAGTTCACACCATGGTTGCAGTTGGTGCATCACATTGCAATTTCACATTATCATTTAGTGCTGTCTCCGAGTGATTTATTTATTATCCCACCTTTATTATTTTTACAAATAACTCAATGTGATGAACACATCCAACATACTTTCCTCCTCCTATTTTCCCCACAACAAACTTGTGAGGGGGGCTGGACTGTCCCAAAATCATCCAGCTGGCTTCCATGGTTAAGGCGGGACTTGAATTCACAATCTGCTATTTTCTAACCTTGAGCAGTGAATTGGGGCACAATTATAATTTTGTCTGAGTCCAGAAGCTAAGCCGAGTCAGGCTTGGGTAATACTTGGATGGGAAACTATAAGGCAGCGATCCCCAACCTTTTGGGCACCAGGGACCAGTTCCATGGAGGCTTATCCGAAGAACAGAGAGGATGTAGTTTCATGTACTGCCTGCATACTGTGGAAATGGCCCAGTTTCTGGCATGCCATGGTCTGGGGATTGAGGACCCTTATATAAGGTATCCCAAACTGTAGGCTGCGTTGGGAAGATAACAAAAGAAGGAAATGTGGTTGTCCCAAAGACTGAAAGGACTTTTCATGAACTCAGCAAGAAACAAGCTCAAATCAGGTGTGTGTTTGTGTGTATGTGTGTCAGAGGTGGGTTGCTACCGGTTCACACTGATTCGCACCAGTTCAGGTGAACTGACAGTGGTATTTTGGCCTGGGTTGCAGAACCGGCAGTGACTCAGGCTGGCCACGTCCCCGAACTGGTTCCCCGATCGCTGCTGCCATTGCCAGCAAGGTTTTTAATTAGTTGTTAATGGTCCTTGCGCATATGCAGAACAATTTACATTGAACTGTGAATGAGTGAGCAACCCATGGCTGGAACACACGCGAGCAAAGTGCGTGCAAACTGAACCGCAGCAACCCACCCCTGATGTGTGTGTCTATCTGAAACTAAAATTGAATATGGGGTAGAGTTTATGCAGTACTGTAATTTCCAAGCCCAAACATGTCATATTTTGCAAAATGTCTCTTGCACATAGTAGTGAAATGATTTTTATTGAGTCTATAATTTTTAGTGATGCAATAATCATATGACTATGATAAAATTAAGGTAAACAATTCTGCAAAGTCAGTAATCCTATCATATAGGGAAATAGGATGGGGTGAAAGAAATCCATAACAGAAATGCAGTATGACACCTGACAGTTTTAGACTATTTGCCTACAAACCCAATTAACATAGTGCTCTTAACGTATTACTTTCTAGCTGTCTTGCATTAGAGTGCTGTAGACTCCAAGAAATGACAGGCAGAAAGAGAAACAATTTGCTGTGTCAAGTACAGACAGGAACAAGGAAAAGAAATGTTTTTTTATTTTTTAAGAAAAATTTTATGGCTGCTCCACACACTCATGGTGACTGGAGGCAGCTTAGAAGTAAAACCCTCAATACAAACCCCAATAAAACCTTATCACCACTTCTACCATCCATTGAGACAACAATCAAACAAACCACTTGATGGGCTCCATGTCAGTCTGGGCTCCTCAGGCCCACTGGAAAAATTATGCCTTCAGGGCCCTTCGGAAGAGTATCAAGGCAGGCGCCAATCTTATCTCCAATCAAATTTACATATAGGTAGAACCTCTGATCGTGAACACTTCTGACCACAATCAAATCGGGTTCCCACCAAAAAATTCACTTTTTTTTTTCACGGCCGATTTCCCCTTCCACACCATTTTTTTTGCAAGTGCCAAATTTCCAAAATTAGGTTCGGGTCATGACTAAATCGGGTTGTGACCAAAGTTATGGAATGAATTATGGTCGTGACCAGAAGTTCTAGTGTACTAATACAATTACAATTGAGCCCAGAATTTCTGTTGCTAAGAGAGACAGTGAGTTAAGTGACTTTTGCCCCATTTTACAACATTTTCTGTTATTAAGTGAATCCCTGCAGCTGTTACATTAGTAACTCAGCGATTGAATAAATGTGGCTTCCCCATTGACTTTGCTTGTCAAAAGCTTGCAAAAGTTGATCCCATAACCCAGGGACACTGCAACTGTCATAAACATGAGTCAGTTGCCAAGTGTCTGATCACATGACCGTAGGGGATTGTTGCAATGGTCACAAGCGTGAAAAACAGTCATCTCACTTTTTTCCCAGTACCATTGTAACTACGAACGGTCATTAAGCAAACTGTTGTAAGTCGAGGACTACCCATAAATGACTTTCTATGTCCCTAAAACTAACAAAGGCGATGATACATTTGTCCTTCAGAATAAGAGAAAAGATGCTGACTGAAAATACCAGACATACATTGCTAAAGTTCCACAGCCTAAATGTCATGGCTAGATTAACAATACCTGACATTTTATTTTTCTAAAGTTGCCTGTTTAGAAGTAGCATTGGAGATGACGGGTAGGTCTTGAAATATTGATTGATGCCACCGAGATGTCTGTTATGAATTCTCAGAATAAAGCATATGCTGGGTTTTCTTTCTCCTCGCCCAAGAACCGGCTACTTTGCAAATCTGGTAATACTGAAAATCAGATTCAGACATGTTGGAGGTACCTTTTACCTCACATTCGGAAATCCCATTGCACCATCCTTCTTCTCTTTAGGATTACGAATCAAGGAGGTTTCATCTCCTCAACCCAAAATCTGCAGCCCCCTCTCCAAATTGAAGACATTTCCAGAAGATGATGTTAAAAAACAAAAAGAGCCGTTGAATCTCATCTATTGGCAATTAACCAAACAGAGCTACAGCTTGGCTATGTCATCTAATCATAAGCATGTCTGCAGTCCCTATTAATAGTTAATTTAGCTTGCTTTTAAATCATTAAAAAAAACCCTTAACAGTAATGAAAAGGCGTGACCTGTCACTCTTGGGAAAGCCTAGTCACATTCCTGCCTCAAGTTTTCCATGTGACACAGCCATGCCGCAATTAAAGCACAATAATTTGCTTGTTATTCCAGGCAGACCCTAGCCTTAGTAATGGGCTGCTTGGTGGGGAGATGGATTTCCTTGTTAGGAGCTAAGCACAGGATTAGCTGAATTCTCCATGGAGAAATCTTGATTTGTTCAAGGTCTTTCATGTTTTCTTCAGAGAAAGGATTATGTCTACTTAAAGAGTGGGCTTGTGTAAAAAGCTACAACGTATAAGAAAAGGATTTAGGGCAGTCAGGCTTGTGGTTAAGTAGCTGAAGGGGTAGAGGGTGTTTTACAGCAAAGGATTATTTAAATCCATAACTTTAAAAAAAAAACGGTTTCAGCAGCACAAGGTCAAAACAGAGTAACGTGCTGGAAAGGCAGTTAAGCATAAGTTAATATTCATTTTACTTTGTCTAATTATTGCAAGGATTCAGAGTTAATAAGGGGAAAAAGAATGAGTCCAGCTGTCCTCTTGCTCTGAAGTGCTATAGAAAAGGAAATGAGACAGAATTCAGTCCCATTTCTCTTCTACATTGCTTTTAGAGTGCATGCTTATTGTGACATTTCTACCTGCAGTCGCAAACGTTAGAAAGGATCACTTCATTATTTCTGAAATGAGGCCACAACAAAACAGACAGATAAAAACTTCTTTTACAAAACTTAGGAAAAACTAATGCCAAGCTGACCTCTTCTACTCTTTACTCACTGGTATGTTGGTGTGTGGAAGAGAAAAAGAGACTAATATGTACATCATTTGTGCTAAAATTGGAATTCAGAGATGAAAAGCTGGATGTTACACAAACAACTTTGGTCAAGTCTTCAATATGTGAATTGTCTACTAATTAATTTATCACAGTTACTCTACAAACAGATTTATGATATATTCAGAATTATAAGCAGCAAGGTCCTTCATTTTCACAATGATCATCCCGTATTTCCAATTATGCCCTATTTTAAAGATCCCTGTCTTCTAAATTTCATTTTAAAATAAAATTCTACTGGGAAAAATAATGAATAGAATGTATACAATGAAGAGACAATTATCTATAAAGGTGTAGAACCCAGAGTTGAGAACAAATGAAGCTTTCTGGCAATGAATATTATGAAGTATTTTGTCAAGGTAGGTAAATCCAAAGGAAGAAAAATATTTTTTACCTTTATTTGCTAAAAGTTTATTTTCTTTCGCATCTTGCTCACTCAGACTATATTTTTCATGCATTGGAACAGCCAGAGCACCCTTGTTTCCACCCAAGTGGTATTAATTTTCTAGCAGTTTACTTACACCAATATTAAATATGTCCGATTCTTATTGGAAAAGGATCTTAATTTTTACATCATTAAAAAGGTCAGCATCACATCCATTTCAATGAGAAAATGGATTGCTTTCTGTTTGTAACTTCTGTGTCTTTGTGTGAATGGCAGTATTTCTAATGCATTCTGGGGCTGTTACCCATCTCACATAGACTACTTCTGCCAATTATTGCACCCCCAGGGTGTAAGCACCAATTTTACCCCATCAGCCTCATATACCAATCACCCCGCCAATCCTTCTCGTCTCCCTCTCCATGTAGCTGTTGCCAAAAGTCTCTTCATTTTGACAGATTTACCTGAAAGTGGATATGAAGACAACTGCAGAATGCCAGCCACCCAATTCCGAGAAATTTATCCAGAAATAGCAGTGCCACTGCTGATAATGGAAATGGTGCTAGGAATGTTGGAAAAGAATTGTTTAGACCAGTTTTTAAAAGGAAGTGACCTAATTCACACTTCACAGTGTATGAGAAGGACCAGTGAGAGCCCTATTTTCCTTCATTTACTGTCCTAAACATACTTCTATGTTCTTGCCCACACACAATTTATCCTGTGCTGATGCTGCCTTAAGGAAATTCTGTTCGGTTTGGGATGTTCAGTATGAGCTTCCAAATGTTGTGGACTCCAGTTCCCCTGATGTTGTGTCCTCCAATTTTTTTGAGCAAGGAAAGCCCTTGTCTAACGTTTTCTTCTGAGTGGTTTTACTGGGTATGCATTATTTTTTTTTGCGAAAACTTTAGTCAGTAAAACTAAAGCATTAAAATACATATTCTCATGTACACAATTGTTTTTCCTTTCTTGCACTTCTATAGGTTTGGCTCCATATACTCTGCTGTAGATACTGTTATGTTGGTGTTTCTGTAATATAGTGGTTATAACCTATATCCAAAATGCAGAGGATCACGTCTGCTTGAAAACCCCAAGAAATCCTTCTTTTAATGGCTATTCTTCTCAAGTACCTAAAGTACTTGGCACCCAGCTCCCAAATATCCCAATAAGTACTGTAAAGGAATTATCATTGTATTTCCCTAAGCTGGAGGGGATGTGGTGATGCAGAGGCTTAATGATGCTGGAATTGCAGAAATGGTTTGCACTCCTACAGTTTGAGCCGGGCTCTGTGAGATGGACTGAGCTCCCATCACTTGATCCCTAGCTCCTGCCCACCCAGCAGTTCAAAACCATGCAATATTGTGAATAGATAAATGGGTACCATTTCAGTGGGGGAAACCTAGCTGTTTTTGTGTGTGTAAAGAGTGGAAGCCAGCACTGGACATGGTGCATCATGTGACAAGGGAAGATGAGATGGAGTAAGGAGCCTGGAAGAGCCAGCAACCCAAGTGCCACTTGTTAATTGGTGTAAAGCTAGTTTTCTCCCAAGGATAATTGCATAAGCATTGAACACAATGAACTAGCATTCTAGGCTCTCAGGACTACATTATATGTGAGTGTGTAGATTTTCCCAACATTGTATACAATAAATAAATTAACCTGGGGCTGGGTGAAAAATAAAGAAAAAAAGCTAGAGAAGCTCACCACTACCCTGTACTGGTTTAAAAATAATAATTAGAATTAATACATTGTAATGACATAGAGAGTTTTGTTCTGTGCATCAAGATCAAACCATTTCAGCAAGAGTCAAATATGTGTGATCAAAACATTTAAGTTTTAAAGCAAGGCACATTTGAAACTTCATTGTGTCATGCAAAATGAAAATACTCCTTTGAATAGAGTGAATTCTTCTGTATGTGTTTAGTATGAAAAATTGGGCGCAAGCAACTCAAGAAGATCAGAGTTTTCTAGATATAATTTAAAATGACATTTTGGGGAGTTTTCCTAATATTCACTTAAAATCTCCAAAAGTAAATATGGAGAGTGTGATATATGTGTTCGTAGATGTATGATTTGTGGCTTAGTTTTTATCTTTGTGATCCAAACTGGGATTTTATAGATGTCTAATGTCTTTTTATTTTTAAACACATCTAAGAGTTTTTCAGTGTCATAAAATTGTCCCTTCTGAAACTGGCACATCCTTGATGTGCTAAGACTACAAATTCTCCGCCAACATAGTCAGGAGTTCTTGGAGTTTGAATATAATGATCTGATGGGTGCTAGGCTTGTAAAAGTTGTTATAAATAACTGTGACATGAAAAGCCACTTCATGAGCCAGTAAGTGTTCCAACATAATGTTTCAAAGTCCTTCAAGTCATTATATCCTGAATCAAGGAAAGGTGGAAGGTGTTTTTCTCTATCTAATAGAAGATAAGTATTTCATTGGCTTTCTGGGAATGATGCAGGAGTGGGCTGTTGGGGATTCGCAGAGGTTCAGGAGAACCTCTAGCTAAGATTCTGTACAGTTCAGAAAACCCCCAAATCCCACTCCTGGCTGGCCCACCTACCCCACTCCTCCCCTCTCAGGGGTCCCCATGTGGTCTGTTTTGAATGCAGGTAAGTACAGGGCACACGGGAAGGCTCGGGGAGAGCAAAAAACGGGCCTATCAGAAGTTTGGGAAGAGGATCTCCAAAGCCTGGGGAGGCCGTTTTTACCCTCTCAGAGGCTCGAGGAAAGCCTCCAGAACCTGGGGATAGCAAAAGCCCCCCTGCCACCATGGTGCATGAGGCCTACTAGGCCACACCCACCATAGCTACATCCACCCAGCAACCAGGCAGAGAACCCCTTGCTAAAAATTTTGAAGCCCATCCCTAAAATGATGGCAATGGACACAAATATTTCTTTCGGTGCTGATCTAAGCCCTCAACAAAAGCATTTATAATCACTAACAAGGTATAATTTACAGAACTATTATCATTACTTATTTGATCAATTTGCAAGTTCATTTCCATTACACTTCCCAATTCAGAAGTCAACCGTGCAAAGTGGTTAAGAGGAAGACGAAAATGCAATCATAAATTGCACCAGACAGAAACATATTTTTTTGTAAAAAAAAAAGCCAGAGCAGAGGTGCAAAATGCTAACATTTAAGCTCAGCGACCCAGTCAGAAAAAAGATACTGGCTGATGTGGAAGGACAATAAAACACAAATGCTTTCAAAAGATGACAGAATGCCAGCAGGGAGACAATTCAATAAAATCTGAAGGAGACCCTCTTCTGTTTTCCCATCAAACTTAAGGTGGATGGCTTTGGAACCTGGAAAATTTATCTCCAACTCACCCCAATAGAGAGGCTGGCTCATTTCTTAGGAAGCAATCAGTGAATTCAAAGGTGGACAACCAGTAGCCCTAGGGCAATGTGTGTCTCTGAGCCAAACACTATGTGTCCCTTATCCTAATTTCAACACTATGTGAACTCTGTATGTGAGGCATCAGTTCAGACTTGTGAGATGCACTTGTCCCTTCTCTGCAACCCGCGGGGAACAAGGAGGACCAAAAAGAGAAAAGGGGAAGTTGGAATAAAAGGATATCTCACTCATCTTTGAACCTGTCTTATTTGTGAAGGGATATGGTTGCCAGTTCTTTTACAAAAATTTCCATCCTACTATAAGCATTTAAGTTATCAATGGCAATAGAAATAATTGTTAACACTTGGAATGATCACTGGAAATAAACCAATAGGTGATCCCAAAGTGTCTTATTGTATTGTGCATTATATATCTTTCAGTGATAATGCATGATTGGTGTTTCATAAAGATCATAGAAATGAGTAGTTTGTATTGAATTAGTAGTCCCTTTGCTTATTCACCTACTTACTGTGTGCTTTTGTCTCTTTTCATTGAGCTTTAGAAATAACTAAGGTAACATAGAGTTGAACCAGTATTAGAGGTATATTTGTTATCTGCATTCTCAGAACCAAGCTGTAGGAACCCCATTAGCCAAGCTTCCTATGGAAATCACAGTGACTGGAGCACTTCTGGTGTAGGAAAAGTTAGGGAGTGAGGCAGATCTAAATATTCAACTTGCCTTCTGTCAGCTTGAGTCCCTTCTGCTAAATATCAATGATGCAAAGGATGTTAGGGTTAGACCTAGGGTTGACATTGGCATAGCAAATCATCGTCAATAGGTTAACTCTAAGAGATAATTCATATTATTTGAGTCCTTCAATTGGAGAGTTACAAGAGTGAGAGCCTATCTTGTTTTAGTATGGATCTGATAGATGGAGAACTCCTGAGCTATCTCAGGGTGAAAACATGGATACGTGGCAAACTATATTGATCATCCATCGGCTGAAAGTTGGTAGATTGGGGAAAGAGCCCATATGAATCTGTGGTAATCATATTTATCTGCATATGTATGAGCAATGGTTAGATCATGTATTTAAGACGTCTTTCAAGAAGTATAGGGTAGATGGAAATATGGGGAAGAAAAGACAGATCTGTTTGGACATAGGTTCCTATTTTTACTTCTACCTGCTTAGATAGTCTAGCAAGTCAAGTAAAGACACCCCAGGAGTTACTCCTGTTGAGCACAAGACAGTCTCAAATGGAAATAATGCATACGCAATATTGAAATACAAGTTCCAGCCTTGTAACCTATTCTGGAAACCTGGCAAGATGTGGCTTATATAAAATAATCAGGAGTCACATACAGGAATGATGAAGACTTGTTTGAATGAGAGGTGTTATGATAGTTTATAAGAAAAGCTTTTCCTTTTCTAGGACCCGTGTCATGGATTTTGCTATTTCAAGGCTCATACGTTGCATTAGGTGGTCGTGTAAGGAATTATAGCAATAGCAATAGCAATAGCAGTTAGACTTATATACCACTTCATAGGGCTTTCAGCCCTCTCTAAGCGGTTTACAGAGTCAGCATATCGCCCCCACAGTCTGGGTCCTCATTTCACCCACCTTGGAAGGATGGAAGGCTGAGTCAACTTTGAGCCGGTGAGATTAGAACCGCTGAACTGCAGATAACAGTCAGCTGAAGTGGCCTGCAGTACTGCACCCTAACCACTGCGCCACCTCAGCTCTTCCGAGAGGATTAAGGAGAGGATATTCCTGTCTAGAGCCAACACTGTGATCATCTCAGAGCCAGAATGTTTCTGCATCAATAGCCATTTCTTCTTCCTGGGACAAATTCTCATCCAGATTCTCACAATCAGTCTACAACTTCCACTGCATCTCTGGTTCAGGCCAGGGTGATGTTATAAACATCATAGCAATAGCAATAGCAGTTAGACTTATATACCGCTTCATGGGGCTTTCAGCCCTCTCTAAGCCGTTTACAGAGTCAGCATATCGCCCCCACAGTCTGGGTCCTCATTTCACCCACCTCGGAAGGATGGAAGGCTGAGTCAACCTTGAGCCGGTGAGATTAGAACCACTGAACTGCAGATAACAGTCAGCTGAAGTGGCCTGCAGTACTGCACCCTAACCACTGCGCCATCTCGGCTCTTAAAAGAAGGACTAGGGAAGACATGATAGCAGTGTTCCAGTATCTCAGGAGTTGCCACAAAGAAGAGGGAGTCAAACTATTCTCCAAAGCACCTGAGGGTAGAACAAGAAGCAATGGGTGGAAACTAATTAAGGAGAGAAGCAACTTAGAACTGATGAGAAAATTCATGACAGTTAGAACAAATAATCAGTGGAACAGCTTGCCTCCAGAAGTTGTGAATGCCCCAACACTGGAAGTCTTTAAGAAGATGTTGGATAGCCATTTGTCTGAAATGGTATAGGGTTTCCTGCCTAGGCAGGGGGTTGGACTAGAAGACCTCCAAGGTGCCTCCCAACTCTGCTATTGTATTGTATCATCATCTTATACATGATCCCAAACCAACAACTGAGCTAAGCTTCACCAGCAGCTTCATATAGATGTTAAACATTAGTGGGAGAAAATCAAATCACGCCATACCTCATGTTACAGCAATTGCTCCTCTACCATTCTTGACTGGAACCATTCCCTAAGGTAGGAATGAAACCACTGTAGAATGACACCTGCAATCTCAACCATCCTGGGGAGCTCAGTAGGACATCATGCTTAATGTTATTGAAAAATCATGGCAATATCTAAAAGGATGAGGAGTGTGAACATCCCACCCTCAAAGTCTCAATGGACATCACCAGAGCAACCAATGCTATTTCCATTCCCAAGCCTGGTTCTGAGTCCAGAATGAAAACGATCCAAACATTCTGCTTTATCTAGGCTGAGCTCAAAGAAAAGGTCCTCAATTTTTGTCAACAATACAAAATATTATGTGATACAGTGATTTCATAGGAAGAACTTTAAATGGATTAAAACTAAATTACTACATTCTATCTGTATCTCAGCCCAAATCTGCAGAAAATATGACATTAAAACTATTGATCACTATATATTTTGGAGAAGAGGGAACAAGGATCACGCTTGCTTCCCCAGGATTTGTAGTACTAACCTCAGATATATCTGAATCATACAATAAATAGATCAACATGTTGACTAGATTTGAGAATGCTACTACATGTAGTCCTTGATTTACGATCATAATTGAGCCCAAAATTTCCATTGCTAAGCAAGACAGTTGTTAAGTGAACTTGGATCCATTTTATGACTTTTCTTACCACAGTTGTTAAGTGAATCACAGCAATTGTTAAGTTAGTAACATGGTTGTTAAGTGAATCTGGCTTCCCTATTGACTTTCCTTGTCAGATGGTGGCAAAAGATGATCACATGACCCCAGGACACAGCATCCGTCATAAATATGAACCAATTGCCAAGCATCTGAATTTTTATTATGTGACCATGGAGATGCTGCAGCAATTGTAAGTGCAAAAAATGGCCGTAAGTCCCTTTTATCAGTGCTGTTGTAATTTTCAACAATCTCTAAATGAATGGTTGTAAGCGAGAGCTACCTGTATAAGATATATTTCAAATATCAGTAGCACTGCAATAAAAGATACCTGTAAGGACACTTAGAAAGAAGCAGGTGGCACAGTGATGGGTTTCAAAAAATTTTAGAACCTCTTCTGTAGGTGTGGCCTGCTTTGTGGGAGTGGCTTGCTGGCCATGTGACTGGGTGGGAGTGGTTTGCTCACCATGTGATCGGGTGGGCGTGGCCAACTTGTAAAATGTGGTGAAACTCACTTAACAACACTCTTGCTTAGCAACCAAAATGTTGGCTCAGAAACTCTGGCATTTGAAGCACGCAAGTCTTAAAGCTGTCAAGTTATAAGACCCTTGTGCCCCTAATCCTTTAGAAAAGGGGCGTTCAAACTTGACAGCTTTAAGACTTGTGGATTTCAACTCCCAGAATTCCTCCTCCTGCTTTTCATCTTGATGATGTGCGGACGGATGGGAGGAGGGAGCTGGAACCAGTTCTAAATGGCATTGTAGATTTGTGGAACCTCTTCTATAGAAGAGGTTAGAACTGGCAGGAACCCACCCCTGAGGTGGCAGTACAATAAGAAAAGCCAAATTAAAATATTGACTACATCTATTATATAGATATGCTACCTGTTTTATCTTTCAAGGAACTTTTCCTTTTTTAGATTTAAATGCACCGCATGTTTTCAGGTTAATAAGAACACATAATTTCTTTTTTGGCCTTGAAATAAAATTGATCATCAGTGCACAAAGCAGCCTAGATTGAATCTGCTAAGTTACTTGAATTTTTTTTTGTTTCCTCGCCTGCTTTCTTTTGATACTGCATTTAGAAATTGTTATCATTCTGAAGGGGGAGCATTCAGCTATAATTCTCATAAAAACACCAGAGAAATTAATGAGACAATCAGATATGACTAACAATCTTAATCTGAAAGCTAACCCATGAATCTTAGAAGCAAATTCCTTTTAAAAATAATCAATATCCTAATTAATTAAATCTAATACTTTGCACTATATTCAAATAAAGTGATGCTCATTTTCTGGCATGTCTAATATGTTGGGTTTTTTTAAAAAAAGTTTTTCAATCTATCCTTATTTGGAGTTCTTAAATAAAAAGCCTCTATCTAAACTTATCTTTTCTTACATAAAATTGTCATAAATTGTCACTATCTGAGCCGAAAGGAGGACAGTGGCTCACATGGTCAGAACATCAATCTGACAATCAGCAAGCTTGCATTCAAATCCCAGTTGCTGCCATGTGACAGGGTGAGCTCCTGTCACCCACTCCAGCTCCTGTCGACCCAGCAGTTTGAAAGAGGGCAACTGGCCATAGAAAAATGGGTATCACTTTGGTGGGCAACCTAATGGGGACATGAGAAGAGCTCCCAACTGGGTGTCCCTAAGACAACTTTGATGTCACTGGTTGATACGTTCACCACTTCTGACATGGAAGTACCTTCTGGTAGAGAGTGGTTACCCATAGGTAGCGAACATTATGGCAAGATGGCAGCTGTGAACGTGCAGCTGAAATCCAGTCCTTTTTTTTACATGCAGTCCTCATTTACTGACTGAAATAGAGACTGGCAACTCTGTGGCTAATGCAGCACAGTTGTGAAGAAGGATGTCATGGAACTGAGTTGATTTAGGATGGCAATTCTGGCGGCAGTTGTTGAGAGTGGCATCATGTGACCACAACTTACAACTTCGTACCAGCTTCCTCCTTGACTTTGCTAGTCAGAAGCTGGCTTTGAAGGCTGGAAAAGGTGATCAGAAGACTGCAGGATGCTACAACTGTTCTCAATGCTTGCTGGTTACCAAATTGCAATCAGATGACTGTGGAGACGTTGTAACAGCTGCAACTTCAAGGACAAGCCATAAGTCTCTGTTTTCAGCCCCATTGTAAGTTCAAACAGTTGCTGAATAAGTGGCTGGTAAGTGAGGGCTACTGCTACGTTAAAAAGAGTAGGGCTTCCATGATCCAGCCAAGGCTGCTATTTTATTCCGCTTCCATCCCGAGCAGAGCAAAAAGCTCAATAAAATCAGAGCCAAATGTTGTTCCAGTCACAGGGGTGAACTGCTGGGGGTTCACGGCATTCAGAAGAACCTCTAGCTAAGATTCTGTGCAGTTTGGAGAACCCCAAATCCCACTCCTAGTTGGCCCTGCCCACCCCACCTCTCCCAGGAGTCCCCACATGGCCCGTTTTGGATAGAGATAGGTGCATGGCGTGCATCGAGGCTCAGAGAGGGCAAAAAATGGGCCTACCAAAAGTTCAGGAAGGCTGGATATGGGCCCATTTCTGGCCTCCAGAGGGCCTTCAAATCCTGGGGAGGCCATTTTCTCCCTCCTGAAGGGTTGAGGAAAGCCTCGGAGCCCAGGGAGGGTAAAAACACTGCCCCACCGTGGTGCAGGAGGCCAACTATGCCACACCTACCATGGCTATGCCCACAGAGCAACTGGGCAGAGAACCCCTTGCTAAAAATTTTGAAGCCAACCCCTGCCCAGTCAGATATGTATTATAATCATTTTTCATTCCTTCAATTAAGGACTAGACAACTAGACCCATCCTGGAAATTCCTTTTCTGAAACCTCCAGAATCAGGAGAGTTCCCCTCCCCCGCAAAGACCTCCCCAAATTTCTCTCCCAAAATGAGAGAAAATAAATAAATAAATCCTGGTCCTTGTACAAACACTGGCTAAAGCTCTGATCACTTTGCATCACTTAGCTCTGCCAGCTAAGACCCTGATCTCATCTAAAAAGTATATGTAGCCAGCAACCACCAAAATTATGCCCAACCTTGACCTCTACAATTAGAAATACCAACTTGGCACTACTCACCGAGGTATATATAAATCTAGATATCATATTGTTTACAGAGAGAGTTCTGCAGTCCAATTTTGCAAATCAGGTAAAGCAAATGGATATATCCAATATCCATTTGCAAATGGATTTTGCTTTTATGAACGAGGACAATGTGGCCTTCGGTAATACTTTCCCCCACATTTTCAGAGCCAGTTCTAAGCTTGAACTCGAACAGATGACAGAGTGTTCAGTTTCCCAATGTGACAGATGACTGTTCCATTCTGTGCTGAACTTTGTCTTCAGAATTCAGAGAAGAACAAATGCGAAGCAAAAAAAACCTGACTTTTTAAAAAGCTTCACCAAGTATATAGAATAATTAATATGTAAGATTTTCCTCATAAAAAAGCAATTCTGTTTGTTTTCATTTGAGCCCCACAAAATTACAAAGTTCACTTCTAGGATCATGAACTATAATCACCAAGTCTGTTGAGGATATGGGCTATAAGCATAGTGTTAGGAAATGATGTAAATGAACAGCCATATAGAGAAAAAAGATAATCTCTTGCAAGTATTGTCTATCTTCTCCCTATAAGCAGATACAGGATTCCTAGCGTGTTTCAAGAACACATCCAACTTAATGGCTTAACTTAATTTCACCACAAGGTATTTTTTTTCTTTTAAAATCTTGTGGCTTTTCCACATGCCCAACTATCAACATCCCACAAACCTTCATAGCCACCATCACCATGTTTTGTGCAGGAACGTCCACAGCTAACAATTGATCGCTCTAGCTAATCAATAAGGAAGTCCAAAAAAAAAAAAAAACCCTGCCCTTGCATGTGTTCAAGTCATGTAAGGTTGCAATGAAAGAAAATAAAAATACAAAGGAAATCAATAACTAAAAATTCTCAGAGTCTGGTGCAAAGGTGCCATGTTTAGCAGGGGTGAAATGCTCTGACGTCTGCTACCGGTTTGCTTCGTGTACGCACCACAGAAGCCTTTTCTGAGTCTGCAAAGGTAAGTAGAACAGCAAGAGAAAGAACAGCTGTGCCGCACGATTTAGATTTGCTAGAAATCAGGATTTATATTTGCTTTCTAGCAAATATAAATCATGCGGCACAGCTGATTGTCGCACAGATGATTGTGGGTACTTTTAAAAAACTTTTTGAAGCATTTAAAAAATTCAAACCAGTAGTAAAAAAAAAATAGCAATAGCAGTTAGACTTATATACCGCTTCATAGGGCTTTCAGCCTTCTCTAAGCGGTTTACAGAGTCAGCATATTGCCCCCAACAACAATCCGGGTCCTCATTTTACCCACCTCGGAAGGATGGAAGGCTGAGTCAACCCTGAGCCGGTGAGATTTGAACAGCTGAACTGCAGAACTGCAGTCAGCTGAAGTAGCCTGCAGTGCTGCATTTAACCACTGCGCCAAAAAATGCTTTAAAAAGTAGGAAAAAAGTTCCAAAGATCAGCTGTACAACAAACAGCTGTGCCACGCAATCTTCAGAACATTTTTAAAACATTTTTTAGCATTTTTTTTTACTACCAGTTCGCCTGAACTGGTAGTAAAAAAAATGCTTTTAAAAGTTTTTTTTAAGTTCCGACGATCAGCTATGTGACAATCAGCTGTGCCACACAATCGTCTGAACTTTTTTTTACTACCAGTTCAGGCGAACCAGTAGCATTTTTAACTACCAGTTCGGGCGAACCAGCCCAAACCGGTAGCATTTCACCCCTAATGTTAAGGTATTACAGTCAAGAGAAGAGGCAGAAGCCACAGGACCACGAGGCAGGCATTGGTAGCAGCTTCCAACAATGGAAAAAACCTGTATCCTCCTAAGCTCCATATGACAAAAGCATCTCAAATCATAAAGATCATTCTGTTCAGAGATTTTGGGACAGTAGAGGTACAAGAAAATAGACTTTCATGTCTAAGGATAAGCCTATCATGGGAAAAAAGGAGTGCAGCATCTCAGAACATTGTGCCCAAAGCTTCCTGTGAAAATGTCTTTGAATCCTGTTGCAACAAATAGAATCTTTAGATGGCCTTTCAACATCAAAATAAATTGTATAGGTGAGTAGGTGTTGTAATTGTTATGGAGATGGAGAAATATTGTATGAATAGGTCATCTTAGCATATTGTAAGTTTGTCTAGCTTGATTGCTGTGAATAAATGGCAAGAGACACCTCATGAAAGAATGTAAATTTTCTTAGTGGCAGCGGATGGCCTTCTGAAGTGGAAAGTCAATGTGTAAGTGGGGATCTCAAGCAAGAGCTGTAATGTGCTTGAATTTATGGGGGCAAGTGTGTTGAGAAGTATGGGTGTAGCATTGATGGTTGTAAAGAAGCCATTTCATGATTTCATGTAATAAGAGTATAAACAACCAGAGATATCTCCAGGAAGATGACTGCATACAGGTCAGTGGTGGGATTCAGTTTTTTTTTACTACCGGTTCTGTGGGCATGGCTTGTGAGTGTGGCAGGGGAAGGATACTGCAAAATCCCCATTCCCTCCCCACTCTCAAAATTTCTGCTACAGGTTCTCCAGAGTCTGTCAGAACTGGCTGAATACCATCTCTGATACAGGTATAGTCTTTGACTTATGGCTACATGACCATAGAGATACTGCAATGATTGTAAATATGAAAACCAGACATAAGTTACTTTGTCCAGCTTTGTTGTACGTTCAAACAGTCGCTAAATGAATGGTTTAAGTCAAGGACTACCTGTATCTGAATTCTTGCATGCTGATCAATTTGTTTTGAATTACTCCTTCATCAGGGGCAGCCTAGCTTCAGAGAAATAAAGCTATCTTTGATGAAGGAAATAATCCTGAAACACACGGAGCAAAAGTTCTAGAACCTTTTTCTGGCACATCATAAGAATTTCTTCGTTTTGTGTACTTCTTCAGCTAGTGCCCCAACCTTTTCTTCTGTTTTGAGTTTTGAATAAATTCTAGCCCCATGGGAACATCCTACAACAGCACTGGTCTGATCCAGCAACAAAATCCTTATGTTTTCAGATATTGTGCTTGTAAGCTGAAATGATTAAGATATAATAAGAACAATAAATAACAGCTGTGCAAAGTGTTACGTTGTTCCAGGAAGATACCCAAATTCCAATCCAAGCAAGGGGAGCTTTGATCCAAAAATGCAGCCGAACTCCTAAATTGCAGCCCATTCAGTTCTAATATTACAAGAGCACATATGGTTTTTCCTTAGTGGGCCTCTAAGCTGTGAGCCCTGTGACTGAAGCATATGCGCTGATATCAACCACGGAGCTGATTTATGGTAATTTATATGGGGGAAGAGGTACAATATATCTCCATGTTGCTGCTGCACTTTTGCATTTTTTGCACTCCTACTAAAATATTAAGGAGATCTCTCCAGTTTGTATTAAATTCTAGTTTACCTCTAGTTTTAATATTGATTACAAGAAAATTCACACAGTCTCTCCCTGTGTTTATAATAGGTGCTCCAGGCAGCTTTTTTGGGGGGAGGGAAATGTTTTACAGGGTTAAGAATTGAGAGTAGTCTTGGGGTTTGCATGAATAGCAATAGCACTTGCACTTATATACTGCTTCACAGTGCTTCACAGACCTCTCTAAACGGCATGAAAGGAAGAGAAAGAAAGGAAGGGAGGGAGGAAGGGAGGAAGGGAGGGAGGGAGGGAGGGGGTGGAAAATATGTCGTGTGAAACCAGCATCCTTCCTTTATAATGCCACTATTATGCTAGAATAGCACTCATGATCCAATGAAGCCAAAAAGGCATTAGAAAGAAACAGAGTAATAAGAAAGAGGGTTTTGTTTTTAAAAATAGAGAGTTTTTTCTGCATGCACGTATGTATGTTTTGAAGATTTTAGTTTCTATATATTCAATTTAAAATGTGTGTGTGCTTACACACATTTGCATGAATTCCTACATATCAAAGTAGATATGTTCAGAAGCAAAAACTATTGATCCAGGAACATAAAGTGACAGGGCGCAGTGACAGGAAAAATGCTCAATGGAATGCATGATAACCTGCAGTCCAAGCTGAATGCCTTACAAACTGTTATCAAAGATTCTGACATTCTTAAGACAAGATTTTCTTAAGTCGGCGGAAGGGTCAGGCTGACACGAGCACAATACAGGAGCAGCTTAAACAGCCAGGGCACTGATAGATGGCCACTGCAAGATTACCACTGAGGGAATTTGTCCACCCCTGATCTATTTCAGAGTTGCCTGCAGTGACTGATAGTGTTCTCAAGGGCCTGAGACAGGACATATTCTCAGCAATAACGGGAGGTCTCTAAGAATGAAATAGGTATTTTCTGAATTCAAAGGGTTTTATGTCCTTCTGAGCTACGGTCTTTTTCTCATCTGGAATAGGTTTGTGATACATAGTCAAGAAAGATATTTGAGGATGTCCAACCTGCTACCCGCTCTGCTTTTTGAGAAGTTATTAGAACCAGCACCTTGGAAGGATAATTTACTTTTCAACTTTACCTGCCTATAAATCGAGACTTACAGGCAGTCCTTGACTTAGGACCACAACAGAGCCCAAAATTTAAGTTTCTAAGTGAGACATTGGTTAAGTGAGTTTTGCCCCATTTTATGACTTTTCTTGCCCTATTTGTTAAGTGAATCGCTGCAATTGTTCAATTAATAACATGATTGTTCAGTGAATCCGGCTTCAGCATTGACTTTGCTTGTCAGAAGGTTGCCAAAGAGGGATCACACCACCTGGGACACTGCAATGGTCATAAATGTGAGTCAGTTGCCAAGCATCCGCATTTTGATCACATGACCACGGGGATACTGCAATGGTCATAAGTGTGAAAAGTGGCCATAAGTCATTTTTTCTAGTGCCATTGCAACTTTGAATGGCCACTAAAAGAACTGTTGTAAGTCAAGAACTACCTGTAGCTTCTTTGCCTGGTCCAGCTTATAGGGGTGATAGTAACTGAACTGAACTGATATGAGTAATATCATGTGCATGATCATGCAATGGAGTGGAATGCCTGCTTTTATGCGCTATGTACATTTAAGGCGCAGTCTTACATTTCCAGGTAAAGTCTGAGTTGATTTGTGCTTCTTTTCAGCTTTTCAGTTATTTTTTTCTTTGTGCAGGTTTCAGAGAATTTGTGAATAGGAGTCATTCCCACAATATTCATCTTGATTATAGTTCTCTTTATGTTAAGTTGCAATTTTCATATTTATTGTTCTTGATCTAATCTCAGGATAGCCTGAGGACTATCAAGCAGAGGCGGTATTCAGATAGGTTCTGGAGAACCGGTAGCGGAAATTTTGAGTAGTTCGGAGAACCAGCAAATAGACTGGCCCCACCCTCGCTGCCTTCCAGCTGATCTTCTTCTGTTGCCCTGAACAGGAGAACGGAGCTGGAAAACAGGTTAGTGAGGTGGAGAGGGAATGGGGACCTTGCAATAACCTTCCCCTGCCACGCCCACAAAGCCACGCCCACAAAGCAATGCCCACAAAGCCATACCACACCCACAAAGCCACGCCCACAGAACCAGTAGTAAAAAAAATGGAATCCCACCACTGCTATCAAGTAACTGAGAACTTTCTTCTGACACCTGTCTAATGATTGATATGAAAACAAATATCATCAGAGAGTTACTATTGAGCCCTATGGACCTCAATTCAAATGATAGTAGCCCCCAAATATCTCTACGATAGAAGTTGACTTGATCTTTCAAATAGCTTTGTACCCTGAGAATGCTCGATCTATGATTATTATAAGGAATTATTATTTTAAATATAATTCCCTTGTTACTCTAAAGATTTGCATTTTATTGCTTTCCACATTAGCCACTGTGAGGCTAGATCATGGGTGTCAAACTCGATCACGTCACAAGCCAGATTGTGTCGTATTATGACGCTTTTTGCCTTTAAGGAGCTAGGGCGGGTGTGCCTGTTGTGATGTATCCAGCCTGCAGACCACCAGTTTGACAGTCCTGGGCTATTTTCAAGCTATGAGCTAAAGGAAGCTATTCCTTTAAATGGAACAGATGCGGTTCCTATGAAAGAAAACAATGATTTTTATGCATTTACCTGCTTTCTCTTACAACATTTACTTAAAGGGCTTAAGAAGTTATTTAGAAATGCAAGTAGACCAAAATAAAACCTGCCCGCCTTCTCTACAAAAGGCAGAATATATCGTGGACACTTCTTGTTCTTGTATTAATCTGTCTGTCAAAGCCATCTTACTTTTCTAATACAGAAGGCTGATGTTTTACTGATGTGTTGGATTATAACTCCTACTAACTCTAGTAATCACACTGGCTGCAGTTAATGAGAGCTGTAGTCCAGCACATCTGGAGGTATCCAGTTGGAGAAAGCCATCGCATGTAATTACTTCCTCCTCCTTTCTTATTCTTACCATTTCCCTGGAGTGTTACCTTGGAGAAAACCTTAATGTCCTTGTGCCAGCTGTTGTTCCAATCTGTTGGTTTGGAACACACAGAAACAGCATCATCAATGTCAGCCTTAAAAATAATTAGGCTAGCATGTGGATTGACAATCTTATTTGTGTGCAAGCCTCAGCCCTCTTCGAATTCAGTGAAATGGTCACTGGTCATTATCAAAACCTAGTCAATGGTAAATGTCATATTCCATTACAGTAAAGAACCATTGAAATATTTTTTTTAAAAAAAGCTGTTGAAAACTGTGGGAAAATAGGTTTGTGAGCCAGGAATCTGAATGATTCATGTCACAGTTTAGCAATCTAAGCTAAAGAGAAGATAATTGTAAAACAACATAATTACAAAGATTGCTACTCAACCTATTAGAATTCCATAAGATCCCTAGAGCATAAGACACCCCCCCAAAAAAAATCTTAATCTATTAATTTAATAGCAACACTTATTACACTAAGGCTACATTACTATTACTATCAGTCTTTTCATAGTTCCTATCACCCATCTCCTCCAACTTATGACTGCAGGACTGTAACTTTGCTGCTTATATCCTTACTATTTATATTGATACTGATTGTTTCCTGATTGCTTATTTGTATCCTATGACTATCATTAAGTGCATACCTTATGATTCTTGACAAATGTATCTTGTCTTTCTATTTACACTGAGAGCATATGCACCTAAGACCAATCCCTTGTGTGTTCAATCACACTTGGGCAATAAAGAATTCTATTTTATTCTATTATCAATAAACCAATTGGCCAACATTCTGGAATGTAGCTGATTGAAATATATGACCCACAAATGTTCCCTAAAAATGGGACTTGTCATGTCCTGACTTTTCCCCAACAGCAGAAGCATTTGGCCTATGATCTTTTAAGAACAAAAGAAGTTGCCAGGTGGACCTATCCAATGGTTTCCATCAGGGGTCTCCAAACTTGGCAATTTTAAGACTTGTGGACTTCAAGTCCCAGAATTCCCCAACCAGGCTGGCTGGCTGGCTGGGGAATTCTGGGACTTGAAGTCCACAAGTCTTAAAGTTGCCAAGTGTGGAGACTCCTGGTTTACATGATCCAGGATCCTGCTTTCCAAAGTGAGTAGCCCAAGTGGAGGATTTGGGGAGCACTAGCTGTTTCCTAGAATTCCTATTTAGTGATAGCCTATCCCTGAATCTGGAGGATGCACTGTCGCTATAATTATACTTCATGAAAAATGCATTACTTAATTTCTCCATCGCTGAAGAATGTCTTTACCCAAATCTACATGCAACAGTGCTCAGGGCAGTTCACATTCAATTAAATTTTAAAAAATCAAATATAAAAATAACAATCTATTGAATAATTAAGCAATAAAAGGCAAAGAAAAAGTGAAGACACAAAGCAAGGAAGAGTGAAGGTGCATTTCAAAATGTTACCAATAGAGCACAACTTCAATCTCAGCTAGAAGAAAATCAGGCTGGCTTTGCTGAGAGAAGGGAGGGAGGAAGGGAAGGAGGAAAGAAGGAGGGAAGGAATAGAGTTAATAGGTCTATAAATAAAGACAAGATGCTGGCTGCGAAATTCTGGGAGTTGAAGTCCGTGCAACTTGAAACTGCCAAGATTAAAGCTAACACAAACTAACAGAAAGTAAAAGAGGGTGGGGGGAAGCAAAAGATTCAAGAAAAGGAAAAATGTTGAGGGTAAATAATGGGGGGGGGGTTAAAGAAGGGCCTTCTGATATTTTTCACAGCTGTTATCAGTATCAATATATTTTAACTTCTCTCTCTAAAATGATATTTCTTCTTTTTATAATCTATCCTGTCTAAAAAGATACCTTGCCAGACCCTTGATGCTGAGATTTTATTTCTTAGAAAGAGGATACATATCAGAATAAAATGATTAATATACTAATAATAAAAAGGTTAGAAATCATAGAATTTATAAAATAAATAAATAGCACTGCTAATACAATTCCCAAAGGCCACCTGGAAGAGCTATGTTTCCATCTGCTTCAAGAAGACATAAAGGTGGGGGGGTGCCACATTTCAGGGGATGACCCATTTTCAGAAGAGGGGAGCTGCTATAGAGAACTTCTATAGAAAACGTCTATAAAGAACTGCTATAGAGAACTTCTGCCATTGCCCCAGATATCACTGTACTTCCTGGTAGATAAGAACCCTTAGCAAGTGCTTCCTGGTTATCTTATACAGAATGAGCAGAAACTATTAGGGAAACATTTTAGGTATATTATCAGTAGCCCAAACTGGCAGATGATTTCTCTCTGTGGTTTCATGTGGATGTTGAATGAAATAAAAGAGTGAACACCAAAATACTGCATAGTGAAATACTTTAGTGCCCAGCATCTCCATCCCCAACAACAATTTACCTTTGGGGCTACTTGTTCAAGGAGGAGTGGAACTAGCAAAACCCTAACTCCCAAACCTTGTAGCCTTGTAACTGGAGCCTGACTCTCTTCTCAATAACTTTCCCCAAAAAGAGATTAAAGAGAGGTTGAATGTTCCATAAACCATGCATGTGGCAGGACAATTATCAGAGTTTTCAAAATTTATGCTTCTTTACATGTAACATGCAAGAGATAGCATTGGCCTCATCTCTTTTTGTATATGTCTATATGGAAGAGGGATGCAGTGGCTCAGTGGCTAAGATGCTGAGCTTGTCAATCAGAAAGGTTGGCAGTTCGAATCCCTAGCGCCGCATAACGGAGTGATCTCCCGTTACTTGTCCCAGCTTCTGTCAACCTAGCAGTTTGAAAGCACGTAAAAATGCAAGTAGAAAAATAGGAACCACCTTTGGTGGGAAGATAATAGCGTTCCTTGCACCTTCGGCATTTAGTCATGCTGGCCACATGACCACAGAGACATCTTCGGACAGCACTGGCTCTTCGGCTTTGAAACGGAGATGAGCACCAACCCCTAGAGTTGGGAACGACTAGCACGTATGTGCGAGAGGAACCTTTACCTATACGAAAGATGGGAATCTTTGAAGAGAAATCCATGAAATTCATCAGAAAACTCACCCAAGATCACTTGTGTTCATTAACTATATCTATTCCCATTTCACAGGCACATTCACTGAAGCGGACAAATGAAACAGCCTGATGAGACCAGGGTACCACTTAACTGATTTGAAAGGAGACTCTTAGAGAGCGTTTCCCCCGTTATCCTTTTTCAAGTCATCCTAATCATTTCCTGCTCGATTCAGTCAGGAAATGCAATGTAGGAATAAAAATAAATGTATTCTGGCAGCTGCCTCAGCTGCCACCGTGGTGCCTTGTGATGCATAATTAGAAAACAAATGGCAGATTAGCTTAATAATATTCATTAGTATCTAATGAAACTGAGAGCGTTTCCTGTTCAAAGCATGTTGAGCTGTTAGTTGAATTTGAGTAAATTCTGTATTTCTCCCCTTCAGCAAATTGGTGATGGGGGAGGGAGAGGGAGGTAGTTGCAAGCTATTAACCCTTTCCCTAAAGGCTGTTTTCATACATAAGCTTATAGTATATGCTTGTCTAACTGTTACATCGGGAGAGTTTATGTATCAGAAAAATAATACTTCCTTTCAGGCACTCTTGTTCTTTTGTGTACACAGGCATGCTCTCTCTCTCTCTCTCTCTCTCACACACACACACACACACACACACACACACACACACTGAGAGAGAGGGGGGGGAGAGAGAGACTCCTTCACCATCGTCTCCCACTTCTCTTCTCCTAAGCCGGAGAATAATATTATGCAGAAATTATAGCTGTCTTGCTGTATTGCTGTAGGACTGACCTCCCTTGACAGTTCTTAAATTATTCAGCTATCAAGGGCCTGCTAAACATTAAATTAAGCATCCTTTCTCCCCTGTCCTAAACCATTAAGTTATGCAAATGCACAGATAATGGGGCATATGACAGCTGGAGGCATTAATCAAGCAGCTCTGTCTCGGGGCTGTTGTTATGTAGAAACTGCATCTGCCAACAGACAGTACAGAGACAATTAGATCTTACTCAAGGGGATGAAAAGGAGCTACCTAGCACTCTACATTCATGTTAGGTTGTCGACCTGGGATTGAATAAGACACTTGGGAAATCTCTCTCTTTCTCTCATTGTGGCTAGTTTTTATTCTCCCTGCCCATCTTTTTTTTTCTTTCCTTTTTCTCTCTGCCTTAATACCTGCTTTCTCCATCAAAATGAAAAATTACCTATAATTGTTAGCATTTGCAGACAAAAACTAGCCATAAGTTCCACCTGCTGTTTACAACACAGGGCTGAGAAAGGGTTAGGCATGACTTGTGGTTTATTGGGCTTCCTTAGGGAATTTTGTTTGCTTGCTTTTGTATTTAACAGAGTCCCAGGGCCAAGGAAGGGAGAAAAAAGGTAAATAATATCCTGTCCCCTGTTGGTTCTCTCAACACAGAAATTGTTGCCTTTAAAATAACAACATCATACACATCTTGCCTGCTCCTTCCTAGTACTGAGCCACCGGTTTCCTATTTTTTTTAATGTTTCTTCATATTTATATTCCTTAGAATAAAAGCTAATTATGAAACATACACAAACATGCACATATTATAGATCTAGCATACTATTCGTTTTGAAATACACTCTTTATACAAACTATAAGAGGGGCAAGCAGAAAAAGCAAAGAATGGAAAGAAATAAACATCAGCTTAATGTAATTTACACCTACACTGATCACTACTTCTCTTTCGCTTTCTATTGTCACAAATCATCCATTCTTCCACTGCATCCCTACACTGATTCTTATATTGCAGGGGTGTTAAACTGGTGGCCCATGGGCCGGGTGTGTCACACACAGGCCACGCCCATCCCAGCTCTGCAAAGGCAAAAAATGTCACAATGCATCACATGACATGATCAAGTTTGACATCCGTGTTATATTGCCTTTGCTTGTTAAACTTCTTGTTCTTTATTAGGATCTCATCAAGTACCTTCAATCCTCATTTTCCCAGTCTTCACCTCAACCCATTACTTCTTCCTTACTGTACTGGTTTTCTGATTTATTTTTTTAGTTTAGTTTATTGTCATTGCACATGGTACAACAAAATTAAATGCCGTCTTCACTGTACAACCTTTTCTTCACATAAAGGCTTAAACCTTCCCCTTTTCTTTTGCCGGATTCACTATTCCTGTCCCCCCCCCTCCCCCGCCAGTGAGCTCAACAACTGCATCCAGAATGAGTGAATGAAGCCAATGATTTCATCCTTATTCATTATCTTTATATGACCAAATCTCAACTTTCCAATACAGATGGGTTAATAGACCATGATCTAATTATCTGGTAGCCTGTTTTTTTTAAAGGCATATATACATCTAAGGTTAAGACCGCTCTCAGTAGGAAAGATGTTTCTGTCTTATATTAGGAAAGTTACAGTCCAAATTGGAAAATTACTGGAGAAACACAATTTTAAGGCTATCTACAAACCAATGGAGAAAAAAGAAAATTATTCAATCACCTAAGCATGGTAAAAATCCACTATCACCATCAAGGGTTTACTGCATGTCTTGCATCTACAGACAGATACTGTATATATTGGAACTTTAAAACAGAATTAACACTTGAGTAAAATAACATAAAAAGTTATTGCTGACTAAGATAACTTGGAAAATCCGTGAACATGCGCTGCTACATAATAGCACAGGATTCAATTTAAAACCAGACAAGTACTAGCAATCATGCAAATCATCATATACAACTGTGTAGAGAAGGTATTGAGATCTATTAACATCCCAACAACTTTAAGAATAAAGAAGAGAGTCTGAAATTTAACAAAGCCTGATTTTACATCACACCAAAACAAAACAGCTCTTAATTAACCAACATCCAGTAAAAGTACAAGTCTTACCTGAAATCAGCTGTGTGTTTCAAAGACAGACCAGTCAAAAACCACCTCCTTTGGAACCTCTACAAATCAAACCAATTACATATTCGCCTGGATGAAGAATTAATCAGAAATTTGCTTTTCAGAATTCCACTGACATGGTCCCATTGTAGATTAGTTGGAAGTTTTTACTCTGTTTTGAACCAAGGATGTTCTGCACTTAATCAGTTTTTGCATCCATTTGTGCCTCTGACAAAAACATGTGAGTGAATGGAAAGCAAAGTAATAATCAGTTATGGAATATTTTGGCTGTATGTAGAGGTGGGATTGTACTGATTCGGTCTGGTTCAGGCGTAACAGTAGCTCCAAAGATCTGCTGAGAGTGAACCAGTTTGCTCCGTCCTTCAGGTGAGCCTACCCACCCACCCCCAGGTTATACTTAACTTTATTTCCTGGTTTTTGAGCCCAACTGATTGGCACAGCAGAGTGGATTGCTGCACCTCAGTTGTCAACTGCGCACGAGCGAAGCAAGCGTGCATTCGCAAAGCGCACGTGAAGCGAACCAGTTGTTAAACCAGTAGGATGTCACCCCTGGTTGTATGCAACCTATGCATACAAAACTTTGTCCCAAGCATTCTATGTAATGTAGGTTTCAAATTCAGAGATTATTTTGCAAGTCAATATGCTAGAAGCCTAATTCCACCAGGAAGTATAGTATTGTAGCATATACTGACCTACATTTTCTTTTCCGCAAATAAAGGAATATGGAATGTGGTGACAAAAGAAAATCATCTTTTACAGAAGGTGTGAGAATCAATGTATGTTCCGCAAATAATAATAGACCTTTATCAGAACTTAAAGGATACTGGTGGTGAGGAGCATTCCCATGAGCCCGTTTTATGAGATAAGGTAGAGATAATGCTGAAAATATTTCAATATCTCCCAAGATCTCATGGAGCAGATCTCACATAGCAGAAGCAATTCCATAGTACATTGAGTCAGAGGAATGTTTATGCTTAAGGTATAATCCAGGGCTGTCAAACTCACGCCCTGCAGGCCGGATGCATCACACAATGGCCACACCCATGGCTGGTTTAGTGAAGGGGGGGAAAACCACCATAACGCCATGATGATGCGAGTTTGACAACCCTGGTATAATGTGTTCATTAATGATGATTATTATTATTAAGACAAGAATGATGACTTTCTTTCAGTTTTAGTTACACTGAAAGAAACTATTGATAAATAGCTCATTCAAGGATTTCTATTATAGAAGAAGGTCTTCTACTTTCATTCTTAATTTTAAATATCTCCAAATTTATGATCCTCTGATATTTCAATTTTTTAATGAATTTTACAAACACACACATTGGTATACAGACATACAGCACAATATTCAGTACGTAATTTGTTAACTCATTAATTTGGTTTATGGGATTTGCAAAAGTAAAATGATTTATCCATTTGCACCACTGTTTGATAACAATGAGATCTTGGTTGGAGATCATAAATTACAATAGTATACAGAAAACATATAAGAGATCATGAAAGAGGCTTCAACTGACTCCTTCAAGTCCCTGGATATTGACACCACCTCCTGGGAAACTCTGGCATAAGATCGATTGACATGGTGCACGCTGATCCACTATGGCTGCCAGACATCTGAGGACAGAAGAACAAGCATAGCACAAGAGAAGCGAGCACTCCGTAAAGCCAGAGTTTCAATTTCTGCAACAATGGTGCCCACACATGTCTGCCCAACATGTGGTAGAACATTTCATGCCCATATAGACTTTACCAGCCACCTGCAGACACATTGTGGACAGCCCCTCACAATCTGTTAGATGTCAAGGTCCTCTTCGAACCCGATGGACGAATATGAGTGTGATGTTGGGGTCACCAAGGTTAAGTGTTCTATGCAAAGTTATATAAATATATTATAATAGGTAAGTGATATAAAATCTTTGCAGAAGAAAAAAATAAAATATTATTCCAGCTCAACAAACATCACTTCTGGCATTATTGCCCATTTTAAAACAGATATTATAAGACTTCGGCTTTGTTCATATACTATTTGCTACTCAGCAAAAGTATCTAAAATTATTTGTCAGCATCCCTATATTTTCTGGTATAGGTAGCAATAACATACTCGCTTTTTTTTTAATACCCAAAGGGACTTGTGGATACATGTCGTTCTATTTCCTCCAGGGAACAATATTTGCTTCATTTACTTCTGTAGGGAAAGTTGTATTTCTTTTTTCTGAAAAATCCCACCGATGGGAAGTTATATCATGCATGCAACTATAAGTAAAACCTGCTTGGCGAATCAATAGCCTGGACAGGCACTGTGCTCAGTTCATTGAAAAAGTGATGCTTCAAATCCTAGCAATCTGTTGATATCTTCCATCTGATTTCCTTGTGCACAGAAGTGGACCAGGGGGAATGAGAACATGGAAAAAATATTTTAGTTGCGTTACATCAATGAGACTAAGCCTACAATTGTACAATAAAATATGAGTGCTGGAAAAATAACATTCTGCCACAAGTGCCCCATTAAAAGGCTGGGTTCTCTAGAGATAACAAAAAAGACTTTTTACCACAGTGATAAAAGTACATTTTGATCTGAAAATAGAAGAAGCGTTTTTTTTTTGGAATAGCTAATTCCTTTCCAGTATTTAACTATAAGTGGAAGCTATGTAACCTAACTTAGCTTCAAACCCACTCCATTCTTTTAAAAAGCTTGTGGTGTGATGCACCCATGTCTTAACATTCCTTGAAATCAGTCAATTCAATCTCAGCACCAGCTACACAATTTTGTGATGTTTGGCCTGAGATAGTTTGCTACCCAGAGGTGGGTTCCTGCCAGTTCGCACCTATTCGGTAGAACCGGTTCATCAAATCTACCGAACCGGTTAGAAGAGGTTCCACCAGTGGACCCAGAAAGCAGGCCACACCTACAGAAGAGGTTCCAAAATTTTTTGAAACCCACCACTGGTCCTTGGATATGATTATTCTACACTATCATGCTCATATTTATAAAACTCAGTGCCTCTGTGAAAGGTAAGGATGACTACTGCGTTTGTGGTGCAATCAGAACATTGCGTATATTGAAGTTGTTTTAATGCAAACCAAAGATGCCTTTTAAAAAACAAGTTTACATCATATTCTTATGCATGCCAGCACTGTGTGTGAGGTAATTTAAGGTGGTTCTGACAAGTGTCATCGGCATCTTCATATCCGGTCACATGGGCAGCAAGCCACTCCCATCCGGTCACATGGGCAGCAAACCACTCCCACAAAGGAGGCCACACCCACAGAGTAGGTTCGAACCATTTTTGAAACCCACCACTGTTGCTACCTGAGACAAACTCCAGTATGGTTTCCTCTCCATGACATTTACAGAAGTCTACTGGACTGATAATGGAGTCTTAAAATTCTCGGAATTGAACAATGTGTCCACTGCATCCAGAAATAGGTTTAATCATGGAAGAAAGTAGGAAACAGTCCTTCTGGAGCTGCCAGTTCTACACTGCTGCACTTTTGCTATTATCTTTCTCCCCTGTAGCAGCTGTTGCCAGAAGTGTCTGATTTACTTTGCCTAAAAGTAGGGCCAGTTCTGAATTCCTCTCTTCAAAAATGGGACCTGTCCCTCCACAAAGACTTTGTTTTGCCTGAAGTCAATCACAGCCAAAGCAATGTGCAGCTGAATCATTTCAGATGACAATCACCGTACCATTGCTCTAGCCTAAGTAGTCTTGAGCAAAGCTGATAAAGTTGCAAATCTGTTTAACTCTACTACCACATTGTGTCAAAAGCAATTAAACTTGGATCTCTTGGAAGTTTTTAAACTACCTCCCAGGCAAGATAACTTTTGCAAGAGGAAAACAGGACTACATCTCAGGATATAATTTGGGAATATTTTATGGCTTGGAAAAACTAGCAAATTTGAGCTTTTGGTCTTTTCGGTTCCATGACTGCATTTTCATATTCACTGTGTCTGCTGGATATAACATTTCCCAGTCATTGCATAAAACAGTACAAGCATACATACACAGATACATGAGACATGATGGCACAGTGGTTAGAGTTCAGTATTGCAGGCTCTGCTCGCATTGCCAGGAGTTCGATTCCTCAACCCTGATCAGCTCAAGGTTGACTCAGCCTTCCATCCTTCCGAGGTCGGTAAAATAAGGATTCAAATTTTTGCGGGCAATATGCTAACTCTGTAAACTGCTTAGGGAAGGCTATTAAGCACTGTGAAATGGTATATAAGTGCTATTGTTAGTGCTAATGCTACATGCAGAATCAATTGAAGACACAGGGATAAGTTACAACCAGATGAAGACCTCTGCTTAATGTCTCCTAGCTCTTCACACAAATGGATCATTTTCTTCCTAATATAAACATAACAGACAACTATGAATTCAAACATTGAATTGACTTAAAATAGCACAAAATATTCTAAAAGTCGTTAGCAAGTCTCAGATCAGAATTCTGACTTATTCAAGCCCAGTAATTCTAATAATAAGCATCACGAGTCACCATGCAGCTCCTTCACTCCTATTTCATTCTTTCTTTCTCACAGGATAAATCAGTGACTTTGAAAGCTGTATGGCTGTCAGTCTGCTTTTGGGTGCAATTCAAGGTGCTGTTGTCACCGTTAAGACTTTATATGGTTCTGGAACAGGTTATCTGTAGGACTGCCTTCTCCCATATTCATCTGCTTGTCTGATCAGATTAAATAGGAACAACTCCCGCTGGGTCCCATCTATCCAGGAATGCCATCTGATGAGACCGCAGAAATAAACATTTTTGATTACCACTCTGCTAGGGATGAAATTCAGCAGGTTCTGACAGGTTCAGGAGAACCAGTAGCGGAAATTTTGAGTAGTTCGGAAAACCAGCAAATATCACCTCTGGCTGGCCCCAGGAGTGGGGAGGGAATGGGGATTTTGCAGTATCCTTCCCCTGCCACACCCATAGAACCGGTAGTAAAAAAAAAATGAATTTCACCACTGCACTCTGCTACTCTGGAATTCCCTCTCCACAATAATCTGCTCTGTTTCTTCCTTCCTGGGCTCCAAGAGAGAGCAGTTAAGATCTCGCTTTTCCATCAAGCACAGGAAGAGGCATGTTGCAACTGAATATTTTAATGTAGCAGATGCGGGTTTTTTGTATATCATATATTATCACCTTTCTACATAATTTTGATATTGATATATCACGAGTGTCAAATTCGCCACATCACGATTTTTTCCCATTCGCGGAGCTGGGGTGGGCATGGCCTGCGCATGCTGCATCTGGCCCGCAGGCCACCAGTTTGACACCCCTGATCTATGTCTTTAGTGGACTTCATTATTGTTAAGAAGGTTCTATTTATGATGTTTTTTTACTGTCAGCTGCCTGGAGCCTCTGTAAATGGGTAGCATATAAAGAAAATAAGTAAATAGAGAACTATGGTGTATTATTCAAACAAACCAGGACTAAATTTAAGTCTACTTTTACAATGCCATCCGCCCTACCATTTTGTCACTGAATTCTCCAACTCTTTCTTTAAATGAAGTGGCAATTTTGGAAAATTATTGTATTATGAACTCTAGCATGGAAAATGTTACTTTTGCAGCGAGATGATAAATATCTCTAAAGTTTCCCAATTCTATCAGTAATTACCGTTCTCTTATTGGTCTTGAAGGAAAACATATGTTTTTGCCAGTTGTCTTTCTCATCGTCAGTTTACAGTTGCTATAACTCTTGGAAATATATTATGCAGTTGCTTGTTATGTTTTATGACTTCCTTAATTTATTCATCCCACAGCATTACAAATCTCTGTCTGTTTAATATCTTTCTTATGAATATGTTGGTTCTGCCCATCTGCTGCTCTTCTTTTGCTCTGATGTGTTTTTGTAGATGTGCTAGACTGCTTTGCTTAAGCATAAACCTAAATGAAGACAATCATTTCGAAGCCAATAAAACCAATAGGAATTAGAAATTGCTCCCCAATACAGTTAACATTGGGATACCTTTCCCACAGGGTAAGTGATCAAGAATAAGATCAAATTGCTTTTCTTAAATGTCTTATTTAAGCAGGGTAGGATTATTATAAATGTATGCTTACAATATTATGTTTAAGCTGTTAATTATTCAAATCTCCTGAAGGCATAGAACATTAGCCTTTTTGGGGCTGTTGATATGAATTGTAACATTTTTTAACTGCTGCAGGCCCAGATCAGATTCCACAGCTTTTAGAACTGGAATTGTAAATGCAAAGGAGGAAAGAAAATATCCATACCTCTTTTACTTTCAGATTTCAATTTGAATTAATAAACTAAACAAAATGTGTGTTTTAATGCAAGGTTAAAACACTAAGAAGAGGCTTATCAGGGCAAAACTGCTTTCACTTTCAAATAGATTATTCCAGAATTGGTAGAATTGGAAATTCTGGAAATTACCAATCTGGAAATTTGAGAATACAAATCAAGACCCTGAACATATAGGCTTTTACACGTAGATCAAAGCATAGAAACCCTATTTATTTATACAAGCATAAAACTGCATTCTACATGCCATATTTGAACATAAGCTTCAGTGGAACTCAAACAATTGCATGTTGTCATCAGATCCATCCCTCCTTTCTCCTCTCCTTTACTTTTTATCTTTTTTTCTTTTCAGTTGTTTATTATTCTGAACTAGTTTTTCTGAAGCAACCTTTTAAAAATGCCCTGGCTTTTGTTTTCTAGAAAATGAATAATGGTACACCCCCATCTTTTTTCAACCTTGAAGTAGACTCTCTGGTTAGCCTTAATATATGTGCCCAGGAACTAAACAATTGCCAGTAGCAAGAGATTCAGTCCTGTTCTGTGTAATATTCTCAACGACCGATTTTTACAGGATTTTACAGTCCTGCTAATCTTAAAGCCTATTTTCACCCCTCATTTTTAAGCCGGCCCTTTCAAATCACTGCAAGAGACCTGCAATAATTGATAATTATCAATCCCAGCACTTTTGTATGGTCAGAAGTTGCACTTTAAGCCCACCAGCCTCACTGAACTCCCGAGGTATGTTGAAATTCATAACAACCCGGGTTGCTTTCACCATATTACTTAATTAATCCAGCTGCTCCAGACTTGCATTAGTGGATATTAAAACAACTTGTCAATCTGTAATTGCAGATCTCCTTCCTCCCTTTTTATCTAATTCAGCTCTGTTATATTAAGTCAATCTCTTCCCTGCACTCAATCTCTTTGTTTCATTAACTTCAGATGGGGATCATTTGATAAAATGACTGAAAGTGAAAATTCAATCTGGCCAGTATGAACAGGAAGGCCTGTATTTATGAAATCTTACATATATTTGGGAACTACCCTAAAGCATTGTATAAAAATATATACAAGAGTACAATTTATGAAAAGAACAGCCTGTGTATACTCTGTTGAAGAGTAGGAAGATGTTATACTCCTCACATTGTTTATAAAATAATAATCTTTTACATTAATCAAATATACAAAGCAAATTTGAAGTTTATTGACACATTTATCAACCAACCATCTTTTCCAGTAATTATTGAGATTATAGTACTCCAAGTTGGTATCCCTGAGAGAGGTCTAAGTGATAATGAACTAGGTAAAGGAGAATAACATGAAATCAAAACTAGACAAGGTAGAGGTGCTATGGATAAACTGGAAAGTGGGTTCAGGAATTAAGATTCAACCTAAACTGAGATTTGCTTTCCTTATGAAATAACAAGTTCAAGAACACTTCAGCGGATTCCCATAGCAAAGAGAGGCAAGGAGCAATTATGTCTGGAGGACCAGATGCAAATTACCTGCAAACCATCAGCTGCAAATTACCTGAAAATTATCTGCAAACCTTCAGGTTGTCCTACTTGGTCCTAAGGTGTGGGTAACCATTGATTACTTTAAAACTTACGACGTGTTTTACCTGAAGTTATCCTTGAGAAGTGTCCAGATTTTGCAATTGGCACATGGTGCAAAGGTATTTGATGACTATACTGGAAAAAAAAAAATATTGATTGCAAAGGGCTGGTCAGGCATGGTTTAAGCTCTTGGTTTTTAATTTATTGAATTTATATCTCACCTTTTCTTCATTTCAGTTCTCCATCCTCCAATATTTCTCCTCAACAACCTTGTGAGATGGGCTAGGCTGAAAATAATGTGGACTGAATTCATTCAGGGAACTACAAGGACTAAAGGTGAATTTGAACTTGGATGTTCCTAGTCTAAGCCTCATTCCTTAACTACTTAGCATCCTGAGTGTATATTTGTAGTGTATTCATCTTTAAATGCCTAAAAACCTGGACCAAAAAAGTCCTTCTTCCCCTTGTTACTTTCTGGTGTGTGAGAGAAGTCTTCTTCTGGGCTAATTCCAGGCACAAATGCACCACTTCATAATAACATCTGTCCATGCGTGCATGCGCACACACACACACGCACACACAAACAATTATCTTGGCATTTAGAGACTCTTCAAACAGACACTAAGCTAATTAATTGATTTTAGACTTGGTCTTACTGTTGGGTTTTTAGCTTTTGGGACTTTGCTCTTCTCATTTGGTCAGTACTCATTAGAGAAGAGTAAATCTTAAATTAAATGGATAAACAAATCTGAATAAGAGATCTGATTTTTTTGCTGCCCATTTGTATGTAGTCAGTATGCAATTAATGCTATGCATCTAGAAAAAAATGAATTCCATAAAATCATATTCATTAATAGACAAAGACATACAGCAGTTAGCCTTATATACCGCTTCATAGGGCTGTCAGCCCTCTCTAAGCGGTTTACAGAGTCAGCATATTGCCCCCAACAACAATCCGGGTTCTCATTTTACCCACCTCGGAAGGATGGAAGGCTGAGTCAACCCTGAGCCGGTGAGATTTGAACAGCCGAACTGTGGAACTACAGTCAGCTGAAGTAGCCTGCAGTGCTGCATTTAACCACTGCGCCACCTTGGTGTCAATACAGAAAGGGTACATCATTAGCTTATAGCTTCCCAAGCTGACTTATACATGCATATATGCATGTACAACTAGTAAGGAACATGCTTATAAAAAACACAGCTAAACATAACAGTATGCCATGTACTAGTATACAAAATGAGAAGGTAAATCCTGTGATTTAAATAGATAATAGATGATAAATAGATAGATGATAGATAGACAGACAAACAGACAGACAGATAACTGATAGATAGATGATAGTTAGAGAGATAGAGATAAATAGAGATGATAGATTAGAGAGAGTTATGATAGAAATGTACTTAAATACATATAAACATAGAATCATAGACTCATACATGTGTATTTTAAGATGAATGCCTATTTATAAAGAAAATATTGAAAATGCATGTTTGATGAAAACATGCACAAACATATAAATAAAATGTATAAATATTCTTTTTTTAAAACTAACAAATGTGGAAATAAAAAAGAAGTACAAGAATAGCAAAAGACAGTCTCCAGCACTAATTCATAATATATATAAGCAAATATTCTGTACATTCCATAAAATGGCACTGGAGTTTTTGGATAGGCTTCAGGATTCTGCTGCTATATCCAGAACAATTAAATAGCATTCTGCAGTCCTTGTCCGTTTCTTGACCTGGGATTTCCTAGAGCAGAGGTGTCAAACTCACGTTGTCACAGTGGTGTCACATGACATGTAGTGACTTTTTCCCCTTTGCTAAACTGGGCATGGGCGTGGCCAGGACGTGATGCTTCTGGCCCACAGACCGCGAGTTTGACACCCTTATCCTAGAGGCTTGATACACAACAAAGTCCTGCAGTTCACATAAAATAGAGTTAGAGTTTTGATTGTACAGTTGTGGTATCTCTTGACCTTTTTTTGAGCCCCCTGTGGACTTCCCTGTTCAATGGAATTCCAGTGTCATCCAGTTAATATCAAAGAGACATTTGCCATAGGGATTTACTTAGATGGTTGAACAAAGGGAAGCATGAATAATAGATAAAATTATCCCAAGGAATCCTGAATTTCCAGAAGTATTAAAATTAAAAATCCAACCCATTTGCAGGACCCAGTTAGGGGTAGGCATGTTTTATATAACATAATTTGATACGAAATTGCTTCAAGTATCTTTTTAATGACTGTTTATTGAGCAGAAGGATGCAATCAACAAGTATAGCTCTGGAGTAATAAATAAGCTTATAATATTATTGCCATTAAGTGAGGTAAAATTTGCTTTGTGATTACAGTTTATCAAATCTAGAACAAAGGCAGATAGGCTTTGTAGGCTATAATTTGAAATGAAGGAGCGTATCAAATAATTGATGTTTCCTTACATTTCCTGGCAAGACATCAACTTGCATATTATCCCTCAAAAACACAATCTTGTTGTTTAGGGGTGTCAGTAGGGAGAGGCTCATAAAGATCAAGATGGCAGCCATGATCAATGCCCTGCCTGTTTTGTACATGCACATATTTATGGGTACTGTCTTGACTTTGTGGAGCCCCCTATAGATACTCCAATTGGTACTATTCTGGCATGGTTTTACTATATGTAATATCCAAACCATTGTTTTCCAGCTAGTACTTAATTCCAAGCAATGATTATAGGATCCTCCAGAGTTAAATATCTTTAAGTGCTTGTGCTTTCAACAGAAATCAATGAGACATGAAACTGCTTTTCTTTTGCTGGATTATAGTTCAAGGGGGTAAATTAAGACATGCCATGAGAGACACATAAACAGTCTTGCAACGTTTTTGTCATTGAAATGCAGCCTTGGAATGCTATACAATTGTTAGCTGCAATACGGAGAGAGATCATGAGCCATTGCTCAGAATCAGAATTTTTTTTTCTCACTGTCATTCTAGAGTGATATTTATTTCAAATATAAGAACTGCTTTTCATTTAGTGGCTGCTTTGTTTAGTGACCATTCGCAGGTAAAACTGTGATGAAAAAGTAGCTTTATGACCAATCCTCACATTTACAACTTTTGCAGATCCGTAAAGCAAAGTTGAAGGAAGATCCTAAGCTGAGTGGCAGTTTCACTTAACAACCAAGTTAATGGTCCCAATTGGGGTTGCTAAACTACCTGTATGTGTGTGTGTTTGTGTGTGTGTGTGTGTGTGTGTGTATGTGTGTGTATGTGTATGTGTCCGTGTGCATACTTACGGACAACTTGTTATGGGAGCATGTAAATGATCAAAAGCTATTTTTTTCTTCATGACATATGTACTGATGAGAAGGTCTCATAATTTCCTAGCTAAAATATAAGTAACGGAGTGGTCAAGCTTCAGGGAACAGCAGCTATTTACTTCCATTATTAACATGTCTTTGTCTCCCTCATGTGTTCATACTTTGAAGAACAGATGATAAAAACCAACTTGTGAAAAAGGAATTGAAGCTTCATTATAAATTACAATGTTTGAAACAAATTACACACACGTAATATTAAGAAATCATATTTAAGTTAAATCTGATTACATGGAGCAATATTGAACTTATTCTAGAAAATTATTGTGATCGCTCTGTACTTCCTGGAAGCCATGAGTGATTTGCAAAAAAAAAAAAAAATCCTAAGCAAATATGCCTAATAAATGCCTAATAAATATTTCTGGTTTTTGCTCCTTTTTTAGATAACTATCTTATATGCATTCATGAAGTAAATTATCAAATTGCAGGTAGTTCTTGACTTACAACAGTTCATTCAGTGACCATTCGAAGCTACAACGGCACTGAAAAAAGTGATTATGACCATTTTTTCATAGTTATGACTGTAGCAACATCCCCATGGTCACGGGAATACAATTCAGATGCTTGGCAATTGACTCATATTTATGATTTGCGATCTTCTGACAAGAAAATTCAATGGGGAAACCATTCTTTCAAATGGTGTGAACTAATTTAACAACTGCAGTGATTCACTTAATAAATGTGTTAAGAAAAGTTGTAAAATGGGGCAAAACGCACTTCATAAATTTCTCACTGTGGTGATGAACACGTCTGACTACCAAGCCAAACTCTCCAACCTACTCCAAGACCCCGCTTACAAACCTCTAAACATAGACCGTACCACCTACCTGGAAAAAACCACCAAATCCAAAATAAAAGCCTCTCCCATCAGTGAAGAGATCCAGCAAAGAATCATTCCCAGAGAGAAATCATCCAGATGCCCTAAGCTCTATGGCCTCCCCAAGATACACAAAGAAGAAACACCACTCAGACCCATAATCAGCTCCATAGGCTCACCTCTATAGAATCTTGCCAAATTCCTCACCAAACAGCTCCAACCCTATGCAGACTCCATCACCTCACATGTACAAAACTCACTCCACTTCATCGAAACAATAAAGAAACAAAACCTACAATCCAGCGACCTACTTGTGAGCTTCGATGCCATATCCTTCTTCACCCAAGTGCCTATTAAAGAAGCCTTGACAGCTATCAAAAACAAATACAACCCCCCCAAGCACATCTTAGATCTGACCAACTACTGCCTAACCAACACATACTTCATCCACAATGGACAAAGATACAAACAGATAGAAGGAGCACCTATGAGATCACCGCTCTCATCCGTCATTGCAAACCTATACATGGAATATTTTGAAACCAACGCCTTAGATAAATCTGAACACAAACCCAAACTCTGGCTTAGATATGTAGATGGCACTTTCGTAATTTGGCCACATGGGAAGGAAAAACTGGACAACTTCCTCACACATCTCAACAGCCTATACCCCAAAATACAATTTACTATGGAAATAGAAGCTAACAACCAACTTCCCTTTCTGGACATCCTAATCTACAAAAAACCCAATGGCTCCCTAGGACATACCAAGAAAAAAACACACACCAACCGCTACTTAAATGCACAATCCCATCACCACCCTGCACAGATCAACTCCGTAGCCAAGACCCTCATCTCTAGAACCAAATGCCTAGCTGACAAAGACCACCTGAAAACTGAATTACACACTCTCACAGATGTATTAATTGCCAATGGATTCCAAAGAAACACAATTACCAACCTAATCCAAAAGGAGACCCCCCCCCAAGAACCGAGATACAGAACAGGACAACGGCATTGCCCTCCTCCCTTACATCAAAGGCACCACAGATAAAATCAACAAAATTCTTCACAAACATAATATCAAGACAGCCTTCAGCACTGACCAAAAAATAGCCAACATCTTAAGAAACCCCAAAGACAAGATCCAGCTAGAAAACCAAGGAGTCTATCAAATACAATGCAAAATCTGCCCAGCCACATACATTGGACAAACTAATAGGAGAATAAATGCACGCATCACAGAACACAAGAACGCAGTCAGAAAAGAAGAAAAAACTTCCTCCCTTTTCCAGCACCTTAAAGCTACAGGACATGAAATTGATTTTGAAAGAACCAAATTAATCTTCAAAACTGAAGATTAATTCAGTTCAACAAGAGAATAATTATGGAAGCCATAGAAATAGAGAAACACCCCCACTACATGAATAAACGTGATGATACCTCCCACCTACCAGACATCTGGAAACCTGCCCTAGTCAACAAACGAGTCCCAGCCACGAAAACCGACACCGGACCCAGAACAACACAGGATGCAACCACCAATCACCCTCACCAGACTCAAACCCAAACCCATCCCATAGACCAAATACAACCACCATCCAGAAGCCAAACCACGGCAGCATCACCAACTGCTGCACCCCGCTCCAACCCCAAAACAAAGCAAACTGACACACACCATGAACATATGGCCAGACCGCAAACTCGGAGCCAAACCAAAGCCCGGGATGTTTCACCTCAGCCATCTGCTCAGGATATTACATCACAGAACTCAGGAGGTAACAACACAAAGGCTCAGGATGTTACAATCCAGCCAACCCTCCAGGACTCAGGATATCACTACAATAGAACTCATCACACAGCCCATTACCCAGGTTGTTACAACAAAAAAGAACAATAGACGCACAGCCAGTACCTCAGCCACACAGAATGTTACAAAACAGCTGACTAATCTGCAAACATCAACTCCATCAACTAATCAAGTTGGTACAACACAGTCAACCAATCTGCTTGCAGCAACAGAGCCAGTACTCCACACACCCCCACCAGTATTTATAGAGGGACGGTTTAGGCACGAAGCCAAAGACACCAGCCTGAGGATGACGAGTGGGACCTCGTCGAAATGTCACCAAGATACTCTCAATCTTACATGGGAAAAGATCTGAATACACCAAAACCTGTGTGTGTGTGTGTGTGTGTGTGTGTGTGTGTGTGTGTGTGTGCGCGCGCGCGCACTGGTTATGCTTCCTCCCATATTTGGGCTGTGACACAATACATACCTATTTCCCTGGCTTAGCTGATAAAGGAGGAGAGGCTATGGCTTAGTGGTTAACACAACTGCCTAATATGTAATACAGCACAGGTTCAAATCCCAGTAAGGGTAAGGCTAGCTGATGAAAGCTAAATAGCTTGAAATAGATCTATACTAGTCTCTATTTATTTATTTATTTATTTATTTATTTATTTATTTATTTATTTATCAGCACAAATGCAACAGAAATGTAACAAAGGCAACAGTAAAAATAATGGCTTTCTGTCTGGATGGTCTCCTGGGGTGAGCCGATAGACAGAGAAAGGAAGCAGTATGCTTTCTCCCATAGTTGGGCATACCATGGGTTGTGACACAATACATACCTATTTCCCTGGCTTAGCTGATAAAGGAGGAGAGCCTGTGGCTTAGTAGCTAACACAACTGCCTAATATGTAATACAGCACAGGTTCGACTCCCAGTAACGGTATGGCTAGCTGATGAGAGCTAAATAGCTTGAAATAGATCTATACTAGACTCCCTTTATTTATTTATTTATTTATTTATTTATTTATCAGCACAAATGCAACATGTGTGTGTGTGGGTGGGTGGGTGGGTGAGTATACATACATACAAATACATATATATGCACATACACACGCATGTGTGTGTGTGTGTGTTTGTGTGTGTGTGCAAGTAAAATGAAATGTTGAACATTGTCATAACATTTATCTTTGCTACCGCAAACTAATCTGGAACAGGGGAAAAAAAGAGCCTTTCATAATAGAATTATTTTTGGCATCTATATTTTCAGTGTCTAATATTGAACCTAAGACTGTATGAACAAAATATATAGCAATTTTCCAGTTTTATCTACAGAAGGGCTGTACCTAGGTTTCTTGAAGGAATCAAAATGGGGAAGCTATCGCTGTCTTAATCATTACTATCTAGTTTGAAACTTAAAAGGGGGTTGGCCTGCAAATATATTGGAATTAGAACATAGAATATAGAGTAATATAGTTGGAAGGGACCTCAGAGGTCTTCTAGTCCTACCCGCTGCTCGAGCAGGAGACCCTAGACCATTTCAGACAAATGGTTGTCCAGTCTGAAATGGTAGAGAGAGGAAAAGTAGGGAGATTTATTAAAATCATGTTTTAGGAAAATTGTGCCTGACGAAGTTTTCAAAAGAATTTTAAAACCTGCATTCTGTTTGGTGCCATTTTGGTCTTACAATGGATATTGGGATTTTTGTTCAGTTTCAAATGATCAAATTCAATTACTCCAAATCCAAATACACGAGTAGCATTTTGTTTTGTTTTTTATTCGCTAAGATTATTCTACTTTACATAAGAAACTAAAGGACAGCAAAGCTAACATTATTAAGCTTAGGGCATGTTTAGATTAAAATTTGTAAAACTAAATAATCTGCATTATGGCTTCTTTTAAAAAAATGTATTTTAATAGACCCTTTTTAAATTAGTAAGCATTCTTTCTGTGAAAATTATGTAATTTATCTTTCCTGGGCAGATTCTTTCTTTCTTCTGAAAGAAAAGAATACATTTTTCCTCCAGTCCATATAACTACTGTATGTCCTGGAGAGAAAGAGAGAAATCATTTTAAAAGTATTTACTGTTTTACAAATTATGACTCCATTAGTAACTAGCCTTCCCCCTGCAGTTTTATTTAATTTGGGGCAGAAGAGGTCATCCCAACCTAATTATGTTAGCACCATTATTGTTTGCTTATTTTACTTGGTTAGATATTAACGATGTTTTAGAATATACTGCCATGAAGAACAGCAATGGTAAAATGTTGCATTAAATATGTAATGGAGCATTTCAATCATCTTAAATCCCATGAAACTCTGAAGGTCTTTGGTGTGTCTTTTGTCTGCTGGACTGGACAGAACAATTTGACCCAACCATGGAACTTTAAGATGTGGGAATTGAAATCCACACATCTTAAAAGATTGAGGGACACTGCTATAGAGCTCGGAAATTGCATAATAACTTCCTGAATAGAGTCCACTTAGAGTGAATTCTCTCACATGCTTGCTCAGCTCAAATGTGGGAATACCCCATGCCAGTATTATACAAAACTGATACAATACAATTAATATTTCAGTTCTTAGAGACTGCTGGTAGATAAAACCATTAACTAACTTGGCACACGATACAAAGTTGACTGAAATACTAAAATAAAATAATTCATAAAAATATGAATAATTCTGATAGCTTTACATTAACATCACCATTCTCTGGAAGTTAAGTTCTATGAATCCAAAGGCAAAATTTCAGCATCCCTAGAATATTGCAGAAAGGCCAATGAGTAAGTTAAGCCTGGCAAACTTCATTACAGGTAGTCCTCAACTTACTACAAATGGTTATCAAATGATCCCAGGACACCCTAACTGGCATAAATAAATGCCAGGTGCCAAACACCCAAATTTTGATCACATGACCATGGGAATGCTGCAATGGTCTTAACTGTGAAAAACAATCATCAGTCGCTTTTTTTCAGTGCTGTTTGAACAGTTGCTAATGAATGATTGTAAGGTTCAAGGTTCAAGGTTCATTTTATTTATATGCCGCCCTATTCCCAGCGGGACTCAGGGCGGCGCACAAACCCAAGGAGGGGAAGGGAAACACAAGAACTACAGCAAAAAGTACAGGGAATTTAAAATGACCAACAGCCACACGATTCGAGAGGGGAAGGGAACTCATCGACCCCAGGCCTGCCGACACAGCCAGGTTTTAACGGCTTTTTGGAAGGCCTGGAGAGAGGTGAGGGTCCGAATCTCTGCGGGGTCGAGGACTATCTGCATAGAAATCTCAGATGCCCATGCTATTAATACTTTGCTAGAAGGTTGATAATGCTGGGATGAATCTGGTGAGGCCTGATGTTTGTTTGTTCCCTAGCCTTCCCCTCCCCTTAATATTTCTTCAGAAAGAAAGAAAGAAATACATCGGGTTGGAAGTTACCCTACTTACTGAATTTTTACCACAATCTCTTTAGTCCAGGATGGGATGCAGTGGCTCAGCAGGTAAGATGCTGAGTTTGTCAACCAGAAGGCTGGCAGTTCAGCAGTTCAAATCCCCAGTGCCGCATAACTGAGGGAGCTTCCGTTACTTGTCCCAGCTTCTGCCAACCTAGTAGTTCGAAAGCATGTAAAAATGCAAGTAGAAAAATAGGAACCACCTTTGGTGGGAAAGTAATAGCGTTCCTTGCACCTTCGGCATTTAGTCATGCCAGCCACATCACCATGGAGACATCTTTGGACAGGCTGGCTTTGAAACAGAGATGAGTACTGCCTCCTAGAGTAGGGAATGACTAGCACATATGTGTGAGGGGAACATTTACCTTATTTAGCCCAGGGTATCAAACTCATGTCATCACGGCAGCATCACATGACATATCAGGACTTTTTCCCCCTTTACTAAACCAGATGTGGGAATGGTCAGCCCATGATGCATCGAGCACATGGACCGGGAGTTTGACAGCCCTGATTTAGCCTAATCAACCACTGACTCAACTCAGTCTTTCCCTTGTTTTTTTTCCCAGCAGCACAAATTAATTTGATCAAAGGTTGTCATCGTGATGCCTCACTCACTTTTTTCAAGAACTGCCTACTTCATGATCTTTTGCACTCAGAGACACCAACAAGTTTTCATGACATCACTAAGGGGAGATTGGCCACTGAGATTTGTTTACTTGGAGGGCCAGGTAAGCAATCCAGACAACCAGCTGGATCTTCATGTTCTCTTAAAGCAGTTAATTGAGTGGGGCAGTTTAACTTTTTCAGATGTCGTCTATATCAACTGGCTTTATTCTAATACTATCTCCACTGATCAAATTAAGTGTTTGTGGAATCAGACCATTTAATTTTTTTCCTACTCCTAATGACAATTAGGAGAGGAAAACTGGAATGAACATCTGTAAAATGCACAAGCATTCCTCAATAGCACCTGGCAGCAAATATTTGGATTTAACAGTTTCCCCCACTTAGATGTGCTTCTCTTGTTTCCATAGGATATTTTCCCTCTGTTTAAGAAGATGGGTCAGTGCAAATTATTGCTTTATGCACAAAGTGAGGGCTCTGGTGTGAAAACACATCATTCCTAAAATGGATGAAACTAAGTCAGTTTGGGTCAATGGTTATGATAGGAAGCTACATTTGGAACCATTATCTATGCTCTTGGGAACTGCCTAATGGAAGGAAGTGCGATATAAATACAATAAATAAAAGAATGCTACTATTCCTTATCTAGCTTCATGATTAGTCCAGTTTTCTTTCTTTTCTTTGTCCTGTCCAGATAATTTCAGCAATAAATAATTTGTCACTTCTGTTTTGCTTCTGAATTTTGCAGTGCTTTTAATACACACACACATATACAAACCAACACATATTACAACAACGCTTGTATTTTCTACATACCCATTTATAACAGCTTTCTCCAGCTCAACCCCTACAAAATTAAAGTTTCTGTCATCTTCAGGGTACATGGCCATGGTAGCTGTTGAACCTCTCCCTAGCATGTTAAATTGAAAACAATTACATAGAATCCAGCAATTTCTACAAAGGAATTTCACTGTGGAAAAGCTACTGAAGCCATTATGAGAGAATTCCAGTGACGTGTTTGTGTGTGTGTGTGTGTGTGTGTGTGTGTGTGTGTTTTAATAAAAATAAGGTCTATAGTTCATGAAATCAGTGGTCAGTTGTTGTGCTTTCTTCTACTTCCTTCTCTACATTTGGTTTGTCTTTTAGGTAGCAAATCCATTTCTACCTCTCTTGTTTTGTAAAGAGCCACATGATGCCCTATCACATACAGAGGTGATATTCAGCAGGTTCTGACCAGTTCTGGAGAACTGGTAGTGGAAAGTTTGAGTAATCTGGAGAACTGGTAAATACCACCTCTGACTGGCCCTGACCCTATCTATTTTCTGCCTCCCGAGACCCAGCTGATCTGGAGAAAATGGAGATTTTATAGTATCCTTCCCCTAGAGTGGGAAGGGAATGGAGATTTTACAGTATCCTTCCCCTGCCATGCCCACCAAGTCACAGCACGCCCACAGAACCTGTAGTAAAAAAATGTGAATCCCACCACTGATTCACATAGTGTTCCTCTCACTGTACAAGAGCTAGGTCTCACAACAGCTGAGATGAAGGGTGTGATAATCTGGCACATAGGAAGGAGACCAGGTTGAAAAAAAGCTGAATTAAATTGATATATAGAAAGCAGGCCTGTCAGTTTCAAAAATCTGGGGCTCAAAAATCAGTTCTACTTTCGATCTCAGAAGATAGAATTTGCCACAGAGAGACTCTTCTAGCACACCGGTTTCTCTCTTTTGTCTGCTGACCCTCCAACTTTACCACTTTGTTAGAACTGCTATTGTCAGAGAGAAAGACCAGGGGTACATCCCGAGGGTCTTCATCAAATGGATTACTTAGAGCAACCCATGCACCATGCACCATGCACAGCAAACTCATCAAGAATTGGCCGGCTTCTGCTTCAGTAATATTTGAAGGGCTGATCATTCGGAGAAGGTTGCATAACCCAAGTGATAAAATATTGCAAAGCAGAAGCAAATGGAAGAAACCCATCTGTGTAAATCTAACAGAAATTATCCAGTTATTAATGTTGAATGACAGCAGTTTCCCCAGCCTACCTAGGAACCTGTTTATCTTTTGACAGCATGTTAAGTGTTCACTTTTAAGTGCTATTATTTTGCTTATGTCTTAGCAGTTTCTTTGAGATTTATGGCATTGTAGGTTGCCAAGCTGTGCAGAGCATTAGGTGGAAGACATAGAGAGGGAGGGTGCAACTTCCTTTAGCCTGATACCTATATATTACCACAATGTCGGTCTGCTATTTTGGCAGTAACTCAAAATCTAGAATCTCATGGACTTGGGAGAGACTGCAGTTTTAGGAATTCTTCAACTTTCACTCTGTCATCATGGATAACCATAGCTGCATCAGGTCTTGTGTGAGAGTGGGAAGAATAATATTAAAAAGACCGAATATTCTAAAGCAGGGGGATCCGACCTTGGCAACTTTAAAAATTGTGCACTTCAACTGGCTGGCTGGGGAATTCTGGAACTTGAAATCTACAGGTCTTAAAGTTACAAGGTTGGACACCTTGTTCTAAAGCATCCAAGTCTGAATATAGAGGCGGTTAAAGGTTGCATCAGAATATCCAGCTGATGCTGCAATGGATAGAAGCATCGTTTTATTTTATTTTATTTTTATTGTTTTATTTTAGTTTATTATAAAACATTGATACAGCAGCCCATCTTTCAACCAACTGTGGGCAGCTCCCCATCAAAAATTAAAATACACATAAAAGCATATTAAAACTATAAAACTCAACCAGTTAAAACATTAAAAACAAACAAAAACCTGGTGCCAAATCAGTTTTAATGTGCAATTATCTAAAATAGAAGTTTTATACTTTTGTATGCAAATACTCCTCAACTTACACCCACACCCAAGTGGTAGATGCCAGACAATGTGTTTCATTTCTGGCATATTGCATCCCACACCTATGCACTGGTTAGCAGTACTTAGCAATATCATACATTGCCTGACATTGCCTGACATTAGAAGACAACAAGCTCTTATTCAGCTTTGGTCAAGGATGCTGTACAACAAGGCCCTCCCTATGCACAGCCCATCACAAGACTGAAATCCTGTAGGCCAGATTGGAAAACAGCTATTCATTAACATCTACTCAACATAACCCCAAGAAGTCCTGAAGAAAGGAATGGTCTAAGGTACCTTCTTGTGACCTGACCATTAGTGATCCCTCTACGAAACTACCTGGTTTTGTTTTGTCTGGTTGAAATTCAACAGAATTAGATGTAATCTGGAAGAAGTGCCTCTGCCCTGTATCAGTGGGGATGGAAAGATTTCCCTTGTGATTGTGGTGCTGATATACAAACTATTAAATATATTGTGCAAGTTTGCAAACCACATTCTCTGGTTCCCTAGAAGATCTGCATGAAGAAATGCCAGAGGCAATCGCCTGGATAGCTGGACTGCATAGCCATTTATGAGGCCATTGCCATATCCCCATAGAAGTTTTCCTTATAATTACATGGACTGTGTACATATGTTTTGCTTCTCTTCCGTCATGTATGCATCATACTCTAAATAATAACTGCAACTCTCATAAATACATGCCAGTTGCCAAGTATCTGAATTTTGATCATGTGACCATGGAGATACTGCAACAGACATAAGTGTGAAAAATGCTCACAAGTCACATTTTTCAGTGACATTCTAACTTCAAGCAGTCACTAAATGAGTTGTTGTAAGTCTAGGACTACCTACTGTATAATACATACAGCAAACTTTAAAAAATCTGAACTTAGGAACCGGGTGTACATTTGGTATTGCTACATGTGTGGTGAATGAAATGACAAATGACAACAGATGGAAGCTTTCCACTCTTTTCCTTGGAAGTAGCAAAGAAGTTATAACAGCAGGGATGCGTTTTTTTTCCTGAGCTAATAGATTAAATGCAGATTTATGTAAGCATATTTATCTTGGAGTCCATAATGGGTAGAGAGTAAAAATTGCCATCAAAGCCAGCCACCTTCCCTTACTAAAAAAAACCCTGAGGCTTAATCAGTATAAATACTTTATACCATTATGAAGTATCCCACTGAGTTATTCACTGAAGATGGTGATTGCATTTAAGTTCTCTAGATAGTTATATAGGATTTCAGCCTGAATGTCCCACTTCAGTTTGATTTCTGATTAATATCTAATAAGCATAAAACAAAATAAATGGTAATTCAAAATAAGCTATTTTAAAGGCAGCGGCAGATAACAACCCACTTTAAAATCTTTTTAGAAAATAAGAAAACTAAAATGAACGCTCAATCTTGAAAAACCACCTGCTTTTAGAATACAACTTCATATGCTGGGAAAAGACCGTCTGCATAAGAAACATTTGAAGCTGGGAATTCTGCACCTTTGGCCAACTATAGAAAAGTCTTTCCCTTATGTCACTCAATACTGTTTTTCAAAATGAAAAACTAGAATCACAGGAACATCTTTATATCAATACCAAAAGAGCCACTGAGAGAATAAAAGTGAATATTGTAGTAATATCAAAATATATTGCTGGCTGACCATTTCCTTTCTTAGGGTTAGGGATAAACTTTGGTCAAAAATAGATAGGACATAGATTGTTCAGAAATTGAAGGCTTTTCTCATCTTCCCTTCCCAGCATTCATTATTATTATATTCGTTTATTCAGGGGGGGTTTGGGGCAGGGGAGAAGGAAAAAACAATCAAGGAAATAAAAATAATTGATGCAATAAAATAACAGTGAATGGACAAGTAAGTTACCAAAGTTGTACAAGTAGCATTCAGAACATCATTGATAGAGAATTAATCATTAAAAAACCAGAATACAATGGGTTATTTTAACAATAAGAAAATATATTTTTTGCATCTCTGAGCTAAGTGCCACTTAAAAATACAAAAGAAAAAAAAATCCTTTTTCTGCATGTAGAATGAGATCAGGGCCAAATTACTGGCGAATGTAAATGTAAGGACTACAACCTCAAATTGAACTATCTTCTTACAGTAGTCCCAATTGTTAGCACCCGAGCTGCTGCTTTTGCTCTGCTGTCATTTAAACTTGGAAATATTTAATTTTTAGTTACAGCTTTGCCTTTGTTTTGCTGAAACCTTTTTACAGTCAATATTCTTTTTTTTTTACAATCTTACTCTTTAATTGTCATTTTATTATATTTTATGGCACATACAATTATAAACTTACTGACTGACTGAAAATATTACAGGTAAATAGTTTCTAACTTCCCCTCTAATTGATTTTGCCCCATCTCACTTAAACTAAATTTAATTGGCCCAAAGATTTTTCATCAATCTGAAGAAGAGGTCCATGTAGATACCATGACCGAACATAAGGATTGTGTTTCAAAATAGGTTGACTGACTCCGAGAACATTTCAGTTGCTTCACATACATTTTCCGAGACTGTATCACCTTCTGAAAGCTCAGCAAAATTTAGATTTTTTTTCCTCTTTATTTTCAGAAAATGTTCCAGCGTTATTAGACACACTCTGCAAGCAAGCAGATTGCTTTACAGACTTTCCAGTTTAATTTACTGTAACTTTTCACCTTGCTGCTGACATTACAAAGGCTTTCTGTTTGCATGTCACCTTCAACTCTGGAAGAGTTCTGATAACAGCAGTATAATAAAGCTGATACAAGGTGATACATGCTGACATATTACTTACTGCACTCGCTTGAAAGGAAGGTAATCTTGAATGTAACATGATGCTTGTTTCCTGACAAAAAGGGGAACTGAAAAAAAATCATAATTTCAGTCCAAATTCTTTTCAGCGTCTACCTTCTCAACACCAACTTGTCAACATCAGAATGTCATGTCTTGGAGATATGTGTCTGGCTGCTGTGTGTGTGTGTGTGTGTGTGTGTGTGTGTGTGTGTGTGTGTGTGTGTACACACGTGTGCGTATATATATGAATTAACCAATTAAAATAAATTGTGTACTGTATTCCACTCACAATATTAAGTTATCACCATCTGCATATATCTACCATTTTATGTCTTAGAACCTACTGCCACATATGGATGACTTTTATCTCTCCTTTTCTTTCTGGAACTTCTAGTAAGAAATGAAAGAGAAGAAAACAACCATCTGGATTTACATTTGGGGGTAGAAATAACTACTATGAGTAGCAAAACAGGAAAGAAACCTGAATAGACACAACCACAGCATTCATGAGATGCCATAATGATGTTGTATTGTAGGAAAGAAGGGAGGAAGGAAAGAAAGAAGGAAAGATCCAATGGGGCATAGGTTGTCTAGTGTTTTTTTTTTAAATTCCTAGTTTTTGGGGTGGAGTGAGAGAGAGAAATAGAAGGAAAGAGAGACAGACAAAAGGAGAGAGAGAATGAATTGATTTCAGATTGAGGTAATTATATTTGTTCAAATTATGGTTTCTAACAATTTTAGTAACAATTCCTGCTATCATAGTTCCCTGACACATAAATTCTTCAGCTCAAATGTGGCACAGACTAAAATACTCATTTCCTTTCATGCTCTTTGAGATGTTTTTTTCTCTCTTGGAATTGTGGAGCTTTTGTTTTTCTCTACTAACATACGTATATTCTTGAGCTGCTTTAAAACCTAATAAATCTTCATGTATTAAACAGCTTTTTTTCCTATCTCCTTCAATCTCTTTGATCTAGTCATCCAGGAATAATCCAGGGCTAATTATAATTCTGAGCTTCTTTTAGCCTAAAAGGAGCCAATTTATCACAACTGTTATGAATCTCCATTTAAAATTATCGAGAGTCCAATTACTAACAGAAATAAGGGATATTTCTTTCCAATTAAAATGATTGATTTCACTTAAAAACAAAGTAACATTTCAGTTTTTAATTATGCACATCCTTATCAAATGTGAAGAGATTTTTTTCAACACATTTTATTTAACATTCGAAGAGTGTAATATAACAAACATTAATCATATGCTGATATAATACCAAGCCTAATAATGTTTTCACCTTAATTTGACAGAAACTAATCCATCAAAATATCCTACCATCCTTAATGTTACTTCTAACATTTAATAATTTGGAGGCACAAAATAAGAAATCTGTTTTCTTGCCATGTTCAGCCACCTTAAGGTGATATTAAATTCACCTCTCAGATTAATTTAATGTCAGTGAATCTTGGGCTGGCAGACAAGATTAAAGATCTATGCTGTCATGTCTGTTAAAAAATAAAGCTATCTCTTGGAAGACAGTTTAATATCAAACCTGTTCATACTCAGGAATGAGATTACGCATTTCAGATAAATGGATATAACCTTTTAAAATAATGCAAAATAAGGTTCACATAGGAACTTGTGTTTCAAAGAAATGAAACTACATACCTTCAGTCTCCTCAGAACAGAGAACTGACACACACATCATGAGACACAAAATCAGTCCCTTTGACTCTAATGGAACCACTTTCCTTTGATTTGATAGACAAGAGACACTTTTGATCACTTCTTATTCCACTAGTCAATATCATTGGCCAAGATGACACAGCAGTCACATCTTCAGTTGGCACAGAAAAGGAAATCTTGCTTGCAAAACTTCAAATAAACAAGTTTGTTGTGATCAAGTCTCCAAAAAGAGGAACCAGTGTAAGTGAGTAGGAATGTTTAACAGATTGGCAAGGCAATATAATGGATCATAATCTGTATAATTTTCCCTTGATATATTCAATATATATACCATACATTCATTCATTCATACATACATACATACATACATACATACATACATACATACATATGAGAAGCCATAATTATGTGCATTGTTGGACGGAGGGAACATATGAATATATACATATATGTACACTATATACTGTACATACATATACATATATATACATGCACATATAGACATAGTTTGAAATTGAAGGAGGAAACAATAATTATGTTGATGATTCCAGCCTGATAGCCAGAAATTCAAAAGATTTGAAAGCGCTAGTGATAAAAACCAAGAGTCAATGTGAAAAACATGGTGCTAAAATTATATACAAAAGACCAAACTAATGCCAGCAGATAGAACCACCAACTTAAAACTGACAATGAAGGTATTAAAGTGATGGATAGTAAAGGAACCAGCCTCCCAAGAAATATGTCACAGATTAGCATTTGCCAGAGTAGCCATGAGATGAGAAAAAAAATATTCAAATGCCATAATGTGTCTATATATACTAAGATCAGAATCATATGAGCCATGGTATTTCCTGTGACACTCTATGGAAATGAAAGTTGAGTTTGAAGAAGCAAGATAGGAAGAGTATTGACATTTTTGAAATTTGGTGTTGGAGAAGACTCCGGAGAATACTCTGAGCAGCAAAGAAAAAATGATGGATTACTGAACAAATCAACCCAGAGTTCTTCAAAGTACAAATGGCCAGACTCAAATTATTCTATGTCACATACATTATGTGAAGACCTCTGGAAAGGCTCCAATATGGAGAAACATGGAAGAAAAGAGAACAAGAGAACCACCAGTAAGATGGATGAACTGAATTACAGTGGCAATGGGACCTGAAAGACCAGGTTAGTGACAGATTGTCATGAAGAAAATCTATCTCCTTTAAAGGAGGCGGTGGTGAGACCCCTACTGAAGAGACCGTCCCTGGATCCAGCCGTTTTAAATAACTATCTTCCAGTCTCCACCTCCCCTTTGTTGGGAAGGTTGTTGAGAAAGTGGTGGCCTCTCAGCTCCGTCGGTCCTTGGAGGGAAACCGATTATCTAGACGCCTTCCAATCTGGTTTCAGGCCTGGCTTACAGCACAGAAACTGCTTTGGTCGCACTGACCGATGATCTCTGGAGAGCCAGAGACGGGGGCCGTGCCTCCGTTCAGGTTCTCCTGGAACTCTCAGCGGCCTTCGATACCATCGACCATGGTATCCTGCTGCGGCAGTTGCGAGAGGTGGGGGTGGGAAGTACCGTTTTTCGGTGGTTCTTCTCCTACCTCTCGGGCAGGTCGCAGTCGGTGTTGGTTGGAGGACAGAGGTCGACCCCTAGGCCCCTTAATTATGGGTGCCGCAGGGGTCGGTCCTGTCCCCCTCCTGTTCAACATTATATGAAGCTGCTGGGAGAGATCATCGATGGCACGGGATAGGATGGTACTCAATTGTATTATGCAATATGCGGATGGTACTCAATTGTATCTGTCCGCCCCGTGCCAACTCAGTGAAGCAGTTGACATGATGTGCCAGTGCCTGGAGGATGTGAGGGTCTGGATGGGGGTGAACAGACTGGCTCTCAATCCTGACAAGACCGAGTGGCTTGTGTTTTTTCCTCCCACAATTGGCTTAGTATTCCATCTCTCAGGCTGGGGGGTGAAATTATACGCCCCTCAGACAGGGTTTGCAATTTGGGAGTCCTCCTGGACCCACAGCTGACTTTAGATCACCATTTGTCGGCTGTGACCAGGGGGGCATTTGCCCAGGTCCGCCTGGTGCACCAATTGCGGTCCCTACCTGAACCAGGAGGATCTTACAACAGTCACTCATGCCCTCGTGACCTCAAGACTGAACTACTGCAATGCGCTCTACATGGGCAGCCCTTGAACAGTGTTCGGAGACTCCAGCTGGTCCAGAATGCAGCTGCGCGAGCGATTGTGGGTGCACCCCGGTACACCCACATTACACCTATCCTCCGCGAGCTGCACTGGCTACCTATTGGTCTCCGGATACGCTTCAGGGTGCTAGTTATTACTATAAAGCCCTACATGGTATTGGACCTGGGTACTTGAGAGACCGCCTTCTGCCGATTACCTCCCACAGACCCATTCGATCCCACAGATTAGGCCTCCTCCATATTCCATCTGCCAGCCAATGTCAGCTGGCGACTACTCGGAGGAGGGCCTTCTCTGTGGCTGCCCCGGCCCTTTGGAACGAGCTCCCCATGGAGATTCGGACTCTCTCCACCCTTCAGGCCTTCCGGACGGCCGTGAAGACCTGGCTGTCCCAGCAAGCCTGGGGTTGAGTCCCCCCCCCCTACTCAAATTTGCTGTGTCTGTTGTGCTTTTAAATTGTTTGTATTGTCTGATTGTCTTTGTCTTACTTTTTGTAATTTCCCCTCCCTTGGCTTTGTTCAGCCGTCCTGAGTCCCTTCGGGGAATAGGGCGGCCTACAAATTGAATAAACTCCAAACTCCAAACTATCTATGTGGTTGCCAAGAGCCAAAACCAACTTGATGGTACAATCAATCAATCAGGGATAGTATCTTCTTAATACAGTTGAATTTTAAATTGCATCAGACTCAACAAAAATAACCAATTATGAAAATTGTTAAGTCAAAACACTGGAGATGAAGGGTAGTTAATTACCTAATTAGTGAAAAATATGGAATAAGATGTAAACTTTCATCCTGCTACATTGGTATCTATACCAATGCTTTTCAGACATTCCTGTTACGCTTTGCTATCAATATTTGGCTTTAGAAGCCAAGAGATGATTTATTCATAGGTTCCAATATGCTTTCCAACATCAATTAAGACAAGACCAAATTTCTTCCATGTACCAATTCATGTCAAAAATGCAGCTCTTAGCAAAATTCAATACATAGCTTTCATCCAGAGACTCAAGCCAACTTTCAAAACTGGTGCTTTCCATTTCAACCTAAACTTTTTTGTTGCTATGATTTAATCCTGAGGAGAGGATTACTTCAGATAAGCTTCTAAGTATTTGATTTTGGCCAGTAGGTCAAATGAACTGCTGAGGTGGCGCAGTGGTTAGGGTGTAGTACTGCAGGCTACTTCAGCTGACTGTTATCTGCAGTTCAGCGGTTCAAATCTCACCGGCTCAAGGTTGACTCAGCCTTCCATCCTTCCAAGGTGGGTGAAATGAGGACCCAGACTGTGGGGGCAATTTGCTGTCTCATTTGCTAAAAATCTGTAAACGCTTAGAGAGGGCTGAAAGCCCTATATAAGTCTAATAAATAAATAAATAAATCACAATCATATAATAACATTGTCCTGTACCCTTTATGTGTGATAAGCAGCATCACATAGTACTAGGATTTGACTAAAAAAGAACTATGACAATTCTGAAGAAGAAATAGTTCATCCTACTTTCAGCACCAATGAGAACTTACTATCATGCAGGATTTAAAAATGTATGTATTTTATACTAGAAAGTGTCCTTTCACTGCCTCTGTGTTGCAATGCTCTTTTCTTGGAACAACGTGACAAGCATGCCAGCCAAGAATAACGTCTAGGTTGGACTAGGTTGAGTAAGATGAGAAAGGGAGGGTGGTGGAGGAAGGAGGAAGGGAATAGGAGGAGGAGGAAGAGGAGGAGGAGGAGGAGGAGGAGGAGGAGGAGGAGGAGGAGGAGGAGGAGGAGGAGGAGGAGGAGGAGATGCGATCTTGATATTGTAATCTTTGGCTGAGGGAAAACTAAATGCTAGATCCCAATCATGGCCCTCTGGTATTTGGGCACCAAAATGTGCTGTTTCTCCTAAAAAAAAGGTTGAGATTCTCATCCTAATAAAGTTCAACTTTATGAGATTAATAAAAAATATTTTTCCATGATCTATAAGAAGTTTTATAACCAATGCTAATGATACTACAAGTTTTACAAAGTTATATTCACCATGTTTTATATTAAAGAAAATCAAATCACAAGAAGCTATTTTAAGTTTTATTATTATTATTATTATTTTCAATTAATAGTAGAATACAAAAAATAAAGCATTGCTATTTTAAAATCAGCATGCACACCTTTAAATGGGTACATGGACATCTACTTCAGACCTTATGCCAAGAAATAAACAAGAGATATTATTAAGTATAGTAAGATGTTTAAATAATGTTAATACTGTACAGAATGGTGCGCAATGCAGTTCTAAAGGAATGCTGTGCAGTTTTAGTCTTAAACTCAAGTAGCCAATTCTTATTTAAAATGTATTTATCCCACTTATGAAGTTGACTGATTTCATAGTGACTCTGAGCAACATACAATATTAAAAGCAAATGAACAACACTGGGAAAATAAAATTGCATGTGTCTGGAAAGTAAAACCAACACTTCATCAAAGGAGACTGCTACTAAATTTAATTCAAAGCTTGTTTTAAATGCCACATTTGAAGAACCAGGTTTTAACAAGACATATACAAATCTCATATAGGATTGTTCCAGGCAGCAAGCACCATGATATCAGACGACACTTTGTAATAGAAAGACCCAAAGTATATCAACTGTCATCATAGGACAGGCAGATACTGTGGAAGACAGAACATCCCTCAAATGTAATCCTTTTAAATCCAGATGTGATTGGAGAGATATAACATCTGATTAAAAATGGTATAATCCTCAATGCTTCTCGCAGGACACAACAGGTGGTCTTCTACCCAAATATAATTCTGCCCCCATATTGAATGCAATAAAATTCTGCATTCAGTTGGAAATTTTGTTCCTTGTTCGATAAAACTTCCATTTTAAGGAGATGAAAACTGATCAAACAACCAATTTATAATCCTACTTATAATGTGCTATTTAAAAAAACAGCTGGGGAGATGATCAATGTTATAAATTAGAAATATAGTTAATTATAAGGGTCTTATTGTTTTACTTTTTTTAAGAGAAACATTATTAGACAAGTGAAAGAATTGGATTGGGAATGTAAATATAGAGAATGTATGAAGATCACAATATATGAAGATGGCATTCAAAATTAAAGAATATGAGTTGCTTCACAGGAGCCAATTCTCCTAGATGGAGACCATCCAAGGCTGAGGAGAGGAACAATGCAGTGGGAAAGAAGTTGGACTAGATGATCTCCATGGATCCTTCCAATCTTTTAAGTTTGATTTTATAAATTAAGTGTGTAGCACACACTTAATCTCAGTTTACTGCTGCTGCCTTTTCTAAAAAAACAAATTATACATCTGACCAAAAGTAATCAATAAGGGGAACCTTGGGGTCACTCAGTTTTATAAAACATGAAAGTAATGTTGACTTCAAAAGGGAAATGGATAGGAATTTTTTTTTTACTTTCGTGCTGAGAACATAAATTGCCAAAATGATTTAAAATGTACTATTTTAAAAGTAAAAAAAATCCTCCACCTTGGTATAGTTAACTATATGCTAACAGTTAGAAAATAACAATAGAGCCAGGCCTTCAATTCATTAGGTGTATTGTTTCAAAATATTTGCCAGATTGAGGCCTGCGGTCTGCACAACTGGCAGCAATTTTCTTAGGCACTTTTAGTGATATGTACTTGGAATGATCAGCATTGAAAAAGTGGCCAGCTCAAGCTTATGGCAGTCTTTCTGAAGATTTAGACTTTAAATTAAATAAATCAAGGCAGAAAACAAATGTCGGGGGAAATGTAACAAAGTATATTTAAATATGTTTTATACAAGATTGGATTGTGGGCGTCACTGAGACTGAATGTTTCAGAGAATCTTGGTATCCTATGATCAATATAATCTGTTTAAAAATTAAATCTTACCAATCCTTTTATGGACCACTGAACAGTCACAGAAACAAGCATTGGTTTCAGGGTGAAATGTGCAGCTTGGCTGTCTTCAAGTCAGCCAAAACTGCTATGTCTATTTGACTGGCCAGAAAAATACCAACATCTTTGTTTCAAAAATATAATGTCATGGAATATTTTGTATTAACTGTTTTCTAGTTACTAATTCTTTGCTGGTTTATTTCAAAAGCGGTTCACCACAACACCATCTACTTTAGTTTGTTATGAATGCAGCTTCATGAAGCTTTTCATCAATGTTGCCAGCTTCTCAACATCTTCAATCGTCACCGCGTTATACAAAGATGCCCGAATTCCTCCCACAGATCTGAAATACGAAGGAAATGGGGAAGGGAGAAGAGAGGGGGTACATGGTGACTCCGTTTCACAAAAACATTTATTTCTTGGCAAATGCCAAACTAATTTCTTTATACTGAAAGTATATAAATTTCTTTATACTTTATTCATCCACAATGACTTTTTACTGTTCTGCAAGAATATAACCTTCCAGCAATATGAACTGGGAAGAAAAACACATACAAGAATGCCCCAAAGGTACTTTTCCAAAAGAAAATTGGAACTTTCTTGGGGTTCTTGGGGATTTTTTCCCTTGAAACCCGAAGAAGCTTTTTGGATGAGAAGCAAAAATTTTCAAGGAAAAAACCGAGAAAATCCAGTTCCTTTTTGGAAAAGCACCTTTGGACAATAATGACCTGGATGATTGAGAATCTCCATAGATGCAACACAGAAACAAAAGAATGGAGAATCTACATGTAAGGACTATGTTTATAGATGAGTATATATTTCAACAAGGATCAGCTGAACACTGGAAAAACTTGGGCTCTATTGGAGAATGCATCTGCATCCTAAATCCTAAAGTAATTGTGAAAAATTTCCAGTGGTCGACATTACACGATCATGAGGTCAGAACCAGAAGAGGGTGTTTTTCATGAGGCTCAGAACCAAACAATTTGCCCTTTCAGATTAGTATCAATGAAAGAGACTAAATTATGTTTTTCCCCTTCTGAATATCACTAAATGGATCCTGAAAGGATCCTGAATCACCCAGTATGTACAGTATGTCTTCAGTATCCATATTTCATCTTGAAATTATCACATTCACATGTTTCAAGACTGCCAAAACTGCTCTGGGAACCAGAAATATTGCTTGAGTGAAAAGGTTATATTTTTAAAAAGATACATGAGCAAACATTTGCACCTTATTTATATACTACTAAAACTCTTGTGCCTATTCATCTTTTTGTAACTTTCAACTGGACGAAACAGTGCATCATAGGTCAATTGTTTTTGAATCAATGTAACTCAAATGGGCTAACTTATAGAATGTATCCTAAATCCAGGACCATTACTTCTATGGGGTTGTGGCTGTTTCAGCTCTACCACACTACCATGTTCAGCTGCAGTCATATGACTGTCATTTCCAATACTCCCTAACAGCTTCCTATAAGTCAATGGGGAAGGCAGGAGGAAGTTTAAACATGGTTATGATTTTCAAGCTCCCTGCTTGCTTCTCACTGGCAAATTCATTGGAGAAGCCAGCAGGAAATTGAAAATCCAAGCCCAGCAGGCAGGAAAACTGCTGCTGCTGCATGGGGAGGGAGCAAGGGGATGCACAAGAGGTGGGACAAGGGTCATGGAGGATGTGAGGATGTAAAGATGTAGTGAAGTTGGAGACAGTGCACAAAGGTGTTGCATGAAGAGAGGGTGTGTGTGGATGTGTAAGTGGCTGGCATAAGCGCACAGGGATTAACGGAAAGCAAGTGGCTGGGAAGGACTTATTCAAGCAACTTGCAGCCTTCCCTGATGGCTTCTCCACTGACTATTCTCCCTGCAAGCTTATCACAAGCAAATTCAGTGGGGAAGCCAGCAGAAAGTCAGAAATCACTTCTGTTCCCATTAGTTTTTTCCATCTGTGATCATTCTGTTGATCTGAACAATGACACAGCTGAAACAATCACCCAACAGGTTTCAGGTTGTCTACTATGTGTTACATTTTTGTCCATTAATTCTGAAAACAGAAGGTATTTGTCATTCTTGAATGAGTATATGTGGATGTATCCACACATATATTGTAAACCACAAGCTCAAAACTCATTTTATCCAGACATATCCTAGAAAGACCTGAGACAAAGGGTCCCCCACCCACCGCCCCAGATCTCTGTCCTACCTGTGACCTTTCAGGGATATCATGTTGTTTTCTACAGCTTTTTCAAGGAATTCTTTTTCTAGAGCTTCGTCACCCTTAATACTGCCAATCCGGAAAGGCACATTCATTCTGCTTCTGCTCTTCAATTCCACGGGGCATCTGTAAATGTCACATACATAGACGCAATTACTGCCTCACTTTTATTGATTTGTTATTATATATTAGCTGATGTATTGAATTATTAGTGAGCTAGTTATACTTCTAAATAGCATGGTATTTGTTCAGTCACAGTAGCTGCTTTCCTCTGCAAAGATCTATTCGAGAGATAATGACATGGCATTTGAAAATTCTGTTCAACAAAGGAATTTTTTCCAGCAGTTTTCTCCATTTGGAGTCCACTTGATATGCTGGGGGTCAACTTTCATTATTCTTACCCAGCCCAACCAGATAAGCACTTCTCATGCAGAGGACATACGTGATTATTATGCACACCAGCTTGCATTGCACTGAACACTTAACATGTTGCGAATCAAAGTCAAAGGCTAATTAATGTGAACAGTCCTTAATTTTTCTTTTAAAAAATCATTAAGCCTTTGAAGCTTTTCTTGAACTAAAGCATAATTCTCATTAGTTAATGTAAGAGCCCTGAGAGACCAGAAGAGAGAGACTAGGCTGAATCCTACTGATTTTCCCCAGTGTCTAATTTGAAGAAGCATATCACCTCTGGCTCCAAGAGCAGTATATATAAAAGTCATGGCAATTGCCATAAATTCTTGGATTCACGCATGCTCTTAAAGAGATAATTGTTTTATAAGCACCAAAGAGTAATTAGTAACTAAATTAAAGGAGGTAACATTTTAAAAGGCTAGCAACAGTTATTCGAAAAACTGTAATCTCTCTAGTTCTTCCAAACATAAGCTTCAACTAGACTTCCTCACCTAAACAAAAAGAAGGAGGCACTGTATAGATCCGTGATGGTGAACCTAAGGCATGAACCTCTCTGTGGGCATGCCAGCCATCACCCCAGCCTGGCTCCCCCATGCATGCACGCGTGCCTCCCGCCGGCCAGCTGGTCTTCAGGTCTCTGCCACACATGCAGAGCGGGGGGGCAGGGGGCATGTGGGGATGCACGTGCACATGCATGGGGGCGGGTTGTATGCACGAGGGTGCTTGCATTGCATTCTGGGGCCTCGCACAGCATCCCCATGCCCCGCTTTTGCTTGCAGGTTGGTTGCAAGGGCCTTCCAGGCCAAAACGGGGTGGAGCACGTGGGGGGGGGGCGGTAGCACATGCATTGCATTATGCACGCTTTCGGCACACAATGACAAAATGGTTAGCCATCACTGGTATAGGTAGAAGGACAAGGCCAAATGGCTTAAGCTATAATACTTTCTTGAGACATGATTATGCTTTGTCTTCAGTTCATTGCGCTCAATTTAGAAGGAATTTTAAAAATATTTGTACCACAAGTAACCAACAAACCAAGCATCGAACTGGTAACTGTAAGATATGTAGAGTTACCCTATGGTAAGATGGGTGGCCAATACACTTTATAAATAAATAAAATATCCCTACAGTTAGTGCGATGTGTTAAGTCCAAGACTCTGAAGTTTATCCCTAGACAATCTGTATGAAACTGTTGTTAAACTGTTCCTTTAACCACATTTCAGAATAAAGATGCTTAAAAAATGAGATGGGAAAGAGGCTCCCATTGGAAAATAAACTGACTCCAAGATGGGGCAACAACAAACAAATTTCATTTGAACAGGGCCAATTTTGAAATGTGTTTGAATATTAGTATTCAGTATTAATATACTTGAACATGGGCGGTTTATTTAGTGTAAATTTAGTCTTTAATTTTACTTTTGATTGGAAACTTGGGGAAATAATATTTTACCTGCCAGATACCATAGCCTGACACTGGGATGAAAGTTGAAGTGTCCCTAGAGAAATAATAATTCCCTAGACAGTGTGTTTCTTCAACTGATAATAAGTAGAACTGGAAGTGGAAGCTGTTCTGCTGTTCCTCTACACCTGGCAGAGCAGATCCTTGGTGACCTTTTGCCTGTACTTGAACATACTGCCTGGGCTCATACATTGCACTAAGCATCGTAAATTTTAATATGTTGTTTGCAAAACCATTTCAAGAAATGTTTCAGGATAGTTTATTAAAAATTCAAGAAAGTCTATTAGGATTGAGAAGAGACCCAGATTTGAAGGGGAAAGGTGATTCAAGGTACATACATCACATCTGTCGGCCTCTCCTTAAATGAAATAAGTTTCCTGAGTTATACAAGCCTTATGGAATAAACACCCCATTTACTCCAATCATTTCTTTCCTTTAAAATCTGGATTTCTGCAGAAACTTTCTATTTATGACTTAGTATGTTCTGGGCATCCAGCCAATTGTGATTCTTCAATCATGGTTAAGTGAAACCTGTTAACCCACCTCCATATTATACAGTAGCTATTCCACACATACTTTGCATATTACTTAAAGGAAAGAGGCAGCTGTATGGTGAAGCAGTTGTTAATTGGCAACTTGTTATTTTATTTTTGAACTGAATTCCCTTCTTTTGCCAAACGCTAAATCAAACTATAAAACTGACCAATCTTGATATTAGGACACATTTCTTTACTTTAAAAGATTATGTTTTTCTGCCCCTTCCTACAGAGAAAAGTTTAAATATGTTTCCAAAATATTTCTGCTTTCAACAGTAATGTTTCATGTGACATGTTCTTCTGTTTGCTATAGATTCATAGTCCTTCTTTTGTGTTTATCGAAAAGGACGCAAAAGGCCTCTGATGTGATCATTAACTTCTTTGCTGCCTCTAACATGTGGATTTGCTTCAATGGCAATGTTAAGGGAGTTAATTCCCTCTTTCTTGACATGAACAGATATATTCAGGCATCAAGCCATGCCTTATTATAAGCCCTTTCTTTACAGTAATCATACTTACGCATAGAATCCTTTAGATTTGTCGATAATATCATAAATCATTGTGATTTCTTTTGGCTTAGTTTATCCATAGCCATAACACCGCCATTGTTTTTATCCACTCCAAGACCAAGCACATGATGTAGATACTGGAATCAAGAAGAAAAGCACCAATTACTTATTCAACAAATTCTGCTTTTCCAATATAAAATATTAGGCTCAGGAAATCTAGCATAGAATTGACTCAAAACTATGGAGATTGAAAGAGCAGGAAAAAGAAACTCTGTAACTGTATATCAAAAGAAATTTCCATCAGAGCAACAACCTTATTGGATAATTTTCTGTCATAGCTGTAGAAATTATTGTGCAAACATCTATGCGGAATATTAGTCCCTTTTAGGGCCCCCAAAGTGCATAAAATGATAATGATGGGAGGCTGAGCATAATGCAAAAGATTTTTATTCTTTCTTTTTTTCTTTTTTTCTTTTTTTTTCAGAGTGTTCTTTTTATTTTATTTTCATTATTATTTTTAATCTATTTGACTATAAGATATTCTAGAAGGTGAATGGTAGTGAACTGTGCCGGGTGTGGGACCTGGGAAGTCGGAGGGGATTAGGGAGGGGGGTTCATTGGGGGTGGGTGGGTGGGTGGAGATATAGTCTCAATATATAGAATAAGAAGAATACACTTGTATACTGTTGTTCCTTATCTTTTCTTTTTATTTTTCTCTTTTTTTTCTTCTTCTTTTTTCTTCTTTTTTCTTTTAGTGCAATTTTTAGTAACTGAATAGATTAATGAATAGAGAAATGCACCAAGTGAGAAGTAGAGGAAAAGAAGAGGGAGAAGTAAGGAGGGAGGAAGAGGGGAATGTAAGGAGGATGAGAGGGGAAGGAGGGTGAGGAAGGCGAGAAAGGAAGATAGGAGGGGAAAGGGAAGTAGGAGGGGTGATTGTTGGAGGGAGAAACGAAAGTTGGAGGGGGAGAAGAAGGGGTGTATGGAGGACAGGTTGGTTTTATATGTTGGATGATGAGTTGTGTTTAGGTTTGTTTTATTTTTTATATTATTATTATTGCAAATATTCAGTATATAAGTGAATGTACAAAATTGAAAATGAAAATGAATAAAACATTTGAAAATAGAAAAGTGCATAAAATGAAAATCTTTGTCCATTTAGTTGCTGTTGCATTTTGAAAACATCTAAAACTTACAGACATCCAATTCACTTTTCAAAACTCCTGAACAGGCTCCTCAGATACACTTTGACCAACTCATTTTTGGAGAAGACCCTTTACATGCAACAGAAAACCTGACGTGATCTTTAAGTAAATGGAAACTGCATGCTCCTGGCAAAATTGCAAGGAAAATAAATTTTCTGCAAGGGTGGAACATTTAATCTCAGTTCAAACAAAAGAAAGGAAAAGGAATTTGTCAAAAATAATACTGGTGTTATGCACGTAATATCCTCACCTATCCATTGAACTAACTATCCATCTGTTTCTTTCATGCCTATACTGTAGCATAATGTTTGCAAAGCTACTTGCCAACAACAATTACTACAACTCAGTAGCTTTCATGCATTTGTTAGCTACCATTTTCAAAGAAAGTTATTCCATGGAAATGAAAGCACAAAACGCAAGCAATTCACTGAGTGCAATTTTAGCTACGAAATTGCTGAAGCAGGGGCCTTTCTTATGGACTCTGTTTTGCACAATAATAAATTGTGTGTACGTTTGCAATATTTCTAAAAGGTTTTCTTTTGTTATAGTGTTTAATAAATACTTCAAAGGTATTAGACCAGCATTCTCCACCTTGGGTCCTTCAAAGATTAGATTGCCTTCAGGTATTAGCCCAGTCTCAGAATTTTTATACAATGTGACCTTTGAATTTGTCTTTAAAAAGCACAAGAAATCTCCATCCTAAATGCTTTTAATTCGTTTGCAGGTAAACCTTTGTACATTTCTGAACAACAATGCAAGAGGCTGGAACTAAATATTTACCACAATAACTAGTATGAATACTCTACACTAGAGTTTCAAACAATTTCAAGTGCCTTTACTCACAAAATCTCTCAACAATCCTTTCAACCCACTTTGAAAAATATTTATTATCCTCTTGCCAAGGTTAACGGTATTCAAAGCCTCTAATACATTCAGAGCCAAAGAAGGCTTTGAACCAAAATACTCCAGCTTCTTAGCTACTATGAGAAGAACTATGTTCACTGAATTTGAGGGATATTATTATAAATCACAGTCTTGGGACCAAACTATTGTCCCAGCACTTAACGGTATTAAAGCCAACAGTGTCTTCAGACTTTCAGTGGCCAGTATAGTCTTACCACTGGTCCAGTCTTTAGAAGCTATATGCTCAAAAGTTACAATCTTCACAGACCTGGTGCACACTAGTCCCTGTAAAACAAGTCTCAGAGAATGTGGCCTTTTTCAGGTGAATGCTCCAAAGAAAAGCTTTGTGAAACAATGTTTAAACTGAACATTTTTTTCTTTAAAAACATTACAACAAGGAAAAAGAAAGCAACAGTAATAAGTGCCTTGGGTGCAATTCCAAAACATCTGGAGTACCACTTGAACACCAACGGCATTGACAAAATCACTATCAGTCAATTGCAAAAGGCAGCTTTATTTGGAGCAGCTTACATCCTGCAAGGACACCTTTTATACCATCATACAATATCTGCCTATCCCAGGTTCTTGGGGAAGGCTCGATAGGTAGATATAAATGCCATATACGGTCCTAAACATGTGGTTTATTATGTGACCAGCAATAATAGTTTATTATTGTTTATTAAACTTGCATGCTGCCCAACTCCCAACAACTCTGAATAGCTGAAACGATGTAAAAACTTACAAGAAGAGAAATATTGCCACTCCCTAAGATTTTGTGGCCTTTTGGCTTTTTATTGGCAGAATATAATCTGCCAATAATGATGACAGCATTCCGTTCATGAGTCTCCCCCCCCCCCCGCCTCCCTGTGCACTCTTGCTAAGTCAGATTTGCTTATCCCTGTTGGCCAATGCAGAATTCTTTCTCCACATTGAGCTGAATTTCAACTAAGCTTCCCTATTCCCTAAGCAGATGGGAGGGAGGAGGAGGAAGAGGGGGGGTAGAAGTATAACTGAATGACCCACTTTAAAGCCACACTGCCAGTTTCAGTGCTGTCCCTAAAGCAGGTTTAGTCATAGATTTAAATATCAGGCAAATCCTTGTAGCTAGGAAATGAGATTTCTTCTGGGGGGGAGGTTATTAATATCTACCCAGAAGATTAATGTCAGGAAGGCAAGTCCGCTATTGACAGGAAGTTAAAATGATCCACACTCCAGGAATTTAATTCAGCGCATCAGTCTGCCAACTCTTGAACATTTAATTCAGGATCTTGGCAACCCATGCTGTCACTAAAAAGGAAGAAATGTAGTAGGCAGAATTTAAAATTTAGCCAATCTCTAGCAACATACACAGCACGGCGAGTTTGATTTTAAAAATAAACTCAGAAGGCACATCCCCAGCCAATTTACAGGTTAATAATTATCATACGAGAACACAGTATGTTCTGCAAATATGCTAGTACTATTATATATCTGTGACCAAAATCTTTACCAAACATGCTGAGCTTAGAAATTTGCAGCTCATCAGCCCCAGAAGAAAGAGAGGGTTGTACTGTCCTACTGTATTATGTAGCACAAAGAACTGACTGTTCTAGGGTTAACATTTCTTGCATCACTCAAATTTTCTGAAATGTTCTTCAAAGGGTTTAAGAGTTTCCCCCAAGAGTAAGCTTAGCACAATAGGTTTTGTGTGTTGATACTAAATGGACTAGATAGGACAACGCATCCAACATTCACCAATGGCCAAAAGGGAACACTAAGCCAGGCTTTACTTAAATTTGGTGCCACTGGGAACAATTACTTCCCTTCCCTCCATTTCTGATAAGTCTAGATGAGGAATAGCAATCTGGCACCATAAAGTATAAAGCTACTGTATGCATATACTCAGAAAGATTATAGTCCAATTCTTTGAGGTTACCAAGTTACTTGATCTGTGGTTAGTTAAAGCGGAGCTCTACTCATAATGCCATTGGATCTAGAGTTAATGGAACAGGCAGCCACTGTCATATTGGTTTGCTTGCTGGATTTGTATCTCAACATTTTATTCAGGAGCTCAAGTTCAGATATATACGGTAGTACTGCCACCTGCTTTACATCACCACAGCCAATCCTGTGAGATAGAAAGTGACTGGCTCAAAGTTCACTCCATGAGCATCTATTTCAACCAGGTGTTTGCAGGTGACATATAGTACAGTGTGGAAGAAGACAGTCAAAGAAATGCCTGGGTTGGTTCCAAATACCTCTTGGTCCCTTCCAATGTATTGTTAGGCAATAGCAAAAAGGGAACCACCACAAATAAGCTTCATTTAAGATTCTGTTTGCAATCGTTGCATTCCTATTCAGATATTAATTGTCCTCATATAATCACAACAACATGAGAAAGAGGATACATAACAACTAGTTCAAGATTTTCTTGGGACCTCTGAAGACTAAAGAATCTGTTCTATTTTAGAAGCCCTCCCAACTTTCCCCTCCTTTCCCCTAATGATCAAAAGTATGTCAATTGTAGAGAAACTTCTAAGTAATTAGTAGAATGAAATTAATATTAACTTTAGCAAAAGTACCTGTAGCATGGAGGTGTGTTGTATAACGAAGAGTTTTCTACTTGCACTTTGTAGTCCAACACAATGGGGCACTCTTTCAGAGCATACCCGAGTAAATCTTCACGCACTATTACCACTGTGACTCCAGCACAACCAATATTTTTTTGGGCACCAGCAAAAATGACACCAAACTTATCATTTGGGGGGGGGGGGAAATAAAAAGAAAGATCCATTACATTCATGAGTCCATTTGCAAAACATTTATATACTTCTGACTGCTTCATTAATGCATAGAACATATTCAAGCTTGTAAATTGAATATGATCAGCCCTCATTAAGAAGAGCAGAGGCTCACCCCAGTGACCTTAAATTTGAGATCATTATATATTGCAAAATGCCTTTTGGAAAGTTACCTTTGAAACGTCCACTGGTCTGGAGAGAAAGTTGATGACATATCACAACTAAAACTGCTTTCCCAACATCAGGTGCAAAGTCAAACTCCACCCATGAACAGTCTCATTAGCACAATAATAGATATAAGAGGAATCTGGATTAAGGTTCCAGGTGCTTGGGTCAGGAATTTCTGAAAAGATAAGATGATGGAAAACAATGGTTTTTTTTTTTTAATTTCAGCCTGTTGATTGCATTGATATGCCAGGAATGACTGTCAAAGGTCAAATGCACTGCCAGCAAAGTTAATCTCCTACTTCAGCAAGGAACGTGTTTTTTTTAAAAATACGTAAGCCTCCACAACCTTACGCAACTATTGGAGAAAGCAGAGTGTGATAAACTGGGAGAGGAAAATCCACTTGATATAGAAAGAAAGTAATTGACTAGCAATCAAAATAGAGCATTTAAAGGAACATACTTTTTTTTAAAATACAAAAGCTCCATGTGTGTAATTTACCTGGTATTTCACTCTACTTTGAATGTTAATTTTTATTTAGAAAATCATTCAGAAGACATTTTTCAAACTTTACATGGATAGAGCATCTCTGCTACTCATTAAAGTAGCCTAATTTTTTCAAGCCTCTGCATTATCCTGAAAAAAGATTGCCACTACTGCAAGAATGCTGTAACTTGAGTCAACTTTTTAAAGCAGTAATATAAATCTTTATTACGGTCAAAGACCAGCAATACAAATTATTTTTTACAATATAGTAAAAAAGTGTTGACATTAAAATATATTTTAAAAGTATTGACATTAAAAGTGGATAATGACATACATGTTCTCAAACTGTTTGGGCCACTTCCTAGTTTATGTGGGTGAAAAGCCGATAAGTATGGGAGTAAATACAATGGTCCAGAAATTATTAGAGATATGTCCAAATAATTGGTACAAGATGACAACTATAATTCAGTGACCTTTTTTTTTTTCTTTTGGGACATTGCAGCAACACAGAATTTTGCCACTGCATACACGGTAGGCGGGTTTGTGTCAAGCAGTCACACTTTTTAAAGCTCACACAGTAGTCGGGGGGGAAAAAGGTGGGCTGCTTTAATGAACAGTAGAGAAATGCTCTGCTGAAAATTTCTTCTAAATTATTTTTGATGCAAGTAAATTAATCCTCAATTATTTCTCTAAACATAGACTATTGATGCTCCGGAATATCAGCATAATCTTTATAAATAATCATAAAATATGAGAATTACAACTTTATACTTTCTCTGTCATTCTCTCTCACATACACCAAAATTGTTCACCTATTTACTTGAAATCCATGAATTCCTCATGATTAGGAACCTGCCATTTCAGTCAGGGACTGAGCAAAGGTTGCTGGTTTGCATCAGAAGCAGAGACAGAAGCAAACATTCAATACCTAATATTGCAGTACCTAGAGAAACCAACTTTGAAACACTGCAGCAAATCCAGAGTAATGCAATACATTTTTCAGAATGGAAAGATGATGGTATGTGTCCCCTAGCTCAGTGACAGGAAACTAAAGACCTTTCAGATATTATACATTCCTATCAGCCACAGTCAATACGGTTACGAGATAAAGGAATTGTAGCCCAAATTAGTTGGCAGACACTAAGTTGCCTACCCTTGTACTTATCAGTCTTGCTATAACGTGACATTTATTTTAAAGGTAATTTGGTACACAAGAGATCACACTGGTCGTATTTCAGAACTTCAAAGACCCTTTTAAAGAAATGTATAAGTGTTAAGTCCATATTAATTATGGCCAAAGTGTATTCAAGTTAAAGAAATTTGCAGCATCTATGCCCAAGCCTGTAATGTTTAGGAGGGAAGTTCTTGAGTTCCTGCAGGAAAATTCCAATTAACTATGGAAAGCCAAGGAGATTCAGCCAAGAATATCTGGATTCTTAATATGTTTCTTTTGTGCTCGCCTGCAGAATTGTTCCCTTTCTCTTATACATTAGTTTCTGGATTTCAACCAGTTACCATGCTTGCCTGACAGATAATTATTTTTCCAAAGTAGATCTGACTTTAGCGAGTTTACCAAGTAACCAACAGTCAACGATAAGCAAATCAGAGGATCTGCACACAATGAATGCAAGTGGCTGAAATGAATGAGAAGCTGCTATTGTCTCTTCAAAGAGATCCAGGATACTTTCGATATCTGAGAATACATCAAAAGAAGATACTGAAAGCCATTTAATGGGCAGGAGGTCTAAGCCATAACAAAGAAGGGCAGGGGGAGAAATCAATGCTCTAGGTACTTAAAGTCCTCCTCTTCCATGTACAATGGAATAGTATCTGCAGTTTCTTTTTTGTTCTTCCATCCATTCATCTAACTAGCTCTCCAAACAAATAGTTGCTTGATCTGCAGAGAAGATCTCCATTGCACACATTTGCCTGCTATATATAAAATGAAGAGATCTTTATCTTCTTTTGTAAGAAGATTAAAGACCCACACGCATGAATACTATCTCTCCCATTATCCTTTCCCTACAGAAAGGTGGGATCTATTAGTTCAGTCCACCCAAGACTGATGATACAGAATTGTTTCAAGGGGCATGGGTCAGAGGGGTTTCCAAGGATCTGGTGGGATTATATGTCTGAGCTCTTACTTTCTGCCTGGAAATAGGAAGGTGACAAGAGACTTTGACTGGATTGCTCCTACGTAGCTTCTTGTTGTATAGTATTTCAATGTGGGGGGGGGGGGTGTCCATTGGTTTTCTGAGGACTTCTGGGTGATAAAATATCAAGAACAGGACCCAAAAGCACCACTGGAGAAAACTGAAAAATGAACCTAACCAAACATATGTAAAAGCCCATATTAGAGATTATATAACAGAAGAACATAATTATTTCTCCATTCTTATTATGTCTGCTGATAGCCATCCAGCTGCCTTTAATAAAGTGACATGATCATTTTGGGAGAGGGACAGACAGAGAACCATGTACTGGGCTGCTGTGAAGAATATGCTAGGCATTTAGCAGTTTTACAAAGTTGAACTCCAAATGAGCTGATCTAGATGTGATGGAGGCAACATCATACTTGGTTAGTGGAAGTAGCCTGATCCTATAACTCCTGATGAAGTAGACAGCATCTTTGAGACTGTTACCTGGCCACTGGTTTGTTAGATTCTTGTCTATCCTGAGTGCTGAAGTCCTCCCAGGAGATTGCATGTGGTTAGTTCCATGAAGTGGTATCAGTTTCTTTGGGTATATGTGTGCTTCCACTGGTGTGCTACCTCTTTAAGAGGCCGTCACTAAACCCAATTGCTCCAGACAATTTTTGTCCAGCCTCCAACCTCCCCTTTCTGTGGAAGTTTATTAAAAAGGTTGCAGTTGTAAGGATCCTGGAAAAAACAAATTATCTGGATCTTTTGTAAATAGATTTTATGCCTGGGCACAGTATTTCACGAACATTGATGGCACTTCTCAGGGATATGCAGCAGTGCCAGAAAAGGGATGCAGCTAACCTAGCCTTCCTTGACCTCTCAGTGATTTTTAATGCCATCAATCATAGCATCCTTTTGGATCAGTTGAAGGGAACTGTAGTAGGGAGGAATAAATGCAGAGAGACCCAGGCATAGAAAAATTGCATACATACACGCTTATATAATGTGAAGAATATCAAACAATAGAAAGAAAATAATCTAGTATACATTTTCATACAAGTAAGTTAACTTACTTGTGTAACTTGAAAGCTTGGGATGCACAAGGTTCACCTTTGCATATTTCTCTGCCTCCTTTGCTGCTTTGGCTGACCAACCTCCCGTAACCACGTAATCGGCACACCTGGCTTCTTTAAGCCCAATGAGATTAAGTGGAATGGCACTGAATTGGCCAGATCCACCACCTTGGAGAAATATCACTTTGTAATTGTCTGGTATATTGCTGGCAAAACAGAAGAAAGGGAGAGCAATAATTCATTAATTATGCCTGGTGAAAACAGAAGACTGCATCCAAGTAGAGAAAACTTTACAATGCATTACATGACACATACAATACATTACATTACAATATATTAATGCTTATTTAGAAATAATCACACCAAATGGTGGCTCAATTCATAATCTTCTTTTGCCAGAGTGACAAATATTATTTGTAAAGTACAATGCATATATTTACACATATTTTAAAACTTGAAGAATCTTGATAATCTTTACACTGTTTTATTTTTTGTTGGCAGAATGCATAACTATTCTGCTTTCAAAATGCCAGATTGAAGTTTAAAAAATGCTCAATATTGGATTAATAAGATTGAATTAGCTCTCTACGAAAGATCCCCAAGAAATCAGAACTAATTTTATCAATCACTCCAATCTAGATACATCACATGACATCCAGTTTGGAATATGGAAGGCAACAATTTTGAAATCATGCCAGCCTCCAAGGAGATGCCACATGCAGACATGTTTGGTAGAATTTGGCCTCTACAAAAGGCAAAAACTGGCAAAAGCAGCACTTATTGGACTGAAAAAAGGTAGAAGAATGCTCCTAAAACTTCAAGACCTCTATTTTTTAGCCTCTGTTGAAATTAAAGTATGAGCATTCCATCTCTGGAATATATTCTGAGTGGCATGCTCAATTATTGGCAGCAACTGTGTTGAGAATGAATCAAAACCCAGTACAGTATATACCAGAGATTGAGGCCTTATTAAAAAGTATATATTCTGTCCTTATTAGCACTCAGGAGCGCCATAATGAGGCATAATGGAAAGTGAAGATACTCCCAATCATGTTATAAAGCAGTCCAAAAAACAAACAGTGTGAAACTCTTGATTCCCCCCCCAATAAATTTTCCTATGCATACTAAACATTATCAAATAGTTGTAACAACTTTTGCAGAGCAATATTGTGCTTCAGCCCATCATAAGTATTTAATAATACACTTCAATGAAAAAGAGTCAAGTTATACTGATTGGCAGAATAATGTCACATAGCAAAGAGGATCTCCCTTTCTATGAAAGTACCCATTACAACAATTCTCAGGAAAATTGACAGCTACATCCTCTATGCACCCCTAGCAGAAAAAAGGATTTTAAAATCCACTCACCAATTCTCTTCTTTAGATTACCCTTTTCCCAATAGTTAATATATTTGTTTAAAAGACTGCATTGGATCTAATTAGTTAAATTTAAATCCTGTTTAGATCAGTGTGAAAAATGTCAACCTGATTTTAACAATTACTAAATGCAAAGAACTTAGTTGAGATCCAACCATTAATGTTAAGTATTATTATAGACATTAGATGTAACACATGGCTGTTACAAGCTATCATAAAACAGAAATGATAAAAAAAACCTTCCTGAAAAAAAATGTATAACAATCCCTGCCAAAAACAAATCACAAAGCATCCCATTTTATTTCTATAGCAATAAGCCATATACAGATAATGTTTCATTGAAACATCATAAATATATTACACATCCAAAGGGAAAACTTATATTGCAAGTACAGTATTTTCAGAAGTCAAGCATTTAATGGTGTGAATAAACAGGAAAACTCACAGGAGTTCACGTAAGCAGTTTTCAGCGGCTTTGAGGATTTTTGAAAAATCAGATGTTCTGTGACTCATTTCTAGAGAAAGGAAATCAAAGACATTATGTTATAGAAGCAAACATACTGTAGCATTTCAAATGGTTGCATTTTAACTTGGCTTTCTTCAGGCAGCTTAAAAAGCACCTAAGAAACTGTAAACCGAGCAGACAAATTAATTTGCTAAACTGCAAGGATGTCATGGATAATGGAGCTTAGGCCCAATGAGGAATTATCTATCACATGCACCAGTGAGCACATTCTACATACGTATTATGTTTCGTATACTCAATAGAGGCAAAAGAACTAAGGCTGTAAAAATGGGGCACATAGATCAGCTCCTGCCACTGAAATGACTTTCAGACACAAGAATGCAGGAACATTCCCATGCCCATCGAAGTGATAAAGAATAAGAATAATAAAGTGAAATACAATAATTTTCTTGGTTCAGAAGAAAGAGCTGAAGCAGTTGGAACCTTAGTTCATTTCATTAGAGAACATAAATGGGGAATAGTTAACAAGGGTTGGCATTACATAATACTGTGGGAAAGCTACAACAGGACCAAAATTTTAATACTGCTCGGTCTCCCTCTAATGATAAAATATATATGAATAAAAGAGTTGGAAGGAACCTGGGAGGTGTTCTAGTCCATCCCACATGCTCAAGCAGGATACCCTATATTATGATGGCAAACCTTTTTTGGCTGCTGTGCCAAAAGCGGGGGGAGCATAGGGGGGTTGTGCACCGGCATGCCACACCCATAATGCTATGTGCACATGCACCCTCAGCGTGGGTGCATGAGCGCGATCAGTGACACACACACACCACTTTTGCCACATTTTTTTCACCTTCCCCAGGCTCCAGAGGCTTCCTAGGATCATTGGGAGGGCTAAAATAGTCTTCCTGTCCCCCCCCCCCATGCCCTCCAGAGGCCTCAGGAGCTTTCCGGAAGCCTCCGGAGGGCAAAATACGGACCTAAGGGGAACCCGAAAGTTCGGGAATGGTGACTTCCGGTTTGTCCATAGGGCCAGTTTTCGCCTTCCAGAGCCTTGAGGGAAGCCTCCTGAAAGCCCCTGAAGGCTCCAGAGGTCGAAAATCGGCCCTACAGACAAACCAGAACTCACCATTTCTGAATTTCTGGTTTCCCCGCAGGACCGATTTTCGACCTCCAGAGCCTTCAGGGGCCTTCAGGAGGCTTCCCTCAAGGCTCTGGAGGCAGAAAATTGCCTCAAAAGAAGGCCAAAGTCAGCTGGCCAGCACGCACATGCACGGTGGCCAGCTAAAAGGGTATCACCTCACGTGCCTTGACAAATGGCTCCTCGTGCCACCTGTGGTACGCGTGCCATAGGTTCGCCATCACAGCCTATACCATTCTAGGCAAGTAGCTATCCAGTCTTTTTAAAAGCCTCCAGTGATGGAGCACCCACAACGTCTGAAGGCAAACTGTTCCACCGGTTAATTGTTGTCACTGTTAAGATATTTCCCCTTAATTCTAGGTTATTTCTCTCCTTGCTTAGTTTCCATTCATTGTTTCTTATCTTGTCTTCTCAGTTTGCTCGAACCAATAGTAAAAAAATGCTACCAGTTCAGGTGAAGCAGTATTTCCGACGATCAGCTGAGCGATGATCAGCTGTGATGCATGATTTATATTAGCTAGAATCTTCGGCTTTCCTGCTATCTAGCTAATCTAAATCACTTGGCACAGCAGATTCCCCCCCCCCCCACTGTTCTAATTACCTTTACAGACTCAGAAGGCTTCAAAATGTTCCTTTTTAATCATTGTGTGGGCACGCCTCAGGTGCACATGCGTGCAAAGCGGGCGCTCGGTAGCAGGCTCACCAAACCAGTAGCAGACTTCAAAGGATTATACTGCTGGGTTGACCCCCTGTTCTTTGTAGCAGTTGTTTCCCTACATTTTCATTTTTGGTAACACAAAAATGAGTTCCTTACCAAGGACGCTAATACCAAGGCCTTTGTAATCCACCAATTCTTTCTGGGCTTCCAATAATACCTGCAAAAAATATTTGATATAATTATGTTCATGTCAAAGGCAAATCATATATTCTATAGAGACAAAGTCACTTAGATTCATTATTATTTGCATCTTTACATGTATGCTTTAACATTTATCCAAAAGTAAGTGGTATAATTCCACCAAGATCCTATCCAGGTATTGCCTGATTTGAGTGTTAATAGCTCTGGATGTTTCTATCAGCTGCCAAAATTTGGTCCCAAGAGCTTCTATGCAGGGGTTGTATTCACTTACCTTCCCTACCGGTTCACAAATATGAGTGAACGCACACATTGTTGTGAAGTATGTGCTTTGTACTACTAAGTAATCTAGGCTTATTTTATCTGGACTGCAAAAATTCAGAGGACCGCTAGAGGGCAATGAGGAGATAGCAAAAACTCTTGATCTTTATTGCCAACTACTGATCATCTGAGGTTTTACAGTCTGCCATGGTAAGCCTACTATAGTATAACTGTACAATAGTATGGATTCTAAGAGGAAAAATAATTTGAAGGAGGCATTTAATCAACTTAAATCAAATGGAACATTGTAATTTCCTAGGATTACCTACACAATCCACCTCTTCGTCAAAATTGGATTACTTTGTCTCCTTTTCCCATTCCAATATCTATTCGTTTCTCAGCTGTTCTAGATTATTAAATTTCTTATTATTTTAAATGAGGGTCACTTTGGGAAATCTTTGCTTGGAAGACTCGCCAACACAAAAATGTCATTTAGATTTTAGTAACACAGGGATTTATTACCCTATTGAATCGTAGGCCATCTGTAACTATTTAAATATAAATATATAAAATATAAAATCTGTTTTGAAAGCTGGAATTTCCAACAAGATGCCAAGAAATGCCAGTGTGCTGTATATACTTTCTGGAGGACTTTGCCAGGTTTCCATTCCCGGATGACATTTTATACTTTTATAATAATAATAATAATAATAATAATAATAATAATAATAATAATAATATTATTATTATTATTATTATTATTAGGAATTATGAGGAAAGGCAACGTTTACCATCACTAAAAACTGTGCCTAAGAAATTTTGGCCCCTATCATGAAAATGGTTAATGCAGTGTTTTCAACAATTGAACCGGGATCCATCTTGGAAACAAACCAGTTAATGTACAGCGCAGCTGTAATAGTCACTAATGAACTAGGCATTAAAATTAAAGTACCTAGTCACACAACAGAAAAAGCATCAAAGCCAAAGTGGAAAATCCGTTTAGAACAAAAAATCAAAAAATTAAGGGCAGATGCTAGTAACTTAAAGAACATGCATGAGCAACGGCTTAAAAACAACAAAATCATAGATCGGCTAATCAGAAGATATAGATTGGATACAAGAAACATCAATGAAGCTGTAGAGATTGTAAACAGCAGATAACAGCAACAGCTAGAAAAATTGAAAGATATGAGGCACGAATCATCCAATATAAACAAAATCAGCAATTTCGATCAGACCAACGGTGTTTTTATCAAAGTCTTAATGTGAATCATGACACCAAAAGTGAAAAACCAGAAAAGCAGGCCACAGTTGAATTCTGGAAAGAATTGTGGGAAAATGCAAAGGACTACAACAAGGAAGCAAAGTGGATACATGACTTTGAGAAAGCATTGGCAACAAACAAATGCAAGTATTAGAAATAACAACTGAGATGATCAAAAATCGAGTTAAAAAGGTAAAGAATTGGACATCACCTGGAAAGGACCAATACATGGTTTCTGGCTCAAATATCTGACCAGTTTACATGCAATATAGCCAGGCAACGGAATGAAATTTTACAAAAGGGCCAAATTGATGAATGGTTGACAACTGGAAAAACATACTTGATTCAGAAAGATGCAACTAAAGGAACAACACCCTGAAAACTATAGACCAATAACATGCTTGCCAACAACCTTCAATTACTCACAGGCATTATTGCAGATACATGATGGATTATTTGGAAACAAACAACATCTTGCCAGTAGAGCAAAAAGGCAACAAAAGAAGGAGCAGGGGCACAAAAGATCAGCTTCTAATTGATAAAATGATATTAGAAAATTGTAAGAACAGAAAAACGAACTTGAATATGGTCTGGATTGATTACAAAAAGGCATTTGACTCACTGCCACATAGTTGGATCATAAAATGCTTAGAAACAACTGGCATTAGCAAAAATATTACATCCTTTACTGAAAAGGCAATGAAACAATGGAGAACTGAGTTGGCAGTAGGGAATGAGAGCTATGGAATGGTTAATATCAAGCGAGGAATTTTCCAGGGTGATTCACTTTCACCTCTTCTCTTCATCATCGCAATGATCCCACTATCAGTAATCTTAAAAAAAATGAAATTAGGCTACCAAACAGCCAAAAAAGCTGAAAAATTTCGCATTTACTATATATGGATGATTTGAAACTCTATGGAAAGTCAGAAATAGAAATCCAATCATTGACAAATACAGTCCGAGTATTCAGCACTGATATTTCAATGCAGTTTGGCATGGAAAAATGCGCCACTGTATCCATAAAAAGGGACAAATCACTGCATCTGAGGGAATTGAAATGCCAATGGCCAACTAATTAAATGCAAAGAAAATGAAGCCTACAAATACTTAGGCATTCTGCAGTTGGATAACATCAAGCATGGAGAAGTAAAACTATTGTCAGGTGAGAGTACACCAACAGAGTTAGGAAAATTTTGAAATCTAAATTGAATGGTGGAAATACAATCAAGGCCATAAATACCTGGGCAATACCAGTTATAAGATACACAGCTGGCATAGTTAACTGGACACAAGCTGATTTGGACCTTTTGGACCGAAAAACCAGGAAACTAATGACAATGCACTACAGTTTACATCCACGTGGTGATACTGATAGACTATATCTGCCCCGAAAATCAGGTGGCAGAGGATTATTACAAGTGAAGCAAACAGTTGAAGAAGAAAAACGTGCACTGGCTGATTATTTAAAAGAAAGTCAAGAACATCTATTAATCGAAGTAAAGAACAAAATCTACTGAAGGCCCAACAGACAAAACAAGAATACAGAAAAGATGTGATAAAATCAAGAATGGAGAGTTGGCAGAACAAAGCACTGCATGGCCAATTTCTGGAAAAAATAAAGATAAAGTGGACAGGGAACAAACTTGGTTATGGTTAAAAACAGGTACATTAAAGAAAGAAACAGAGTCACTAATCCTGGCTGCGCAAGAACAAGCTATCCGCACAAATGCCATTAAGGCCAAAATCGAAAAATCCTCTGATGATGCCAAATGCAGACTTTGCAAAGAAGCTGACGAAACTGTTGATCACATACTCAGCTGCTGTAAAAAAATCGCGCAGACTGATTATAAATTGCGGCACAATTCAGTAGCACAAATGATCCATTGGAATTTGTGCAAAAATTATAATATTAAAACAGCAACAAACTGGTGGAACATCAGCCTGAAAAAGTCACAGAAAATCAGATGGTCAAGATCTTGTGGGATTTCCGTATACAAACCGACAAAATACTGGCGCATAATACACCAGACATCACACTGGTTGAGAAAAATAAGGTCACAATCATAGACATCGCAATACCAGGTGATAGCAGGGTCGCCGAGAAGGAACATGAAAAAATCGCAAAATACCAGGACTTAAAAATCGAAATTCAACGACTATGGCACAAACCAGCAGTGGTAATTCCAGTGGTAATTGGCACACTGGGTGCTATTCCAAAAGCACTGGAATTACATTTAAAACAGTTAAAAATTGACAAAATCACCATCAGTCAATGCAAAAAGCTGCACTGCTTGGATCTGCACGCATATTACGAAAATACGTTACGACGTCCTAGGCCCCTGGGTGGGGCCCGACTAGTAACCAATGCCAAATCCGGCGAAACAACTGGCCGCTGTGATACAATTGTACAATAATAGGAAACTGGCATCCTGCAAAGTAAAGCATCAGCTTTCACCATCTTTATTTCCAAGATTATTTCTAGAAATAACATTATTTTTGTTACACATTTTCTTAAGAAGTACAAAGAAATAAGCAGCTGCAACCCAGCAATTATTTTTAAAGTAGCCATACTGCCAGAAAAAAAAAATGATTTCAAGAAATAAAGCAGATGGACTTGTCCCTCAATCTCCTAGTACTAAGGAAACTGATAAAAACACATCTTTCCCCCCACACTTCCCCCCCTAACAGTTTTTATATTTGGATTGTAGTTGTATTGATGCTGTTCTGCTTATAATTTACATTTCATTTACTATTGTAAGCTACCTTTGTCCAATAGAAAGAAAGGTAGTATATAAATACCATAATAAATAAATAATAGAACAACAAACAAAACAAGAGCGAGAAGTGGCCAGGAGTTTGTATAAACCAGTGTTTTATAACTGATGAGGACTTCTGCAACAATTATTCTGCAATTGGACAAGTCCACAATTGCAATTGACACGCTGCAAGAGTTCAAACATGTGAACAAAAATTCCATGAGTGTCTAGCAGCTCAAACAGATCCATGTTCTAACATTTAGCAGACCACAGTTAAGTTCAGCAGACCTCATTTACACCACTTTTATCTTGGATAAGTTACTCACAAAACAACTTTTATCATTCATCCTTCTCTTTTAGAATATTTAAAAAACCATTCTCTGTTTTGTTTCATTAAACTGTAAAGGGTTTTCTAGATCTTCAAACTTTGCATATTCTTTTGAGTTACTGTGATTTGCTGGCTCTGATAATGGGATCATCAGTTATAGATTTGGGCTTCCTAAAGATATTATCCATTGGGTCAACCTACTAAATTAACCATGTAAGCTGCCATTTTCAGAAAATTATGTATTATCCATCCATCCACCCATCCATCCATCCATCCATCCATCCAAACCTAATTGAGAAATAAAGATGACTTTATACAACCAATTACACCAGTGCCTTCAGGTGTAAATCTTACTAAACATTAAATCTGATAAAAAGTTCAGCTAGTCCTACTCCATTTCAGAAATAAGGCTCTGATACAGTAATTCTTACTAGCTATCCCTAAGGTATTTTTCAAAAGGCAACTGCACTTTCTTAGATTTTTTTCCCTTGAAAATATTTTGCTCGGCTTCTTCAGTTCTGACTCTTTTTAGATTTTTGTCAATAAACGCTCTGAGTTCCTCTAGTTCTCTGGGGGCCACGCAGCACATCTTTGGTTTTGGAAGTTTAGCCCTGGGAAATGGAAGGATTTAGATTCCTTGCATCGTTAGCACTCTGGGTGCTGTGTTCATTGTTGAGAGTTGTTGAGGCCACTTGGGGTTTTATCTGTACCCTCAAGGTCACCTGAGTGGATGAGTGGGTGTGGACTTGGTAGTGCTGAAAGGACTATGTTGTAGACAAGAGATAAGTGGTATTGTATCCCTCCCCCTCTGTTAAGAGAGGGCTGTTCAATTTTAACATTGGTGGGCTCTTTGACCTCATTCAAACCAATGGTTCTCTCTGTCCAGAACGTGGAATTTGATGTCTTTAAAAGATGATTCAGGTTACCCTCAGGTACAGATAAATTCCCAAGTGGCCTTAACAATTCTAAGAGTGCTTTGCAGTTGACTACAAGGAATATAAATCCTTCCATTCCCCACCATTCAGTCAGAACTCAAGAAGCTTTGTGGATGAGAAATGAAACTTTGCCAAGGGGGAGAGGAAACAATAAAGTACAGTTGCCTTTTGAAAAGCACTTTGGGACAACCATGACCTGGATGATTGAGAATCTCCACAGACACTCCTTACAAGCTGCTCCACATAGAAAATTGTTTCTTTTAAAAGAGAGGGGGGCATGTCCCAGAAAAAATGTTAACTAACTCAAATAGATAGCAATGCCACTTTTTTCTAGGCCTCAGTGAGAAACACAGTTATTTTTGAAACTGTTTAGACATGCAGTTCTGCTGGAAAGGAGAAAAACCAGATATAAAAAGCCACACCTTCCAAATGTAATTGAATCAAGACAGCTGCTGATGCAACATTTTGGATTAAATTGAGTTACATACTTGGAAAATTATTCAGTTAAGCATGAAGCTGCCTAAAATTGTACCCTGTGTATCTACAATTATGTCTGCCCTACACATTCATAAAGGATTTATTCAGCAAGAGAAGACAAATAACTTTTCAAATACTTTCCTCTCTTGAATGCACAAACAAAATGGTTAGGAATTAGATACTCCAGTTTTCCCAAATGGAAAACAAGAGAACCTACTTTTTTGCATATGTAGAGCCAAGGTGGCGCAGTGGTTAAATGCAGCACTGCAGGCTACTGCTAGATCAGCAGGTCAGCGGTTCAAATCTCACCGGCTCAGGGTTGACTCAGCCTTCCATCCTTCCGAGGTGGGTAAAATGAGGACCCAGATTGTTGGGGGCAATATGCTGACTCTCTGTAAACCGCTTAGAGAGGCCTGAAAGGCCTATGAAGCGGTATATAAGTCTACTGCTATTGCTATTGCTATTGCTATGTCAGAATTTGTGCTCTGGGGCACAACAATAGCTTGAACATGCACTATTCTTAAAGTCATGAGGTGTGTCAATTAGCAATATGCTTTGGCTGCTATGACAGAAATACAACGTGTTATCCCTACCACGATTGAAATAAAATGAAATGAAAATGCCAAACAAGTTGGAGATCTGATTGGATTGGATCACATTAATGTTAGGAATTAAAGAGTGGGGAAATACAAAGACAAAATATCCAGCAATCCTACAATGTGGGCAGTTGCTTTGCAAATATACCTTTGAAAGAAAAAGTATTATTTTTCATTTAGCAATGTCTGATTTGCAAGTGTTAATGTTCTAGGTTTGGTTTTTTTACAAAAAGAAAAAAACCAGTCTTTTGGATGGCATCAGATTTAGAAAAGTAAAACATCAAAATGCCAAGTTTCTATTATTTTAAACTAGGATTAAAAGATAAAGTAATACTGTGCTAAGCATACTAGGAAACTTAGTGAATCGAGTAAAATCAGCATGCTTGAAGAGTATAACTGAGATCCCTAACACCGAGTTTCCTGGACAACCATATCAACACCGTTTCCTGACACTTTTTTTTTTGCATCCAAAGTATTAGTTAAAAACGAAAATAAATTGGCCCGATGCAAAGGATAGAAGTATCTTCCCCATCGTTTCTTTCCAAGCACTGCGACGCAAAGTTTCCAAGCATCCTTCCAAAAGTTGCTCTCTTAACATGGGCACTTAAGAAAGCAACGTTCGGCCTTCCAAGTTTTAAAGTAATCCCTATTTAAACCCAGGTTTACTCGGTAGCAACGCTTACTCTCCCGGCATAGCGGCACCACAGCCTCAGGGCAATCTTCCTCAATTAAACAGTGCAGAGCATCCCTCCCGCTCCGTTTATAGGACATCCTCCCGGATGACAATTCGGAGCACCTACCGATCGCGGGAGTTTCGCCGGTCCGGCGCCGAAATTGGCTACGTGTTTCTTAGCGTCCATGGTTGCCAGCGGCGGAGCTCCTCTGCCTGCCTCGATTGCGCGCCTCTCTTTCTTCTTCTTAGCTCTACTCGAACTCAGAAGCTCCCTAAACGGCAGGGCTCCTCCGAGGCTCTGCTTTTCTATTGGTTTCTTTCGCAGGGGGTATGGCAATTGCCCACGATCCGATTGGTCGGCGCTTCGCAGCCGGGCCAGTTATTGACCAGTGGCCACGAGCAGGCGGCGTGATTGTCCCGTCCTTCAGTGCAAAGCAGGAGAGAGATTGCAACATCCGTTCCAGCGAGCCGGAGAGGCGACCGAGCTTGCCGAGTCAGCGGCCTCTCCCCTCTCCTCCCCTCCGGCAGCGTTGGGTGCCGAGAGCTGAGTTGTTGGATCTTGCTGCGAAGAATAACAACCTCCGTTCGGAAGGGCTGACTTCCACTGGAGATGTCTTATGAGCACGATCCTATGGCACGACTAGAAAGAGGATGATTCACAACAAGGCGGGACGCCCTTGGAGTATTGGACGGGAGGGATGAAATCGTTCCCGGTTTTCTACCAGCCGTCTTTAATTTCAGTTCAGCAAATTTGGGTGGGATGATGCCTGTCTTGTGTGGGCGCTAAGAGTTGACACGAACTTGATGGGACACAATCAGTGCCTTTTGCTAACATTATTATACCCTGAATCACTTCCAGCATACTGCCCAATTTGTTATATATGCCTGATGAATAGAATAGAATAACAGAGTTAGCAGGGACCTTGGAGGTCTTCTAATCCAACCCCCTGCCTAGACAGGAAACTCTATACCATTTCAGACAAATGGTTATCCAACATCTTCTTTAAAACTTCCAGTGTTGGAGCATTCACAACTTCTGGAGGCAAGCTGTTCCACTTATTAATTGTTCTGTCAGGAAATTTCTCCTCAGTTCTAAGTTGCTTCTCTCCTTGATTAGTTTCCACCCTTTGCTTCTTGTTCTACCATCAGGTGCTTTGGAGAATAGTTTAGTCTTACTATATATATGATATGGGTCCTTATCCTAAATATAAAGATATCTTTATCTGAAACATTGGAGTAAAACAATAGGGACGATAGTAAGACCAATGATTCAATTCAGTGTTGAGCATCTATGTTCATCCTGTTTCACAAACTTAACTCATTGCAAATTATCTTTCAAGAAAGAATCTGGGAATTTCAGCGTAAAGCTGGGAATTTTAAAAAAATATTTTATTCAGGTTAAGGTCCAATTACACAAGGATATATGTGGTGCAATTCTCAACCCACTAAAAATGATGAGGTATAAGGATCAGGAAAGCCACTGATTTTTGAGCTATGTGTATTGCATTCACAGCATATTTCATGATTACAAAATGGACAAACTGATGTCATACTGAAAGAACAAATGTTCTCATTTGTGATAAAGGAATCTGGCAAAAACTTTATCAAATTGTTGCAGATGACCTTCCAGAAAGTACACTACAGAAAAGTTGCATGTAAAAATTGTCCAAGAACCAATCTAAGCAAATCAGAAGAGAAGCTGAAAATGAAAAATCTAAATGAGTGTTCCTTATCTCCTGATTAGTTATGCAACAAAAAAGGTCAGTATATTGATTTAAACTCTTTGACCCTCAAGCATAAAGCACCCAAGAGTAAAACGTTAACCATTGTGTGTGTCTTTTTTTCCCCTCCAGTGCAATGATAATGAAAAGTCACATTATGTTTTTTTTGTTATAAATGACATATGCTGACAGCAAATTAAATACTGATTTTATAAGAAAGATTTAAAATAAAAGCCTAAACTATTACAATGCAAAGCACTTCATAGAAACTTGATTCATTTTGATGTTTTAAAATTGATAAAAAGTAGCTTTACTAATATACTTGTGGAAAACAAGGAATGCTTTTGGGTTGTTTTTTTTAGTGGCCACTTTTAATAGTCTGTTTATGGAACTGTAGGAAGCCCCCTCCTCTCCAGATTAAAATATTCTTTATTCTTAATATTAAAAAGAGGTAGAATAAAATATTTCCCCAAAAGAAGAAATGGAGAAAAGTCTTAACAAAGGCAGAAAGCAGGGCCAGTTTTCCTGCCATAGGAAAAAAAAAAACATTTCAAACTTAGAAGCTTGAAGAGGCTGCCTTTAGAATGCAGATTTTGTATCCATTCATAAAGGTCAGTGATGGCAAACCTTTTAGCCACCGAGTTCCTAAACTGGAACACACGCGCCAGAGCGCTGAAAACCTGAAGATGGCCAACGTGCACCGGCCATCTGGTTTTCAGGTTTCCGGTGTGCACATGCACACCGGCTAGTTGGTCTTTACGCATGCTGGAGCACCGGATATCCAAAGACCAGCTGGCCACAGTGTGTGTGTCCACAGAGGAGGCTCTACGTGTCACCTCTGCCATGTATTCAATAGGTTCACCATCACGGAACTAAGCCATCCTATTCATAAACAAAACACCTTCAGCCACAGCTCCCCCAGGCTGGAGCTGATGGTATTAAGAATTTACACTCCCCACCCAAATTCTATGGATAGGACATGACCTTTAGGACATAACAATGTTGGAAGAAAAATCCAAACTGAAAATAAAATGGAGGCTGCTTAAGAAAGGTCTGTTTATTGATGAGCAGAACCAACACATACACAGTGTGCAGTTTTAGGACAGTGTGCAGTTTTAGGACAGTGTGCAGTTTTAGGAGAGCTGACAAATTATCTTGATGAGTGCAAGATTTTATATAATTTCTGAAATGCTGCTGCGGGTTTTGCAATGTCTGAAATGCCCTTAGGAGGGTGTGCAATGTAGTGAGCTCTGTGTCTTTTGCTAAATGGTAGCGGGTTAATCCTATTATGTCCTTAAGGATCATGTCCTGTTTTTAAAATTTGGGTGTAGGAGAATGTAAATTTTAATCCCATCGCTGGAGATGAAAGTCTTTTGTTTATGAATAGATTGGCCCGGATTTCTTAATCGGCACAAAATATCTGCTGGGCCTATTAAGACTGAGTCAGCTTTCTGCCTTTAAGAGCATGTTTGTCCATTCCACCTTTGGGGAAATATAATATTCTGCCTCTTTTAATATTTCCCCAAATATTTCATTCTTCGGGGGGAGGGAGGCTTCCCACAATAGGATTAACCCACCACCATTGAAATAGTAATACATTGCACATCCCCCTGGAGCAGCGGTTCTCAACCTGTGGGTCGCGACCCCTTTGGAGGTCGAATGGCCTTTTCACAGAGGTCGCCTAAGACCATTGGAACTCTTTAACTCTTTAGACTCTAAGCGTGATGTGTCGCTCTCTTGCACGTGTGCGCATGCACATGCACACCCACAAATACACACGGAGGCACAGGGAAGTAGAAATGCAAATGTAAAAAAAAATAGGGAGTCTACATATGTGTGTGGGGAGGGGAGAGAAATCTCAGTTGCACTTCTGGCCCTTTAAAAAAAATTGTGTAAATTGGAATGAGGTCAAATTTGGAGCTACTCATTGCAGTTATTGGGTTCCAAGCCAATCGGAGCTGAGGGGCGGGGTTTTGTCACAACAGAGTGTTGGATACAACCTGTGATTGGCTTAGAAAAGAGCCAAGGAAAGATAAAGCCGCACGATACGGAATTGAGCACCGCTCTAAGCTGCAGCAAGAGAAAGTGTGTGTAGTGAGGCGGGGGAAGAGGTCAAGTCTGTAATTTGTACATGTTTCTTTCCTTGTGGGGGGGGGGGGGCTGTGCATCTACAGGCGAGCAAGATGGGACTCTATACATTTACTGCACCAGTCAGTTTTTTCTATTGGGAAGACACCCGGTTATTAATGCTACTCGGTTGCACGAGCGGGGCTTTTTACCCCCAGCTAATTCCTTAGCAGCCACTGAACAATCATAGAAATAACTCTTGATCCCTCTAATTACGAGTTCTTTGGGTAAAGATATTTTTTAAATTATTATTACCGGTTTCGCTTGGCGATGTGGGCCTTTTCATTTTTTTAGGTTTTTGTATGTGTATCAAGATTTTTACATTTATAGAGTAGCAATGAAAATAATTGTATGGTTGGGGGTCGCTACAACATGAGGAACTTTATTAAAGGGTTAGGAAGGTTGATAACAGCTGCCCTAGAGTATCTCAATCACAAAACCCCAGAACCCTATAAAGATCCATCCATTCACTCAGCTATTTTGTCAGCCACCTCAGAAACATGCTGCTGTCACTGGTTTCTGGAAACCAAAGAGAAACCTTCTTTCCTTGTAGTCAGCCTCCATTAATTTTTTTTTCTCCCAGCTTGAAACCAGACTGGATTTTTCTTCCAACAGAACTTTCTCTCCCTCTCCCTCCTATATCAATTGCGTCATTTCAGCATCAAGAAAAGAGCAATTTTAACCCAAGTGATTAGATTTTTGCTTAACACTTTACATTGAGACTGATTAGGATTAATGTAATAAATCTGTGTGTGGGAGAAAAACAAAACAGGTATATCAATAATAAATAGGGAACTCAATGACTTTTCATTTCAAAATAAACTGTAAATAAATAAACTATTTATACCAACTCAGTCATTGGGAATTAGAAACAAAAGAGAGGTAACCCAAAAATAAAGTCATTAAGCAAAAAGCAGTAGGAGTCCCAAGTAAGGAGTATGGGGTAGAGTGGCCAAAAAGTCCTGGGAAGCCTGAGGGAGTGACATAGTAAATACATCAGGACAAGATTCAGTAGTCTATCAGCCTTTGAAAGGCAAAAGTCACTCTTTTTTTAAAACAGCAAAGTCCACATTCTGGATAGAGGACCATTGGTTTGAAAGGGGTGTAAGAGGCCATTTATATTAACACTGAGCATCCCTCTCTCAACCAAGGGGGAGGGATACCTACCTCTTATCTACAACACAGTCCTTTCGGCAGTTCCAAGAAGATTCTACCCCATATGCAGTCTGATATAGGTGACCCTGAGGGCATACATAACCCCCAAGTGGCCTCAACAGCTCTCGGGGAGAGTACTAAGATCAGATGATTGCAAATAAATATAATCCTTCTAAGCCTGCCCCATTCTGTCAGAAGTAGAGTATAGAGTGGGGTGGGGTGGGATGAGATGGAATGGATCAGAACAGAACAGGAAGGGACCTTGGTTCCTTTAGTCCACCCCGCTGCTTAAGCAGAAAACCCTATACCAATTAATCCCTCTATACATTATGACCATTCAGTGGCACTGGAAAAATAGTGACTTATGACCAGTTTTCCTCAGACAGGTGATCAAACTTTGGGTGCTTGGTAACTGGCAGGTATTTTCAATGGCTGCAGCATCCCAGAACCCTGGAATTGTCATTTGCAACCTTCCTATGGAGTTTCCAACAAGCAGTGTCAATGGGAGAAGTCAGATTCGCTTAATGATTGCTTGATTCACTTAACTACAGTGATGTGCATAACAGGGGCAAAAAGGTCATAAATAGAGCATGACTCACTTAACAATTATGCTGCTTAACAACATAAATTTTGGGCTCAATTGTGATCATTAAATCAAGGACTATTTGTAATTTCTATTTTATACAAATTTAAATAAGTTTTAGTTATGTATTTTTATTATGACCAGGAAGTGGATAAGTTGAGATTGATGTTTGTTTTTTAATGTATTTGGGATTTGGCATAACCAGTGGTTGTGTGTTGTCTCAGGTTGTGTTGGAGTGTATCTTGTTTAAAGTTTGCATTTAGTAATGGCTTAATGAACTGCAGGGATATAAAATTTAGTTATTAATGCAAACCTGTTCCACATACAAACTGGATATATGGGTTCCTTGTTAGAAGAAAATTGTTTATGTGAAACAAATTGTTTTTAATAGCCATTTTTAAAAAAAAAAAACTTAAAGTATGCAAGCTATCATTTAAAACAAGTTATATTTCTGACAAAAAAGCATGAAAGCTTTTTTTAAATCCTTTTAATTTTAGTTGCTTCACAACCGTAGTGAAACTCAATTTAAGAATAAATAAAATTTGGCATTAAACAGATCACCAAATTGAATAAAAATAACAAACAAAAATCCTTTTTTACTTAGAACCATGTACAAACTTTATTCACATTATAATTATAAATGAGAATTTGAATCACACCAGATTCTTTATAAAACCAAATAAAAACCAAAATGCACAATAAATCTTTTGGAATACTGGCAACAACGTTCTTAAAGATTCACATTGCAAAAAAGTTAGATATAAAAAAGCAAATCCTTACATGCAAAAGTGAAGAAGTTCTGATGTTCCAGATTGTTGCAAGTTATAACTCTCAGCGGTTCCAACCAATATGACCAATCATATGGGAATTGTTATTCACCAGCATCTGGTCACTGCTTCTCTACTTTTGCCACCATATATAAATTATTGCATAATAATTTTGGATAACACCAAAGATTTATGCAGTAAATTGATTTCAGTGAACAATCCAGTGGATTCCTCAAGCACTTCCTACAGAATGGATGCTTTCTTGTATTTCAGAATCAGAGTCCTCTCTGTCATTTCTAGAAAGGTCAGCTTCTTGTAGATTTTTATCTTCTGTAGTAAAGCCCGTGGTGTAAGAAAGTTTTTTTGAGGAAACTTTACTATTTTCAACAATAGGAGCACCAAATTTGTTACCAAGCACATTGATAACAGGTTCAGAGACTGAATGTCGAGCGGTAAGTATTTGCCTCACAGAGGAATCCCTTGTTTCCAATTCTAGAGGCTGGCTGTTCTTCTCAGATGCTGTCTGGGCAGGTTTTGATTCATGATCTTCTATTTTCCAACTATCTATTTTAGCTTCAATGTCTTGCCACAAACTTTGCTGGGATGGACCAACACCTTGAAGGTCTTGAGTTTTTGCTGATGCAGGTAGGTCATTATTTACTGCTTGAGATGAATCAAAGTCTTTCTGGAAAGTGAGAGGACTCAGAAAAGAGGTAGTGCCAGCATTCTAGGAAGAAAAAATTAAACAATTAAACATGTCTCTGAAATAATTGTGCATATCTAAGTATAATCTATTTGCAAACCTAGCAGGTATTTTGGCAAGGAATTCCACTGATAAAGTATGTCATGATACACTGACTATTGTTGTTGTTTGCTGCATAAAGGAGAAACTTAACAGTGAGGGTAATTAGCCAGTGGAATAGCTTGCCTTCAGAAATCATGGGTGCTCCATCACTGGAGGTTTTAAGAAGAGACTAGGCAGTTACTTATCTGAAATAATATAGGTTCTCTTGCTTGAGCAGGGGGCTGGACTAGAAGACCTCCAAGGTCCCTTCCAGCTTGTATTCTATCTTATCCTATCCCATTCTTTCCTATCCTATCCAAAGGAAAGGAAAGGACAGGGAAATCTTACAAAACCTTCCAAAAGTGTAGTTAATAATTGCTTACAATAGCTTACTTTTTGTAATGGTTTAGTCAGTTAGCTATGCTGCTAATGGCATATGCTACCATCAGTCACAAGAATGACAATTCGTATAAACCGAATAAGTCATTTCACAATTTAACAGTGCCACTTCATATGTCTGAAGTATTAGTTTAACCCAGATTCAGAATATTGAAATACTACCATAACTCAGTTCAGTTAGGATGTAAATACGTTCACTCCATGGTTCCTGTTTCAGAACTATCTCAGTATGAAGATGTAAAGTGTATGTGTGTTGCATTTGTGCTGATAAATAAATATGCATATATTATATTATTTGATTTATTACATTTAGAAGATGATGTGATTTCTTTTTCAAAATGCTATATGTCAATGGTTCTTTCATTAGCAGGTGTTTTAAGAAACTGAATGAAGTCACTCTATGTAAAGTGCTTGAAACACAAATTCTTGTACTAAATGTTTAGTTATCAGTGGTAGCTACAAATTATGAGGAAATGACACAGGCCAATTGGTGGGCTTGCTCTTCAATTTGCTGCACAGAAATGCAACAAAGGATAAAAGGACAGAGAGCATGTTCCTCTCTGTGAGCCCATAACAGGCTAGTAAAAAATTAGTAACAGAATTATTTGAATACATGTTATAGACATACTAGTAGTAATAACGATATCTGGTACAATGTGCTTCATTTTTTTCAAATATGCAGTCACAGTAGCTTTTGTTAATAGTAAAGCAAAACTTTCTGTATAAATTCCAGTTCATAAGTTTTATCATGGCAGTGCTTTTAATAATTTTGATATAGTCATTAATGAGAACATCTATGGTTTCATCTTTGAATTTACACAGTAATAAAGACCCAACAGATACCTGAATCCAACACAGCAATGTTAAGCCTCATCATGATCAAAATGAGTAAAATGTGGTTCATAGAGACAGCAATACCAAAAAACAATAAAATTGACAAAAAAACAAATAGGAAAAGTAACAAAGTATTGAGTTTTGAACTTGAAGGACTTTGGAAGAAAGTTCACTACAATACTAACAAGTAATTGCACCTCAAAACAAACAACATTGGAAAAAAATATGTAATAAAAAGGGGGGGAGGAATCCGACACACATATAAACCATATTATCCCCCCCCCCCAGCTGAATTATTACAATATTGGTTTCTCATTTCTTCCAAAATAGGTCTGGAAAAATTTAGTAATTGGAGCTCTTGAAGCCATGCCATTTTCTATTTCTTAAACTACAGGGAATCCTTAACTTACAACCATTTGTTTGATGACCATTAGAAGTTACCACAACACTGAAAAGAATGACTTATGACCATTTTCACACTTACGACCATTGCAATATCCCTGTGGTCACATGATCAAATTGGATGCTTGATATGCAGTTCATATCAAAATGGATGCTTGGTAAACTGTTCATATTTATGACAGTTGCATTGTTCTGGAGTCATGTGATCATCTTTTGTGATGTTCTAACAAGCAAAGTCCATGGGGAAACCAAATTCACTTAATAACCATGTTACTAACTTAATGACTGCAATAATTCACTTAATAACTGTGACAAGAACAGTCACAAAATGGGGCAAAGGTCACTTAACTGTCTCACTTAGCGACAGAATTTTTGTGCTCAATTGTGGTCACAAGTCAAGGACTGACTATACCTGGAATTATATTGGAATTGGTGGCCTCTTAATCAATCAACAAAGTTATAAAATTAATAGATTCACTTGTTGTTGTTGTTGTTGTTCCATATCCGTCATTGGACATCGGCGATCATGTTGGCAATCCTATTTTTATTAACAGCCGCACAAAAATATTCACTAAATATCTGAAAATTTAATAAGACTTGATACCATTAACTTTGCAAAAAAAATTGCTTAAAATTTCCTACATATGAATCCTATGCCCTTAGTTAAAACCCAACTATGATCTTCATTGAATGAATAGCTGTTATTTCTATTATTTTCATTATTATTTACAAGGCTGTTCAAGAGTAGCAAAGGAAAGAGGAAAGACAGAAATGCAGAAGAGAACTGTGAAAAATTTGTGGGTAAAAGCAAGCAAATAGTTTTTTAAAAAAATACATTGTGTATTTTTGGCAGAGAGTTAACAAGCTTACTTTAAAATTCTGCATGTGTTCTTGTCTTTCTTCTTCAAATGACTTCTCCCTTTCTATCACAGTTGGCTTTGCAGTAGTAGTCATTTGGGGAAGATGTAATACACCAAAATCTGATTGATCTATACCAGCCATTGATGCAAGCTGTCCAAGGCTGCAAAATATGAAAATATGACAAATGCACAAAAAATAGTGAAACTATAAATTTTTAATTTAATTATTTATATAATTAAGCTTTGAAATAGTAGAAGATACTAAATTACTATTTTATTGCAAACAAGAGAATCCCATGGACCAGCCATCCTCTAAAATTATAAGAAAAGTTGTCTTCAGATATATTTTAAATATATTTTTTAATATATCACAACTGGAAGAAAAATAAATACAATACAATAAAAACTCCAGAAAAAGGACAGAGATACCAATTATGAAATACGTAATTTCTTTCTTATTTTTGCCCCATAATCTCATTCCAATAAAAGGGTATGCTTTTGTTCAGTTGTTCTGAACTGGACTAGTTCTGCCCAGCAATTTCTTTAAAACCACGGGGGTTGGGGAGGGACCTTTAACAAATCAGTTTTTGCTTTTCAAGAATGATTAGGTAATTTTGATATTTTAAAATATAAAGCACTGCTATTCTTTAAACCCGTTATACACAGACATACAGCATCAAGGATCATTCAAAAGGCAATCAATGGCTTCTCTTACCCAGCATCTCTAAGAAGATCTAAAAAAGCATGAAACTTTTGGAAAGAATTCTCAATGCTACCAAGCACTCCTTCATCTTCTAGTATTGTGCTGGCTACTGACTGTGCATGGACAACTTCTGAGAGGGAGCAATTTATATTCCGTAATTGAGTGTTTTCCAATTCCAACTATAATAAATAATGAAACAAAATTGTATTAATACTGGAAATACCTTTTCTCCAATAAAGATTTTTGAAATGAAATGCTATCATTATTTCCCTTAGATGCTCCCCTTCCTTTCTGGTATCCGTTTAAAGATGAAATAAGAAACAACAGCCTTGTTTCTTAGTGCAGTAATAAAGAAATGCAGCAATAATGGCCACATAAATAAATATTCATCAACTAGGTTGAGAATTCATCTGCAATTTGCAATTCCATAAGGAAAAGGACAAAGAGATAAAAACTAATGTTCTTCTACTTCTCATTTGCGGAAGAAAATCGTTTTGCTACTATGGTATCAAAAGCATGCAGCTTATCAGAAATCACTTGGTGCACTATGAAAACTTTAAATCGCCCATTTGTTTATACAGATTATCAGTCTCTGAAACCAAATATATCTAGATGCTATAATAAAAGGGGGGAAGAGAGAAAAATCAAAGGAAGGAGTATCCCAGCAGATACTGCAATGGTGTTACCTGACAATTCAGTGACTATATAATGTATTATGTTCCTATAGGTTTCATATTTGGCCCTCATGCCAGGTAAATTTGGGCTCTTGCCAATTCTTACCCAACAATATTACATAGCATGGAAACTATTTTTTTATAAAGTGGAGGTCAAACATCTTGAAGAAAAACATTGTATCTTATTGCATATTGGTATCCAAGAAAGAAAATGACTGCTACCTCCATTATCCGTTCTTCAGCAATCATCCTTGCTTTTCGTTCTTCTTTTAGTCTTAAGTGACATTCTTCATACTCCATCTGTCAAAATGCAGACTGTGATCCTCTGAAGTATTTACAATGCTATTTTAAAGACAATGCACTTAAAACGGTCTTATTTTAGAATTTTGAAATTTCTAAATTTCCTCGGTTGAAGCATACATTCTGATCTTAAAGTGAAAGATTTTAACATTTTTAAAAGTCAAATTAAAAATAATATACTAAGCGAGAGGGAGAAGCCAACATTGCGATGATATGGATGTGCAGTCTCGATGCTCCGAGACCGCTGCCAATACTTTTGCCGCTGGATGGTCCAATCGGACCTAAACCATCCCGTAGAAATGGTGAACAGCAAGACTACGTCTTGCTGATCTCAGGGACACCACAAAGTCCCTGATCGATCCAAGAAAAGTTCTTCAAACCAGCGACAAAAAGTCCAGCCCCAGGCTGATGAAGTTGGGATGGCTCCAGAACAGAAGGGAAGTGGAAAGAGAAAGTGTGTCCATCTGGTGAGGAAACTTTACTGTTTTGGAAAAATTGCCCCCCCATTTTTTTTTTAAGTTAAATTAAATCCAAAAGCAGAAGAAAACAAGCTGCAAAATTAACCTATATTGGATTGCTTTGGATAGTGTGTTTCTTTTTCTTTGTAATTCTACTTTGTGGATTGAAGTGCTCGCAACTTTTTTTTTCTTTTTAAAGAGAACGGATCAGTTTTTCTTCTATTTTTTATTTTTATTTTTTAATCTATGGATTAAAGTCTTCTTTATTTCAACAAGGACTTTTATTTCTTGCTATGAATTCCATTTAAGAACTTTGTTTCTCTTGAGTTTGAAATAACATTAGAGTGGGAAGCAATACTGCCACTTGGAGGCTTGAGTTTTTGAAACAATGCACTTTCCCTTTTCCTTTTGATCTCACTGACTTTGTATTTTGAGGCTTTGCAGTTTGTTTATAGAAAGTGATAAGAAGCAAGGGCACGAATTGTTTATACAGGTGCACTTTGAGAGTCTTACTGGCAGTGGGAGAGAAAAAGAAACAGAACTTTCTTCTTTGAAGATCATAAATGAATTTGCGTTTAAGCTAATTTAATATAAGAAGCCTTGAAAGCCAGAGTGGCAGTATCTATCAGCTTGCCAAAATGGCACAATATTCAAAAGAAACATTAACTTTGCAAAACATCCTGGCTGGAATTCAAAATTTATTAGAAATAACAGAGAGAATTGAGAAGAAGTTTGAAAAAATAGAGTTTATAACAGCAAAAAATGATGGGGTCAGAGTCCCCAAAATTGAAGGGGAAAATGATTACAAAGACAAGACAACTAATTATTTTACCAGTGGAGTGAACGTGGTTGAAAGTGGGAAAAGGGGAGTATGGAGAAGGGAATTAGAACAACAGGAACTCTACCCCGGATTTTAAGGCATGGAAGAAGAAAAAAGAGAAAAACGATGGATTTAAGGAGAGAGAACTTCTCAGAAGCAAGATTGATAATCAAAGATAAGCTGATTAAAATAGCAGATGGAGGGCATAGAGATTATTTAAGTGATGCTACAAGCAATAAAGTGCGGAGAGAAGTCCACAAAAATCTTATTAAGGAAATCAATAGAAGATCAATTCCACCAATGACAAAAGAAATAAGACTGTATTATTACTGGAAGGATACAGGCTGATATATGAAAGTTGATAATAAAAAATTAGTTAATTTTAGTAATTAATGATTAGTAATTTAGTAATCTCTAGAGTGCTATGTTAAATAAATAATTGATAAGGATAATAAAGTACATACATGTGTTGGTTTGATGAGAGGAAATTTGATATAATTAGCAAATGAATTTCTGTTAATAAATAATAATTATAACAATAACAATGAAATGACAAGGGATATAGTTAACAATATATATGTGTACTGGTTTAATAAAAGGAATTGGGATATAAATTGTAAACAGCAATTTGGAAAGGAGGATTAGAAACCTTGTTATCAAACATAATTAATTTTTACTTAGAACATGCTATAAAGGGGTAATGTTATTGGATATTAGAAATAATTAAAGAAATGCTACTATGGGGTTGTTTTTTTAACTTTGAACTATTTCATGCAAAAGGATATTAAAACAACCACTGTCAAGCGTGGTATGTTGATAGTAAGATATATAAAGATTTTTGATTTAAAATATATAATGTGATTTGAATTATAAGTAATGACTGTGGAAGAGATGCATGAAATTTATTTGTAACCAATTGACACATTCTACAATATGATTAGTGATTAGTAATTTAGCAATCTTTAGATTATGTTAAATAAATAATTGATGATAACAAGGTACACACGTGTTGGTTTGATGAGGGGAAACCTGATATAATTAGCGAATGAATTTCTATTAATAAATAACAATTATAATAATAACAATGAAATGACAAGGGATATAGTTAACAATATATATATGTACTGGCTCAATAAAAGGTATTGGGATACAAATAATAAACAGCGACTTGGAAAAGAGGATTAGAAATTTTGTTATCAAACATAATTAATTCTTACTTAGAACATGTTATAAAGGTGCAATGTTATTGGATGATATTAGAAATAATTAATGAAATGTCATTATATGGTTGTGTTTTTAATTTTGGATTATTTCATGCAAAAGGACGTTAAAACAAATAGTCAAATGAGAATTGTGGGATGTTGATAGTAAGATATATAAAGATTTTTTATTTAAAATATACAATGTGATATGAAATCTAAGTAATGATTGTGGAAGAGATGCATGAAAGTTATTTGCAACCAATCGACACACTTCTACAATATGTAATGAAAGATGATTTTTTTTGTGTGTTATTTGTCTTCTTAACCAAAAATAAAAAATATTTTCAAAATAATAATAATAATAATAATAATAATATACTAAGTCATGATTTTAACCATAATTTGTTGAATACGACATGTTATGCAAGCTAAAACTAAATGCATATTTTAAAAAGTAGTGTTAATTGTGAACCAATTATCTCAGAAAAAAGAAGTTCAGTGGTAAAGTCCATATACTTTACTTGTACAGAGGTCCCAGGTGCAACCTTGAAAATATTACAAGTATTGATTTAAAACGTCCCACACGAAGGAGATTGACTGTCAGCAGAGAAAACTAAATAGATCAATAATTTAATAAAAGGTAATTTTAAAGACTATAAGTGTGTATTTAAATATCAAGACATAGATTCTAAACGGGATATGCATAAACAAAAGGGACTACAGATCAGAGACTTTCATCAAAATGACAAAAGCAAGGCTGCATCCTGCCTGTTTTATTTATGCGTGTGATGTTATAGAAAACATAAAAAGGGTGAAGATAAAACAATGCTGGTCCTCAACACATTCTTCTATGGGTATCTCTACAGTACCCCCTTAATGTCCATTCATTCAGCAACTATTCAAAGTTTGAATGGCTTATGAGCGGTCCTCAGAGTTCCACCTATAGAGCACCCTTAAAGTTATATTAACAAAGTTCGGGCCCACCCACATTTACCACTGCCTTTTCGCCACTTGCTTACCACTGCTGCCAGCTGCTCCTGCTATCTGGTTCTGCTTGTATGCCACTATTGTAGTGGTGTGGGTCTTCTTTCATGTCACTTTGTGTGTGTGTGTATGTGTGTGTGTGCGTGCGCGCGCGCGTGCAGATAGAACCAAAGCCTCCATTCGTGGCCTACCCAGGCCTTCTTTCCCCTTCCTAGGCAGCATCTCTTCCCCTTTCCCCCCAAAGTCACCCACAAGTTCCATTACAATGAGTTTTGACAGTCCAGGAGGAAAAAGAACCACGTGTCTTTGCCTAGCAATTAAGCAGTATTTATATGTGTATTCTTTCACTTAAAATATCACAGGAAAGAAAACTCACTATTCCAAATTGTGTAATTTTGTAACTCCATTCCAAGATTAAATGAAATGAAGATATTACTATTTATTAAACTTCTACATCTCATCTAAGATCTATATTTTTTTAAAGGTTACTGCAATCTTACTGGGATAATTTCCATAATATTGCTATTTATTTAGTAATTGCTTTGTAAATTTTTAAGCCAAACTTGATTGCATAACCATACCTGTAACTGATGCCAATGTTTTAAATTGGTTAATTTGGAGGATTCTGTATCCTTTCTGCAAATGACATTGTCCATGGCACCCTCTGTTTCAGTTTCAGATGCAGAAGCACTTTCTACAGTCACTGTCACAGGAATACCCGTCTGAGTATATAAAGCAAATATAACTGTATTAGTTCTAATTCTAAAAGTCCCACTTTATCAATAAATTATATAATATTTGGCAATATTGGCAAAGTTGATAATAAACAGTCAATAATGTAACAGTTGTTAAAATGAAATGCTCTTCAAAAATTCAATTAAAAGGTTTAATTTGTTGATTAGGATTCATTTTACTTACCTGTATCTGCAATGGAAATTCATGGGCATTTTTTGTAGATGAAGCCCTAAAACAAGATAAATGTTTTTAAAAGATTTAAAAACAAAATACATTTGCAGTAGCCAAAGATTTAAATCTATCAATACACTAAAGTAAATCCCATTTTGTCAGAAGACTTTGATCATGGATATATCTCAATACCTATAAGAATCTCTCACCTTTAGGATCATCAGCCCATCACTATCTATTATAAATGCAGATCTCCACGTAAAGATTTTTTTAAAAAAAAACCTTAGCTATAGAATGCAATGTAAACAAGAAGCCATATTTCTTAAACATCAGATTGTCAAAAATTTGGTAAGGACGATGAGGTATGGATCATGAAAGATTATTTTTGTCTTCAGCAGACTGCCTTTTATCCGTATTATTTCCAGCCAGAATCAGAGAAGCAACAACCTTATCAACTGAATGTCAAATGACTCAATGCCAAATTTACTGTACCAGAATTGGGTGCTCTATTGTTCCGGTGGAGAAAGAGAAGTGACTGAGTGGATTTGGGTGAAAGAATTAAGACTTTTAAGATTTAACATAAGAGGTTCAATTTTAACAGAGATGTGACATACAGAAGATGATTTATGTATTTTATAAAGACCTACAATTGCGTATCATTAACTTCTTTTTCAAGCAATTCAGATCCATTTTCTTAACTGACCATTTCTTTGAATATGGCCAAAGTCTGTTTCATTGTCTATTAAATTCACAATGATCTAATGACAACTATATAGCTTTTGGGTTTTTTTGTATGGTATAAACTTTTATTTTGCTTTTAGAGGAACTCTGGCAAATGACTGCAATAAAATCTTGTCTAGCAGATAGGATTTAGGCTTTTTATAATTGTATAAGTTTATATTGTATTTGTAAAAATATTGTGGTTTATACTGATGTTATTCCTTTGGTGTGATTTTAATAAATGTTTAATTCTTATCTGTTAATTTTTTATTCTAGCCGAACTATATTTCAGTGGTAGGATTATTATTTTTAATTTCTTTGATTGAGTGCATGTACTCTCAATATTGGACTGAAGGTTAGAGTCTAGTTACAATCATTCTATGAAACTATTTCTTAGATGTATTTTGTGAATTCAGTTTTTCAAAACCACAACTATACATGTGGCAGCAGAGACAGCCTGAAGAACTATTTTCAAAACTATATTTTTCTGTTCACACAGACACACGCACACACACATATACTGTACATATGCATATATACATATAATATATATACATGCATGCATACATGCACACACACACACACACACACACACACAGCACTTTCAGTATATATTACCTATGGTGCTTTGCACGTTCAGCAGTACGCCAGGGCAGGAAACCATGTGTCCCTGGGGGTAATGGCTTTGGAGCATAGTTGTCTTGATCCCATAAAGTTGTCTTACTAGAACTGAGTGATTTTTTTGATGAAAATCCTGCACCAAGCAAAAGAAAGGATACTTTCAAATAACCCATCATAAACAGGTGTTGAACTTTTAGATTGGAGAATATGGATAGCATTGAGTTTCTACTGTAAACCCGGTCGTCTAAAATGCTATTCAATCTACCAAGAAACTATTTCATTCCACAAACTCTAGATTTAATATTCAACAATTGGAAGCTACCACCTTTAACAAGAGCCATAGAAATGATAATGGAATTATCTTCTTGATACATAATTCTTCCCAGTGACCCAAACTGATACTCTCTAGAGTCAATACATCTGGAAGATGCCAGATTGGACAAGGCTGAAAAGCAATTTGATTTTGCAGAATTTACTATTAATTTGCTTGAGGTTTTCTTTCATGCTTCTAATCAGACATACTGAGGAACACTCAAGATCATATGTCAAATGAGTAAGGTATATTTTAGAAGAAAATGATAACCAATTTGAATATTAATTAATTTATATAATAAAGTTTAGGGAGCCTGATTTTTCATGCATCTTGTATATTGCAAAAGAAAAGGAAATTTTCTAAGGTGATTTGAAGTGGAATACGAATATACAGTTAAGATACACTATAAAACATTAAAATACCAAGGAACAACTAATATCACACCCTATAGCAACTATAAACAATATTTTATCCATAGTCTAACGAATATTATTAGAAAGCATAACAATTTTCTAACACATTTTCCTAACATTTTTATAAAAGGGCAGAGTACTTCATTTTTTTGCCGTCATATGACTAATGACCTTCCTCTACATTAGCTACATGTTTTAAATACAGATGCAATATATATTATAGTCATTAGAACATGGTAATGTGATTCTAAATTCCCAATAAAAACAATGCACAGTGTACATACGTTCAGCCTATTATAATCAGAATGTGCAAAATGTTTCATTTCAAACTTTTTCAGGTGTGAAACTTCATGAAGTGGGACATTTGAAGCATTATGCAAATGTTATGAGCTTAAAACACTCTCTTTGATGCACAGGACAATATTTTCACACTTGATAGTGACAATATAATAAATAATATGCAGAGTTACAGAAGAAATGTGTCCAATTAGTTTCATTCCAAACTGAATACAGGACTGCAGTTTTAGCTCCAAAAATCTCATTTTGTATGCTTACCTCTGTGTCTCCAAATTACTGAAGCGAAAGCAGAAAAAAATAGCCAAACAGGAAAAATCAACCATGAAAGCATAGTCTAGATACTTTCCATTTATAACATGAAATTTCAGTGACTAACTTGCTAAGACTTCTTGAATGAAGCTAATACTCAGTACTTTCAGTAGAGAGTAGGGTATTGCAAGGTTTGTTTTTCCTTTGTACATTAGAATCAATCTTGTCTTATATTTAGAATTTTAAATTACAGAACCAATATAGATACATATACACAATGAGAGCTATATGTATTAATGTTTATCAATGTATATAGATACTTGGGCTTCCGAATAATATTGAAATGCTTCCATTATTCCAAGTTGATATTTAATATACATGTAATTCAACATATATCCAAACTAGGCTTAAAACAGAGAACATTTTATAAAATTCTTAATTAAGAATAGGTAGCATTTGAGATTCATACACAAAAAGGTGCTTTGTGGTTGACAGGAACACAAATGTAGTATCTTCCCACACAGTTTTAAAGTATTTCTTTTCTCAAAATCATTTGCAGCTGGTGAGGGCAACCATGCTATCCCAAGAAAACAGGTAGCTGCTTTAAAAAGTTACCACAAATATTACAATCAGACTCCTACATACTTTGGACTTTCTTTTTGGAATTCACTCTGAAATGCCAGAGATCTAGTCTCCAATTTAAAAGACAGCTTCATCTACTCTACAGAATGAAAAGGCCAAGGCCAGATAGAACAACAACATAGCTGGACTTATTTCTCAGTAAATTTGCACATTCTTATACAGAGGGGAAGGAGTAGCATAGTAGTAATAAAAAAATAAGATATGTTTTATCTAAATTTCCAGAAATAGCCAAGAATAGGCTTCGACAATCATTGGTAAATTGAGTAAAGCAAGCATTCACTGCATATTTAAAATCTAGTAAAATTTATTAACTGTATAAAAGTACAATTTCCTTACTTTAATGTATGAGTAGAAATGCCACTATCAGCCTATAACTGGATTGTTTGTTCCTATGTAGCATATATGAAAAGTATTCATATTTCTATTCAGGTTGACCACAATTATCATACGATAGAACAAATACAAATTTAAATACTTTAAATTGTATTTTGTAAATTTTGGAGCTTTAGAAATACATTAGCTCTCTTAGTTGTTGACATAGTTTTGTACCTTCACAGAGAGCTATCAGAGCTGACTTTTTATTTGGTTGAAACACACTGACTAATGAGATTAATCACAACAAAATTAGATCATGTTTTCTTGTGATTTCTAAATGTTAAAAAAATCAGGTAAACAAATTACATGTATCAAATAATTATTGTCAGTTTATTTGGGCATTCATTAAGAAACTACTAACAATTTGTTTAATTTCACTGTTTTTAAATTGTTATAAATGTATAAGAGAATAAGAACAGTGGTGATATTACCTAGTTTGTTAATGAAATGTCTGCAAATAAAGAACCAACCTCAGAGAGCACCAAGGACCCCACAGTTCAACTATTTTCTTCTACTGGTATAAGACAGCAGCGCCCACCTTTTGGCACCAGGGACCAGTTCTGTGGAGAGTGTTTTTTCCTTGGACCGGAGGGGGCATGGGTTCATGTGTATTCTGTGGGTGGGGCTTCGCTTGTTTGTGCTTGTTTCTGGCATGCTGTGGCCTGGTGCTGGTCCATGGACCAGGGTTTGGGGAACCCTGGTATAAGAGAATAGCAACTCGCTGATATAATAAAAGAATTTATATATTAACTCATATAAAAATAAATAAAATAATTACCAATACGTATAGTAGCTTTTCCTTTTCTGCCATTTCCCAAGACAACTGTTCTTTTTTTGGGTTTGTTTTTAACATCTTTTGAGACTGGAGAAGGAAGCCACTTGTACTAGAATAGCAGGCAGAGGAAACAGCAGATATTTTGTTTTAGTAATAGTTACTTCAAACTATAAGTAATATGCAATTACTAAAGAGGCTTTAGGATAGAACTAATTAAAAAACACCTTCTTCTCTATTAATAAATTTGTTCCTTTAATAGTTTGGGTGGGATGGCTATAAAAAACAGACAAAAAATCAAAATAATTTTGATAGATAAAAGCAGCATGCCGATCCAGAATTAAATGTAAAAGAACCAAAAGTTCTTCATTTAGGTAAAAAATTATACAATTGTAGAGTAGGGGATCTCTGGCTGATAAAAAGGATCTTATAGTTGATCAGAAGTTCAAGGACAGTCAAATGCAATTTTAGGCTACATTAATAATAGATTATAGAAAATAGTACTTCTACAATTTGCATTGTAGTTATACTCAATTCAAGGACAGTATCCTTTTCTACAAAACATTCTCTACTGGTAAATTATCCATTTAAGCACAATCAAATACATTTAGACTAAACAGTTGTCTAAATACATGCATTAATATCTGACCTATTTTGATTACTTTGCAGACAATCCACAAGAGGTTCCTTCACCTACTGATTTCCATGGCTACTACTTTGCAGAAAAAACAGTAATAATAAATTTGGTCAAACTCTAACCTTCTTGTTATACTGTCATCACATAATTTGAATTTTAGTCTGACCCACAACAGCTCTTTTGCTTACTGACAAACACGAACCACTAAGATAGCAGGTGGAAAAATCATGTCAAATGCCAGATGCAATTCTGTTATGTTCAGTTTTGTAAATAGCAAGTTGCTGAGAATATTATTTCTGTACTATGAAATTCACAGGTTTCCTACAGCACCAATATTATATAAATCTATATTGAAACAAATGGATGGCATCATGCTGTGCTTTAGGACTGGAACAACTTTGAGTCTCAATCTTGAATTACAGACTGAAAAATTAGGAAGTAGATAACAGAATTGATATTGATAGAAAATAATCAATAACTATGCAAAATTTACTTGAATAGAAGTAACTGTCTCAAGATCAGGAAAAATGCACCCTTGAACAAACTGAAAAATAAAGTTCTTATACAGGAGATCCTCATTTAATGGCAATTCAAAGTTACAATAGACCCCCAAAAGATACTTCCAACCCAATTTTGAAGTTACAACAGCCATAATCCACCCTGCAATCACATGATTGCATTTTCGTTGCTTGGCATTCAGCTTGCCTTTATAGCCATTTGCAGTGTTCCATGATCATGTGACTGCAATTTTCAATGTTTGTTGCAAGTTGCTGGCCTTTATTTCTGACAAAGAATGCTCAGTGGATAAAACAGATTTGCTTAATGACTGCTGCAAAAAAAGGTAGTAAAATTGGGCAGTCTCATGGTGACTCACTTAAGGACTGCAACAAATTACAACCATAATTCTGGCTCAATTCTGGTCAGAAATTGAAGACTACATGTAAGAGTTCCAATGTAAAAAATACAGAGGAACCTACTACAATTTAAGCAAGAGCAAAGGCTAGTAGAAACACGTTGCATTATTTTATGTTCATTATATTAATAATGTAATAATGAAAAATATTTAGCTTATACCTCCAAGTTAGTGCCATTGGCATTCATGAGAACCTTTTCAATTATTTTCTTCATTAAAGCATGATCTACAAAGATAGAATAATAAAAAGTTAATGCTTGCATCATATACTTTCTGCTCTTAGTTACAACTAAATTACAACCAGAACAGAGCTTACTCACTATGGTTGCAAGTCATGGATGGTTGTTAAGTGAAGCACCTACATGAACACCTCGCTTTATGATCCCCACTCCACCGCCACCGCCAAATGGGCACAACTTTTAGAGAAGCTACAATTCATTGCAGCTTCTCCAAAAATGGTGCCCACTTCTGGGACAAAGCCACATGGCCTAGGCATACTTAGGGACAAAGTGGCCTGTTTTCCTTCCTCCACACAAGTACCAGAGCTCTACAAAAGGTAAGTGAACAATTGGTGGCAAGAAGGTGGAGGAGGTTGTGAGACTCAGTAGAGCGGGAAGCAGGCAAAAGGCCTACAAGAACTTAGCAGGGCAGGATGAGGGAGAGATACAATAGGTGAAGGGGCCATTGCAGCATCCCTAAGTGGTAAGGACAAATTTTCTTCATGCGATCATGGGGCATTGCAGAAGCCATAACTTTTAAAGCTTTTAAACCTTATAAATAGCTATTCAGGATCTGTTGTAACATCAGTCACTAAGTGACCAGTCGTATGTCAAGGATTACCTGTATTATTGTGAGAGAACTATTCATACATAATTAGTTAATTCTTATATATAGTTTAGATTCAAAATGTAATATATTAATGCTTAAATTTCAAAAGAAACTACTTTTTAAACAACAGTGCAAGAAAAGATAAGCCTTATTTACTGCCCTCAGTAGTTTAGTATTGAAGAAAATTCCAGGGTTCGTTAAGGTAATGTTTGTTTATTCTACTCTCATTATTAAATGTTTATTTCCTACTTTTTTTTTACAGTAGGTAGAATATCATGCATATACTTGAGTTCAATGCTGTTCTTGCTATCTAAAGAAAAGAGGTTAACCCACATACTGGTTTTGAACCAATTTTTCACAACCAATTATGATGACAATCAATTCTTGCTGCCAGAAAACACATAGCATAAATTTATTATGACAGACAAGTCAGATGTGGGCTCTTCATATCTTTCTCTAGATAGCTGTGCAGCATATGAGGGTTATAAACATATAATGTTGACTGCAATTCCTCAAATCAAATGTTATCTTCTCCCAGAATTGCGCTGTAGCCAAGTGACCTCAGGAAATGATTCTGGTGAATTTATGCATTGCAGACAGGCACTAAAAAGCAATACTGCATTTTGCATTTACGTCTGAAACACTATACAGTACAGCTCTACAGAAACTAGCAACAGAAATCCATAAGAAAGTACCTTGGGAGAAAAGATTTGAAAGCCTAATGAGAATGGGTTGTCGTTAAAAGTAGTAATTACACTTCTTCAACATGTTTAAATTTTAAATCCTCTACTAAATTTTGGGCTTTTTTTGGCAATATTTTTTTCTAGGCATATTTGAAGTAATCTTCTGGTGTTGCTTTTCAAAAGGAAAGTTATAAACTAAGCCCTGATTTTTATTACTCTGAAATTGAAGGAAAGTGTAAAAAATAAAAATAAGAGTATACGAAAATAAAAATCTTTGTTCTGAACCTGAAAGAAACCATTATATTCTGAAAGTTCTAAAATAACTGTAGCTTGGCAGAACCAGGCAAACTAAAAGCTAGGAGGAACTCAATAGTGTGAGTGCAGTAAGTGTAGAATGCATTTCTCCCTCTTCCTTCTCCACACAATCTGTGCATTGTTCCTTTCCCCCCCAACCCCATATTCTCAGTACCTTCTCTTTCCAAGCCATCTTCTTCTTCAGTTCCCCTACCTTCACCATTACCAATGTGGAAGTGAGGTTACTGTATATCTCATAAATCTGCCTATCCCCCATTATTTCAATTCCGTCTTTTCCTGCTGCCACTGGGAATGTCTATATATGAAACTGCCAAGGAAATCCTCACTTGACTTTTTCCTTCTTTCCCCCTTATCTAATCACTCCTCTTCAGAACAAGTTTTAGTATATTCTGAGAATAAATGGTGTAGAACAATTTTCTATGTGTGCCAGACTACCCAAAACCAACTGTGTATGAAACTGTTTATGCATGGAATGATTTGCACATCCCGAACAACATTATTTTATAATAAAGAAAATGCTGTGTGCGTTATAAATTCCAGATAAAACGGAATTTCAATTTTAATCATTTTAAACCTTCAGAAAAAAGAAATAGAAGCAGACATACCTACTAATGGATTTTTTCTGATGTCCAGAACCACCAATGTTCTGTTAGTTTTAAATGAATCCAAAAGTGATTTTGCCCCTTCACTGCTAATTCCACATTGCTGCAAATCAAGTGCTTGAATAATAGAGAGCTGACATTAATACACCACATGTTCTATGAATATTTAAGCACCAATGTCTATAAAACAAATAGATTATTTCTGCCATCATCTATCAACACAATTACAATTCAAAGAAAAAATAAATTACTTTAATACTATAATCTGCAGTCTCCATCACATCGATAATTTGTCAGTTTTATGGTTGCATATGACTTTCACTTAGCATTGTTTGATAATAATTTCCTGATTAATTTTATTTAAGGCTCTCTTAAGATTGATAATGCACTCTTTATAATGATACAAGCCAGAATGGTCAGTATTGATCTCCACATGGATTTTATGATGGTGCATAGGTTAAAGCACTGACAAGAACTCACTATATGTTTCCATTTCACGAACAATAGAAGCACAACTTTTCCTCACAGCAATTTCACCAAGTGTAGTGTAAGAACAGATGCTAAAAACACACATCAGAGCTTCAAGCATATCAATAGTGCCATCAGTTGGCAACTTGTAACACTCAAGACATTACTTTCCATTCACGTCTTGTTGTAACAGTACATAAATCCATACGTATGTGCATAACCCACCTCAGAAGCAAAATTCTTTGGACTTACAATCTTACACACATAACATGTTACTTGCAGGTGAGGATAAACCCTTTAGAATTCAGTTTTTACATACAGTCTTAAAAAAATAAAAATTAGAAAAGATAGTAATTGTGTTAAGATACATTTTAAAAAGCAGTCCACATAAATCTGAGAGCTAGAACATGTCATTAAAAAGTGTATAATAAACTTGAACTATATTAAAAGAATAGTATTAGATCTTTAAATAACTTGGAAAAACAGCAGTTTGACATTTTAAAAATTGAATTACTGATCAGTAAAATAGAAAAATAAACACATTCAGAACTAAATCTGCAAAACATACCTTTTAGCCACAGATCTTCGGCAAGGCAATCAGCTAAAACAGCAGCACCTCGATCACCAATAAGCGCATTGCAGTTGAGAGTGATGCGCCTCAAGCCAGCCATACAATCAAAATCAGGTCTCCTATAGCGGAGACTTTCAGCCCAAGCTTCACCGTGTCTTTTCATTGCCTGGTGCTGTAAAAGACCATAATAAACATAGCTATTGAAAAGGTAAGTTAGAAGTTAATTAGCTTTTTAGGAAAAATAAAAATGGAAATGAAAATAAGTTATTAAAAACAGACATAAAGTATTTTATTTCAAATTATTTCCTCTGAAATACAGTTTATCTTATATGAATTTTATCCCATTATGAACTTGAGAAAGATAGATGAGTGCTTATAAGTACATTCATAAACTATGCAATCCTATACCACATCCTCAGAAGTAGTATAATTTGGCTAATAGACTCATTGACAAAAAAGACTGCAGCGTAAGACTATATTGCCAGCATAAATATTTTATAACCTTCATAAATACTATTTATTTAAAAAATGTTTTGTTGTCCAAAAATAAATGTTGCAATTCTAAATACTTTAACCATCTCTTTCCAACCCAGTATCCTCCATATTTTTGGGACTGTTTTGGATCTATCTCATTATAACTATCATTCAAAATGACTAAAATGGATAAGTGTGGTCGGAAAGAGACGATGGGGAAATCTTCTGAAATTTAAGAAGCATGCAGATAGAACAAAATTCAACATATCTACAAACAAGCTAAAACATCTATGAACATATGGCACAGAAAAGAAGAGAGTACAGGACAAGACAAGCAAGCAAGCAAATAAACAAATCTGAAAATTTAAGAATTGTTTCAACAACTGCTTGGAATGGAAACAGACTCCATATTAGGCCCAGATTTACTGCTGTTTAAAAATTTCTAACCAGTTCAAAGGCTTTCTAGGGAGGTTACAATACATTCAAACTTATGAGCTGCAGAAAAAAAGAACTGTTAAGTAGTAAACTACATTTTTTTAAACAATTTGAAAAAACTACAACCCATGAACATCTTAGACAGAGAAATTATTAGTGTTATCTTCACAAATTGAAAACAAGTAGAAATAGATCACTCAAATAGTAGAGGTGTTCCTTGACTTACAACCATTCTTTTAACAACAATTCAAAATTACGTTGCCCTCACAAGTGATTTAAGACTTTTCTTAAAGTTACAACATTATACCACGCACTCAATAGGTACTTGCCATTCAGAGGCTTGGCAATTAGTTCACATTTATAATGGTTGCAGTCTTGTGGTCACACGATCACAATTTGTAACCTTCCTAGCCGTCTTCCAATAAGGAAAGTCAATTGGGGAAGTTAGATTCACTTAATGATCTCATTATTCACTTAAAAAACTCAGTGATTTGATTTACAATACAAATGGTTGTAAAACTGAGTCATCATATGATGACTCACTTTACAACCACACTGACTTACCATGTAAATTCTAGTCCTAATTGTGGTTGTAAGTCATGGACTACCTGTAATCAAACTTTAAGTAAGTTTTATACAAAGTTTTTTTTTTTTTACTTTCAGGATGCTGGCCATGTGTTCTGTTCCTCGCCAGGTTAAACTGCATCCTGTAAAATCTATAGATTTGATGCAAGCCGAATTCTTCACACTCTGACAAATTACTGAAAACAAACAAACTCCATTATTCATCTTAAATGTAGTTTTTAAAAGTAAAATGACAGTACTTCATTTAAAGGCTCTAATAGTTCATGTTTGCTGATGGAACATTCTTCTATCACTGGAAGACAGAAGCTCCCTCCTCCAGTATCTCCACCCATGCCTTTAACGTCTAGTCTGGCAGGATGGGTGGTGGTACAAGTGGGAAGAAAGTACTTCTACATAAAAACATTATATTTGGCTTACACTTATCATCTCAGACTTAGCTACATATATTTCACATCATATAGTAAACTGGAATTTTAAAACCCTATTGTACAGCAACTTTTGTTCTTGCATATAAAAAATGAATCCAATTTAAATGAACCACATATGCCAGACAACATGCATATCATGAAAAATGGGGAAATTAAAGTATCTCTTCTACATCAATCATGTCTTTTTTATTCCCTATAAAATAATATTTCTCCATCCCTTAAAGAAATAGTATTTAGCAGTATATGGCAAATATTGGTGGCAAATCTGTTACTAAAATTAAGCTTATAAATAAATAGGAGAGTTTACAATCAAGACAAAAATCAACTGATCACTCTCATGTTTACCTAGGCAAAATTGATCTCAAGCATATGGTTCAAATCACAGACAACTTAGTTATGAATAGAAAATTTACTGCCACAAGAGGAAGAGAATGATGAAATTGGTGAATTTTTAACAGCACCAATAGATTTTCTACATATGATAACCCTGTTCCCTTAATATCTCTAAACATGCAAGGGGATAGCACCTGATAGCATCAAATATTATAGAGAAATTAAGTTAGCATCAGCCACTAGCAAGATGCTGTCAAAGAAACATTTATTCCTTACATATTAGTTTATTGTATATCTCAGTATTTACTATTTCAACCAATATAATATTTTAATTAACTATCAACAGATCATGTGAAATGTTACCAAAAAAATATGTAAAAGGCCTTATTCTGCCAATGAAATAAAACAAGATTAAAACAAAGTATTAAATTAAATATACATCTTACAGTTTTTTAACAGTTAACAGAGTTGTCTTGCTAGCAGGTGGCCATGTAAAATGAACAAATAAATAGACACTTAACAAATATATGGGATTTACCCCAAACTGTGCTATTTTGAGAATATATTTTTCAGACATATATTTTTCTTTAGAAAAAGCAATACTTACTTTCTAAACCTCCATCACCTATTGGTGAGTGGGCTAAAGATAGTCTCTCCAAAGATGATGTATTAGCCAACCCCTTTAAAAAAAAGAATATTAATAATCTTTTAAAGCAAGTACATCTTGAAATCAAAAATATGTTGCAATTTAATAATCTTACTTTTGTCAATAATATTAAGTCCTTTTCCCTCAAAAGCAACCCATGTAGTTCTAGCTTTCCCAGGGCCTTTGATACCATCAGACAACCTTTGATAGCTTTAGACAATTGTCCAGTTAAGTCTTTGGATCGAATTGCTGGAATTCTTCTTCTTATACCTGTTCCCTGTTTTTCAAGACCTAACAAACAAAAATAGCTTAAATATCAGTAAACAGAAAATTAATAAATAGATACAAAAACAGCTTTAGTATTAGTAAACACATGTGTCAGGAGACAAACTATTCATATACTATGTTAACTATGTGCTACTTGTTAACTTTATAATTAAATCGGATTTCCTCTGTATTAGATAATAATAAAGACATTTCAAATTAAGTAGAAGTCAAAAAGACATTGTTCTCCCTCTTTAGATAACATAAAAACTAAGAACAAATTCCAGCTGAAATGTTGAGTAGGGAAATGATGCAGTTATAAAAGAAATGCAATTAGAAAATTAAAAACAAAAGAAACAACCACATTCTTAAGCTCAATTGTTTTTTTAACAAAACAAGACAATGCTTAATATATTTTAACATTGTTTACCAAAGCTAAGAAAACCATTTTACATTCCACATTTGTGATAAAAACTGACATTTTTTCAAGTTTTAAGAATATAATAGCATTTTGAAAGGCTAATTACCTGAGTCCCCAGGACCCTGATGGTGACAGCTCTTTATTGCAATAAAAGTTAAAGTCTTGTTATGTCTGACTGCACGTAGTAGAGGTATCCAATCAGCAGCTTTAATACGATCCGCATTAATATCAAGAATATTATAAAGTTTTTTGGCTTTCACAGATGTTAAAGGGGCAGAGCCTTCTAAAGCACAGAGCTGCTCATAATGAGCATAAAAATCCATACTGCACTGTCTCCTTACTTTAACAGAATCAATCATTTTCAGTTATGTACTGAGCTATGATCCAGAGCTACAAAAAGAAAAAATATAAAATTTTTGTTAACAGCTACACATAATCTAACCAATTAAAATTTATCAAAACCATAGCCCTATTATGCCTATTTTTTCTTTCAAGATCAAAACCCAGACTGTAAAGAGGACTTGGCTTCCAATGCTATGTTCCTGCAGAAGCCAATATACATTCTACCTTGCAGAATGGATTAAACTACAGATAATCTCAATGGATAGACAGCTGAAATAAATGCAAAATAGATTACAGAATCTACTCACAATTTTCTTTAGGAAATCCTACAAACATTGAATAGGTTGTGACTCTTTGTCTTTAAATACAATAATTTAATGAATAGGTATACATATATAAAAGATGTTTTACAAAACTACTGTCCTAAATATTATATTTTTTGAAAAGTAATCATTTCAAAGGACAAACTAAAATGATATATGGAAAAGTGACTTCTAAATGCATAGAAATGCTCAACGATGGGTTGGACTAGATGACCTTCCAATTCTGTTATTCTACAGAGAGTTTTTCTATATTTAGTTTTTGTATAATGGATCATTTTTAGAAATTTAGCCTGAAAAGTTAAAAAAAAAAAACATCCAGTAACTATTCATTTTGGGTGATTACAAATATAGACTTAGTAACTAGTTTCTTAGATCACTCAAAGAATAGATTCGATATTACCATAAATATACATATTTTAAAGGCAGAACAGCAATCCTTTGAAACTTGCAGCTCAGTTTTAGAATTTCTATGTTTAACCAATCAATTATTTTCTTTTTGCAGTTTTTAAAGTATAATTTTAGAATATTATGACTATGTTTCTTAATTTGAAGTATTATCAATACTGTGATATACACATGCATTTTCTTCTGTTAATTCATTTTATACTTAAATGAAAAATTAAATATTTGGAAGCAGACAATAAAGCAAATACTCAAGTGTTCCTAGCTTATTAACCATCAAAAAACAACTTCTTTAAAGCTGATTCTATTTCTTTAAGTGGACTATTTCTTTCTAAAAGATGTAATATTCTCATTTATCTTTTAAAGATACTGCTTTGCCCAATAAAAGTACAAGGTATTCATATATGTTACTATAAAAGCAAATATATGACATTTTATTCCTTTAGTTTATAAAGTTGTCAAAAAGAAAATGTTTATTATTCATTAAGGAATTTTATATATCTATATCTATATCTATATCTATATCTAATCTATATCTATATCTATATCTATATCTATATCTATATCTATATCTATCTATCTATCTATCTATCTATCTATCTATCTATCTATATATATATATATATATATATATAATATAATATAATATAATATAATATAATATAATATAATATAATATAAAGAAAGAAAGAAAACTTTAAACAGAAATCTGAAATCTAACCAAACTATATTCCTTAACTATTACAAGAAGTGGCCTATAACTATTACAAGAAGTGGCCTAGAAATCTAAGACCGAATTCTAGGCCTTTGAACATATTTTTCAGCCCAAAAACTTCACTGGGGTAGTTGTAGAGAAAATAGAAGGCAGCAGTATTAGATATGTTCACCACTTTGAGTTTTTATATATATATATATATATATATATATATATATATATATATATATATATATATATATATATATATATATATATATATATATATATAAATAAATAAAAGTAAAATGTTAGGATAAAAATCTAATTATCATGAGGGTCTTTATTGGTGCTCTCTGAGCTTGCATGTTTTCTTGCAGACATTTCTGCAAGGTAACATCATCAGTGCTATCAGTGTGGGTGGGGCTGGTCTTAGAGATTCTTTGGTATCCACACCCACACCCACACCCACAGACAGACAAATCACCACAATATAAACTGACAGCAAAACAGTTCTCCTTATTAGCATTGATGATGTTACTAGTTAGGGTAATGAAAACGTCTAGAAGAAAACAAGCAAGATCAAAGAGCACCAAGGACCCCTCATTTCAACCCTGAGCTACAAATATTCTCCTTTTTTGATATCTAATTATCGTCTTTATATAAGATACTATTTAGACTTTTTGCTCTTCATAACATTCTGCTATTGTTTATAACTGAATTGCTACCAAAGATATTTAAATCTTTATCAATCACTATACTACCAACTATTAGTACATAGTTGGACAGAGACAGAACCAAGATTTGGAAGCAGTAATAAAGAGATGATAAATCATTTTTCTTTTATATTGGCTATGTTTCTTTTATCAGAACCATCCTAAAATAGAAATTGAATGTTACAACCAAAAATGTTTATTTCTAATACGATCATGAATAAAAATATTTTATGAATAAGAAAGAAACTTATGGTAGGAAGGAAGTCTTCTAGCTGTAATAAAAGTGAGAACTATGTGTAAATATTCAGGTTTTCTGAAAACAAAAAATAAGGATAAAAGGGATTAAGCCAAGTGATTAGAAACAACATCCAGAGAAACTGTAGCATCAGAGAATACCAATATTATTATTAATAATACCACAGGATGAGCACACGAAAGTGCATTTGTGCAAGTGGCATGCATGCCTGCAACTGTGACCATCAAATGTACTAAAAAATTATTGTGCTTATTTTAACAATGCGTTTTGGAGCTATTCTGTTTTTAAATTAGAAATATTAAGTCTTAATTTCTATTCATCAGCTAGAAATGTAAAAACTGTTAGTAAATATACATTTTCAAAGCAACAGGCCGCCAATTAGATGATGTTGACAAGATTATGGAAGAATTAGTATCTGAGTTTAATTCCTCTCCTCTTTCCTAACATCCATTTATTTTGCTTTTGCTTTGAATCCACTTGACCTTGCAGACAGAATCATCTTATCTTCTAACAGCTGCTCCACATTATTTAGACATTTTAAGGAACTGTTGAGGCTAATACCAATAATAGACTTTCCAAGGCAATTGTCTGTGGAGATTCTCAGACATCCATGTCATAGTTTTCTCAAAAGTATTTTTCAAAAGGCAACTGGACTATTTTTTCCCTGAGAAAGAAAAATACATTTTACTTCTCATCCAAGAAGCTTCAACTCATTCTTCAAGTCATTAAGCTTTGGGATGAAAGCAAAACAACATCTTCAAGAAAAAAAAACAGTGCAGCTGTCTTTTGAAAAAGCACCTTTGAGGTTCCCAGGCAATTCAGCAACATAGAAAATCTATATTAAAAGCTATTCCTATCAAATGGCAGAGACTACATGGGGTCACCAAATTTCCCAAAGAAAAATTCCACCATACGGCATTATATTTTGCAATAACAACATATTGCAAAATATATTATTTTGTAACAATATCGTTTGCACTATTTATGCAAAAATTGTGCAAAATATATTTCTCATTTATTATACATTTTAATATTGTGCCTATTTTAGAACTTATATGATTTTTATATAACCTACCATTGCGTTTAGTAGAGAACTAATCAAGCTTTTCCAGCAAAATCCTTTTTCTACCAATAACAAATACCCATGCCCACCATGCACAAAATGTATATTTGCCAGCACCACAGCCTGAGATAAGATGCTCAGATATCATTGTTTCTTACCCCCTACCTGCAGTTATCGTTATGTATATGTAAGAATGCCGCCCATACACCACCCACTCTTTAACCCATGGCATTTAAAAGCCAACCCAAGAAAATCAGACTTTGAATGATTGTACTAAATATGTATAAAAATATGAATAGCAGTGAAATGTTAGAATTAAACAATGGGTGAGTGTGTGTGTGTGGATGGGTGTATGTATACACATACATACATACACACAGACACAGAAACACACAGACACACAGACACACACTCGTAGATTTTCACGGGTGTAGGTATAATGGTCTTGTTGTATTCGGGTCTTTTCCCGTGTAAGATTGAGATTTTCCATCCTCAGGCTGGTGTTTTCGGCTTAAAGTGTGATCGGAGCTGCCGTCTTTCTATAAATCTTGGTGGGTGGGTGTGGAGTGCTGGCGTTATTTCAGTAAGTGGATTGATTGGCTGTGTGGCTGTATCATGATTGGTAGATTGGTGCTGGCTGTGTCCCCATTGTTGTTTTGTGTTGCAACGTCCTGGGTGGTGAGTGGGGCTCATTTGTTGACTAAAGCTGGTTTCCAGATGTCTGGAAACCAGGCGGGAGGTATCACGTTTATTCATGTTGTGCGTGTGTTTCTCTATTTCGATAGCTTCCATAATTATTCTCTTGTTAAAGTGTTCCGTTTTGGAGATTAATTTGGTTCCTTCAAAATTAATTTCGTGTCCTGTAGCTTTAAGGTGCTGGAAAAGGGAGGAAGCTTTTTCCTTTTTTCTTACTGCGTTCTTGTGCTCTTGTGTTCTGTGATGCGTGCATTTATTCTCCTATTCGTTTGTCCTATGTATGTTGCAGAACATTTCTGCAGTAAGAAAAAAAGGAAAAACTTCCTCCCTTTTCCAAATTAATCTCCAAAACTGAACACTTCAACAAGAGAATAATTATGGAAGCTATCAAAATAGAGAAACACACCCACAACATGAATAAACATGACGATATCTCCCGCCTACCAGACATCTGGAAACTGGCTCTAGTCAATAAACAAGTCCCAGCCACAAAAACCAACACAGGACCCAGAACAACACAGGACACCATCACTAATCACCCTCACCAAACATCAATTCCATCAACCAATCAAGATGTGATAACACAGCCAACCAATCCGTTTAAAGTAACAAAGCCAACATTCCACACAAACACACACACCTATATTTATAGAAAAACAGCAGCTCCGATCATGCTTTGCTCGCACAAGCACAAAGCCAAAGGCACCAGCCTGAAGATGACGAGTGTGACCTTGTCAAAACGTCGCCAAGATACTGTCAATCTTACACAGGAAAAGACCCGAATACGCCAAGACCTGCATACATACATACATACATACATACATACATACATACACACACACACACACACACACACACACACACACACTGTAGATGGAGATATTGAATAATGGAATAATGAAGGATGAAATTTTGATTTAATTAAGGAAATATGAATAACAAAATAGGTGAAAAACATATCTTTGAATATTATGGCGATATGAGGGGGGAGAAAAGTTAAAATGGGGATAGAAAATAGAGGGGAATGATAGTAATTATATATTAATATGTTAAGATATATAAAAGGACAGAATGAAGGTTTAGAAATGAAGGGCGATAATGAAAGGCATGTATAAATAATATAAAATAATGGAAATAAAATGTAATATTTAGGAGTAATAAGACTATGTTTACGTGTACTGAAATGTACGATACCCAGATGCCACACCATTCACGCTTTGATATGTATAAAGAATATAAAAAATAAAAATTTGATTGAGGGCTAAAGACTGCCACCCATCCACCACCCACTCTTTAACCCGTGACGTTTAAAAGCCAAGACTAAAAGAAAGATCTCTGAGCAAATGTAAACATACTGAACGTGGCTTTGGGCGGCATACAAGCAATTAACAATTAAGACATTAAAATAGTCATGAAAGCAAACATATGCAGATTAAACCACCCCCTTCGTTGGCCTTTGGGGTTTCAGCGCTCTGTACAACCCAGGACTCCACCTCCCTCCCCGCTTTCACTCGCCTTCCTATTTACCTTGGACTCACCACACACATATCCGAAACGAAGATCTACGCTCAAAAGTCGGTCATTCACTTCAGAAAAAACAGAGGCTCAGGAGGAAGCCAGTTGTTAGGTATTAGGCACCTAAGAAAAAGGGAAAGGTTGATACGTCCTGACAAGAAACTGAGCGGCGGGACGACGCGCGAAGGGAAGCAAGAAAGCCAAGTCTACACTCTCACACAAAGCCCCTCACCTGCCGCGCGCGCTCGGCCCCGCCCTCTCCCCGCTGCACTCCCGCTAACCGTTTCCTTGGTTTCCCAACCGTCTTTCCACATAAACTTCCCTCACGTGGCCCCATCAGCGAGCTCGCTTATTGGCCCAACAGCTCAAGCAGCGGTAGTTGTCAACGTCGCCCCTCTTTCCATATTAACGTTCTCTCTGGGCGTTTTAGTTACAGATTTTTTTCGGGCAATGCGGGGTATCGATACCCGGGAAGGTGGATAAAGGTTGCCGAGCTCACTCTTTCTCCTAGCGTTCACCCACGCCTGCGAGTATCCTAGTCCTAACCCGCCGCTCTTCTTAACGCCGAGCAATCCTACTCTTCCGTGAAACACGCCCCCCCCCCTTCTTTTAAGGCCTTCGCGTGGCCTTCCTCCGCCTGCACAATACTTCGCGCGCAGCCGCAGTTCCTGGTTTCGTTCTCAGAAGAGAAGGCAATCTTTTCCCGTTCAGGGGTCGGTTCCTCTCTTCTTCTTTCCAGAGGGTGTTTTTCTCGGGACTGTATTTAACCCTAGTCTTTTTTGTTTTGTTTTACGACTTGAGGAAATAGGAAAAGCGTAATGCTTTTGTTCTTCGCCAGGATTTCTCGACCTGAAGAATAGTTTTGTAGGGTGGGGGTGAGGAGGAGTCTCCGCCAACGCCAACAATTGAAACGGCTAGCAGGATTTGGTGGCGCGAGAGAAAGGGGATGACATATAGGGGAGGGGGGAGGTGTAACGGTGAAAAGTAAAAGCTGGAGACCTCAGGAAAAGTTGTAATAACCTCGAAGACTGCCGGGTACCGCCATGAAGAAGACAGGAGCCTATGGGGACCGTCTAACGGGACAGTTGACTGTAGAAGGAAGCGCCCGGAGTTTCTTGTTTCGGACACTCGTGGTCGAGGAAGGTCCACTTGAGGAAAGCCAGGGGAGGTGACGGGTGGGTCGAGCCTAGTCCTGGAAATCCTATTTATCGACCGCAAAGAGGACGGCTGTTGGCAGTTTCTATAAAAGGGACGGAGTTGAAGCCTCCGGTGGGAGAAAGGGGGGTCTTGGAGCTTCGCTTATCTTTCAGTGTCGGAGAACAGGGCTGAGGCAGTCTACAACGGTAGGGAACTATTGCTTTTACTACTTGTGGACTTCAAATCCCAGAATTCCCGAGCCAGCCATACTGGTTTAGGAATTCTGGGAGTTGAAGTCCGCAAGTCAAAGAGGCCATACTTCCCCACTTCTGGTCTACAAGAAAGAACTGGGGAGAGGGGGAGTGCGGACCGAATGGGAAGTCCCAGGAGGAAGGTAGGAAATTGGAGGGGGACCGTTTGGAGCGGCTTGCCGACATGAAGTAATGAAAGGACCTTAGAAGGCATATTAGAGTCAAAGTCTTATTTTGAAAGCTTTGCGGGCAACTAATCTGGTCTAACGTGGGCGATTTTCGTCCCTTTTTAAAAATGCTTTTGTAGCAAAGCACCTACCAAAGTTATTTTTCTACCTTTCAGGTTCAACAGAATAGTGTGAAGGTGGACCTCCTTGATCAGCTGTAGAGCAGTGCTTCTCAACTTCCTTTATTTCTTCTGTAGAGGAAGACTTGTTTCCTCAGTGGCAGTGTTTCAGCATCTTTGAGATATGTTCCCCATGCTGGCTAAGAAATTCTAGGAGCCGATGTCTGCACACCTTAAAAGTTGCTGATGTTGGAAAATGCTGCTGTATAGGAAATGAGACTTCCTAATGGGACCTAAGACCAGAACAGCAAGAGAGGGCCCAGAAAATGCAGAAGGAATTTCAGGACTTTACAATAAAAATGGATCTGATTCCTATTATATATTTCTCTATACACAAGAAGGAAAGGTCATATCCTACCTGATACAAATGTGTAGCAGCTACAAATTGACAGTCAAAGAGCTAATAAAATTTAAATTCATGGCCCAACTAGCCAACCAGGTATATGATACTATCAAATCTAATGGGACTAAGCACTATAGAAAGTGATGGATTCCAGACCTTGGGCAGTGCAAATATATCAGCATGACCTCACTATACATTTGAAATAGAAGAAAACCCATCCAGTCAGGGTTAACCCAAGGACTGCAGTGAGTAAAGCACCAGTCAAGCCATGTGAAGTACCATGCAGCTTCCAACCAGTGTACATGCCTTTTGGCAAACTAGCTTCCAAATGCTTCAAATATGCAAAATATATCCCAAGAAAGATTCCCAAAATGAAAGCCCAAATAAATGAGTTTGAATCTTAAGTCATGGACCAGAGGAACTTCCTATTCCATACTACCAATTGTTGAGTGAATGTGATAATAAACGGACACCTCACTGGGCATCTCTCCAATGACAAACATCTTTACCAGGTACAAATGAGTATAAATGCTGCTTGTCAAGACCCTAGTTAAAAATCTTTGGGAATGGGAGTTTGCTGTAATGGAGGATCATATCAATGCTGTGCCATTTGGAAAAGTTATGGCAGAATGCACATGAGAGATCCTCCCACCAGGAGACAGGTTTAGAATCAATAAAGATGATCCTTCTAATCCTGATGGCAAGGGTCATTCAAATACTTTGGAAACCAGGGACATACCTACAAGAGATAAATCTGGTTGAAGTCTCAGATCCTTCTTAGAAGGCAACTACAGAACACATTGAGACCTCTTCTTTTGACCAGAAAAATTGGGAAGAGCCGTAAACAAGACTGTGTGTGTCACATGCCAGAAAACACATTTTTGAGCAGTTCAATGTAATTTACATCAAAAACCACTTGGGAAGACTCATGTTACAGTAAAAGCATATTGGGACAAGTAATTGCAGGTACAGTGCTTGCAAGTGAACTACACTGCAGTTTCTAGGAATTAGGTTCAAACCTAGATTACAGCATGTGAACACACTATCACTTTGGGGAGCAAATAGTATTTAATCTTTCAGAGATCTGTAGAGAGCGTGAGGGTTTGGGAGTTTGCCATTGTAGTTCAATAGGGGAAAAAATCCCATTACTCCTATCCTGGCACTTAAACAAATGGAGAATAATAGGCAATTATGCCCAAAGTATGCTTAACTGTTCACAGCTTAGACAATGTACTAACATGACTGCCTTCATTTATAGATGTGGAAGAGTAAGCCAGTATATCTAGGCCTGACTGCCTCATGGCAATATCAGGTTATTGCGAAGGCAGTTAAGGTGATGCAAGCAATGTACATAATTATTGTATATCTAAGAGTACTGCAAACCTGAGAGAAATCCAAACTTGGTCTGCAAACCAGAGCAAGAAATCCATTTCTATATGGTTTATACAGAAAATAAGAGTGGAACTGGCTCTCATATATCTTGATAATTGCATTCCTTGTTAACTATTGACACTCCAGAGAGAGACACTGGAGCAATGATAGACCAAGCTCTTAACCTTATTGGTCTCTGACAAAAATTGTTATGCCATTATATTGTTTAGAAGCTGTAGCATTAATTGTGGGGCCATCAAGTTGAACTTGGAACCATCCATAGAACACAAAAAAATATTTGTATGCTGGGATTTAGCATTGGATGAGTTTGATGTTAAGAATGAATATGTTCAAGGAAAGATATAGCTAATAGTGGATATTATTATGAGGACTCGAGATTTTCTCCCAGGAAAAATATAGTTTTGTTTTTATTTGTTTTTTTTAAAAAGTCTGAAGAGCTGGGAGAGAAATGGTCTTCTATAGCTTCTGAGAGATTTGGGGGAAGTTCACAAAGTGAAGCAGAAAACTACTGCTTCAGGAATTCTAGGGTTTCTGTAAAAATCGGTAACATAAGAGTCAGAATTTGTGCTACATTTTCGCATTTCTGTGTGTGGTATTAAGTCTCATTTTCTTTATTCGTCATATAGCTTGTGGGAATAAATGTTCAATTTCAGCCTTCACTTACACTTCATACTGAGGGCTTTGCATATTATTTTTCTGGGGGAAAAACATTTTTTCTACCTTTGTCCTGCAAGTTTGATTTTACTGTGAATAAGGGAAAGATGGCTAAATCCTCTAGTCATTGTGCCTCTACATGAAATAGCCAGCAGATGGCACTTTAGAAATTATTTCAATTTTTGCATTTTGAGCTTTTAATTATAGAACGCCAAAGCAGAGTGTGAAAGCCCAATCTCTTCTGCATACTGGGGTTAAAGGGAAGACGCCAAGTAAGATACACTCTTTCCCCAGAGGATTGGTGGGACATTGCGAACTATCTGCAATTTGGCAGTTCAAATCTCACCAGGCTGAAGGTTAATTCAGTCTTCCATCCTTCCCAGGTGGGTAAAATGAGGACCCAAATTGTTGGGGGCACTATGCTTATTCTGTAAACCACTTAGGGCTGTAAAACACTGTAAAGCTTTATTGCTATTGCCAGGCTACCCCAGATGCTTCTGTATCTACTCACTCTGAAGAATTATCTGTTCCAGATATTCCCAATTTTCTTCCAGATATTAGATTAGATTAGATATTTAAAATGTTATACTCAGTCCTTAGCCATTTCCTGATTCACTTAAATCATTCATTAAACTAGGCATTCTCCAGGGTAGATAAACCCATTAAGTTTAAGCATTCTGCCTTAAGCACCTTATGAGCCCTGGTGAAGTCCAGTATGATTTTTTTCAGCAATTTGGGAGCCAATTCTGATGTGAATGCTTGGTAGATTTTTGGAATACATAAATCTAAAAGAACATTGACAAAATGCTTCCAAATTACATCCCACTATCACAAAGATCCAGGAAGTAGGTACTTTCGTTTTTCGATAGAGCTTTAAGAGAGAAAGACATGGGTGAATTAGAATATGAGTGGATTAAGGCCAGAAGTTAACCTTAGCCCACTGGCATGATATCATTTTTAAGCCTAAAGTGTGGTGTTAAAGATGTCAAAATATTTGTGATCAGCACCTCATTGGAAAAGGAGTTGATAACACCAGAAAAGAAATTGTAGTATATCTGCTCATCAAAAGAACATTCCTAGAACTATTGGTGCTGAATAATTATCATCCAGAATCTAACTTTCTGCTTGATGGGGAGGAATGTTAAGAAAATGGAGGCTCTCCAATTCAAGAGCACCCTGAACGGAAGCAGATCATTTGAACTTTTTTGAATTAGATTTTAGTCCAAGGCATGGGACAGACTGCATTAATCATACTTGTTTATTTTTGCTGGGACTTTATGGAAGGAAATGCACCCTTCCCGGCTGTTTTGTTTTTTTAACCTCTCAGGGCTATTCAATATTATCAATCATGATAGCTTTCTGGACTGCCTGCAAGAGTTAGAAATTGAAGTACTGCTTCTTCCTGAGTAAGCTATTCCATCGGGAAAGGAGAGGTTAGCTTGCCAAAGCATTCTTTTCTTTTTTTCCAATTTTGTAACATTTCCATGAAACCACTGGGAGAGTTCATACATCATTAGTGGGCTGGTCATACCTTGATCTATATTATCCAGATTTTTTGGTGGCTACCCTGAATTGGATAGAACTCTTGAATAAACAGTTCAACAACTTGGAGATCTTTTTCAGCTTATTACTATAGGATTAGGGTAGGACCAGCAAACAGAGGCCATTATTAAAAGTACCAGCTATGGCTGGTATTTCAGTTGTCATTTTCCCAGAGAAAGAGACCTTCACAATAATGATCTAAGCCTTTGTCACATCTTATATGAATTACTATAATGCAGTCTACATGAAGCTGCCTTTGAAGACTGTTCAGAAAGTTCCAACTGGTACAAAATACAGCAATCCCTTTGTTGAGTGAGAGCTCCTTTTCACATATAACACTGGTACTTCAGGCTTTGGAATGGTGATCAATAGGTTTCCAGGTACTATTCAACTTATTATTTTTTACCTCTAAAGCCCTCTATGGTTTGACATTCAGATACTTTCCAGAGTATCTGTTTCAAATGGTATCTGTACATCCTAACAGTGGAAATCTTGAAAAATTTGAGGAAAAGGTGTCAAAAACCAATGCTTTTTAGTGGCAGCTACTAATTCTGGAGCCGTTCTGCCAGTACTTAGATACGTGGTGAAAAAAGACTGTTTAAATGAAATTGTAAAGAGGCACCTATAATCGCATAATTTTGGTATTTTAAATCATGTTGTAATTTTACATTATGTTTTTGTTTTTTATACTGTACACTGCAAGGAGTTCATTGAAAACGTGTGGTAGATAAAGAACTTTCTGGAATGTTCTTGGAACAACTATAGATTATTACTGGAAACAGGTCAAAATAATGACTATGGACAATAATGACTGACTATGGAATCACCAAGATTCAAACATGGATCTGTTGTACCATAACTTACAATGTTTTGTAAGTGGGGAGTATGGCAGGCCTTCCAGAGAACATAAGATAGGATATCAAATTTGGATGATGATTCTGTCTCTCATCAAGTTTTTGTATCATAACTACCATTTTTTTTAGGAAGGTTGCTAACTCTTTCTATAAAGGTTTTTAGGTCTGAATAATTATTGCTGAAATACTTTACTGCTAAAATAATACATTAACCAAAACCCTTTTTATGGTCACCATTAAAATTGCAGTGCCCAGAAAGTGTTTTAAAAATTATGACTTTAAAATTAATATAGTATTGTGGTTTTATAGTGCTATACCTTCTATTCAACTTAAGAAACAAAGGATTTAAATTACAGAATGGTATAAAACTGTCATTTTTATACTAATTGTTAAAGTTATAGGGTGGAGGGGAGAAAGATACTTAATTAAATATTTAACTGCAGTTCTGTGCCTTTCATTAAAAAAGAAAACTGGAAAAATATATTGCGAATCATTAAATTCCTGGTAAAACTGGGTAATAAAATGGCTCCCATTCTGAAAATAAAATTAATCTATGTTGATGTCAGATGATCCAATGTACACAACTATAACATTAACATGGACAGAATGTAGCCACACAGACATATAATTTGTAATACTCCCAGTATATAAAAAATAAATTGTATTGCAATTTTGCTCCTTATTACAATGAGACAGCAATGATTAGGTAGTGCTAAGCACCACCTTCTAGAAACAGCTGTATGTATCTGTGTGTTTAGAAAGAGACCACACCCACAGTTTCCTGGAGGTTTTTCTCTAGTTCATTCTGAGATGTTTTTTAAATTGATGGTTAACAGCATACATGCAACCTTATTTGCAATTATTCCTACGTTTGAAGACATTTTATATAAGAAAAGGCAAGATTCTTGATGGTTATGTGCATTGGATCTGAGTTACTTCACAGGAAGGCATTTTGCTGTCAGCTTCCTGTCAACTGAAATGAGCTGGAATTGTACAGATGAATTATGAACCCCTGCAGTATTATTGCTGAATGTGTTTCAAGAAATGACCTCAGTATTTATTTCATATGTTCTGCTTTTTCATAGTAGTCTGACCATATTTTGAAAAACAAATTGAACAGTCAAGGCCAAATTGCTTACAAAAAATAGGGAATAGTGAGATTAAAGATGTAAGAAGCAATTACTCTCAAAAATTCTACTTAATGCAATGCATTAGCTATGAAGCATGAATAAGTACATGGCTTAAGAACCAGATGGAAAAGTAATTTTTCAGTCCAAATTATTTACAAGACTCCTTTAATTGTACACACATTCTAATCTTTTCTAACTATTTGCTCACACATATGTTCAGAAATAAACTCTTCTCAAATAGGAAATTTTACTCTGAATTTTATTTTCAGTAGCTACAGAATATATATTTCAATGACTGTTGTGCCTGTGTCCACGAGCATGGAATCAGGAATGTTAAGATGTTAGAAAGGAGGCAAATTATATATAAGTAGTCCATCAGTTATAACCATTTGTTTAGTGATTGCTCAAAATTACAATGACACTGAAAAAAGCGACCTGACCATTTTTCACACGTTTGTGGCATCCCATGATCATGAGAGTTGTAGGCAGAGGTAAGTTGCTGCCGGTTTGGCCCAGATCGGCGAACCAGTAGTAGCTGTGGCGGGAGGCTTCACCCACCCGCCTGGACACTTCTGCCCATGCGTAGAAGCATTGCAAGAGTGCACGGGAGCACACCCAAACTGGTAGTAAAAAAATTGGCAACCCACCTCTGGTTGTAGCATCTCCATGGTCACAAGATTTGGAAGTTTGGATGCTTGGCAACTCGCCTGTATTTTTGATGGATGCAGTGTACTGGAGTCATGAAATCACCTTTTGTGACCTTCTGACAAGCAAAATCAATGGGGAAGCCAGATTTACTTAAAGCCATGTTACTAACTTAACTGCAGTGATTCACTTAACTGCTGTGGCAAGAAACATTATAAAATGGGGCAAAACTCTCTTAAGCACTGTCTTGCTTAGCAATGTAAAATTTGGGCTCAGTAGTGGTTGTAAGTTGAGGACTACCTGTACAATTTTGCTATAGTCACTCAAAACTAATAAACTGAATTATATTGGTCAATCTTATTCAATATTGCCTACTATAGCTGTGCAGCACTTCATTCAGTAAGAAAACAAAATATTTAGAGCATGGTTGAGCTCCATACTACAGCACAATCCCAAGAAAATTTTTTACAGGAGTTGCCTGCATCCATACATGCTCCAAAAGACCTTTTTCTTTTTGAGTCTGAAGTATTATGCACACCAGCTCTGCAGGTTTTGGACAAAAGTCTTTACTTCGTACCATCAATACGCAGACGATACTCAACTGTATCTTTCTGCCCCATGCCAGCTCAGTGTAGCGGTGGACGTGATGTGCCGATGCCTGGAGGCTGTTAGGATCTGGATGGGGGTGAACAAACTTGTGCTCAATCCCGATAAGACTGAGTGGCTTTGGATGCTGCCCCCGAAGGACAGCTTAGACAGTCCATCCTAAACCTTGGGGGGGGTGAACATTTACGCCACTCAGAGTGTCCGCAATTTGGGGGTCCTTTTGGATTCGCAGCTGAAACTGGAGCATCATCTATGGGCAGTGACCAGGGGGGCCTTTGCCCAGGTTCATCTGGTGCACCAATTGTGGCCCTATTTGGATCAGGAGGCACTTTAAACGGTTACTCACGCTCTTGTCACCTCAAGGCTGGATTATTGCAAAGCGCTCTACATGGGGTTACCCTTGAAAAGCATTCGGAGACTGCAGTTAGTCCAGAATGCGGCCGCGCGAGCGATATTGGGTGCACCGAAGTACACCCACGTTACACCTGTCCTCCGCGAGCTGCTCTGCTACCAATTGGTCTCCGGACGCAATTCAAGGTGTTGGTTATCACCTTTAAAGCCCTACATGACTTAGGGCCAGAGTACCTTCGAGACTGCCTACTGCCACATACCTCCCAGCGGCTAGTAAGATCCCAGATTGGGCCTCCTTCAGATGCCGTCAGCCAGACAGTGTCAGCTGGCGGGCCCCCGGAGGAGAGCCTTCTCTGTGGCTGCTCCGACTCTTTGGAATCAGCTACCCCCAGAGATCTGGACCATACCCACTTTCATGGCCTTCAGAAAAGTTGTAAAAACGTGGCTGTTCCGGCAGACCTGGGGCTGTTGACCTCACTGTTGAGGTCCAGCCCCGATTAGAATGAATGTATAAGGTGTTGCTATTTTAAACCGTTTTCTTTTGTTGTGTGTTCGTTATGTGTCTTTTTTCTATCTTTATTTTTGTAAGCTGCCCGGAGTCCTTCAGGATTGGGCGACATATAAATGTGGTTAATTAAATTAAATTTAATTAAAATTAAATTACTTACTAGGAAATTAACTTTGAGCATTTTTATGCAAATTATGTACAGGTGAAACTCAAAAAATTAGAATATCGTGCAAAAGTTCATTTATTTCAGTAATGCAACTTAAAAGGTGAAACTAAGATATAAGATAGACTCATTACATGCAAAGCAAGACAGTTCAAGCCGTGATTTGTCATAATTGTGATGATTATGCCTTACAGCTCATGAAAACCCCAAATCCACAATCTCAGAAAATTAGAATATTGTGAAAAGGTGTAATATTCTAGGCTCAAAGTGTCCCATTCTAATCAGCTAATTAAGCCATAACACATGTAAAGGGTTCCTGAGCCTTTAAATAGTCTCTCAGTCTGGTTCAATAGGAATCACAATCATGGGAAAGATTGCTGAGCTGACAGTTGTGCAGAAAAACATCATTGACACCCTCCATAAGGAGGGAAAGCCTCAAAAGGTAATTGCAAAAGAAGTTGGATGTTCCCAAAGTGCTATATCAAAGCACATTAAGACAAATTATGTGGAAGGGAAAAGTGTGGAAGAAAAAGGTGCACAAGCAGCAGGGATGACCACAGCCTGGAGAGGATTGTCAGGAAAAGGCCATTTAAAAGTGTTGGGGACCTTCACAAGGAGTGGACTGAGGCTGGAGTCAGTGCATCAAGAGCCACCCCACACAGATGGATCCTGGACATGGGCTTCAAATGTCGTATTCCTCTTGTCAAGCCGCTCCTGAACAACAAACGTCAGAAGCGTCTTACCTTGGCTAAAGAAAAACAGACCTGGTCTGTTGCTCAGTGGTCCAAAGTCCTCTTTTCTGATGAGACCAACTTTTGCATCTCATTTGGAAACCAAGGACCCAGAGTATGGAGGAAGAATGGAGAGGCACACATTGCAAGATGCTTGAAGTCCAGTGTGAGGTTTCCACAGTCTGTGTTGATTTGGGGAGCCATGTCATCTGCTGGTGTTGGTCCACTGTGCTTCATTAAGTCCAGGGTCAATGCAGCCGTCTACCAGAAGATTTTGGAGCATGCTGACTTCCGCAGACGAGCTTTATGGGGATGCTGACTTCATTTTCCAGCAGCACCTGGCACCTGCCAACACTGCCAAGAGCACCAAAACCTGGTTCAATAACTGTGGGATTACTGTGCTTGATTGGCCAGCAAACTCGCCTGACCTGAATCCCATAGAGAATCTATGGGGCATTGCCAAGAGAAAGATGAGAGACATGAGACCGAACAATTCAGAAGAGCTGAAGGCCGCTATTGAAGCATCCTGGTCTTCCATAACAGCTCAGCAGTGCCACAGGCTGATAGTTTCCATGCTACGCCAAATTGAGGCAGTAATTGCTGCAAAAGGGCCCCAAACCAAGTACTGAATACATATGCATGCTTATACTTTTCAGAGGTCTGATATTGTTCTATGTACAATCCTTGTTTTATTGATTGCATGTAATATTCTAATTTTCTGGGATTGTGGATTTGGGGTTTTCATGAGCTGTAAGCCATAATCATCACAATTATGACACATCACGGCTTGAACTATCTTGCTTTGCATGTAATGAGTCTATCTCATATATTAGTTTCACTTTTTAAGATGCATTACTGAAATAAAAGAACTTTTTCACCTGTAGTCTATTACTGAGCTTGATTTTCCACTCTTGCAAGTTAGTTGATTCCCACTTGATGCTTAGATTAAAAACCTCTGATCTTTAATGCCGCCATTACTGGAGTAATGCCATAGGATGTCCCTCAGATTTATTCTTCAGCTTTTAAAATGGTAAAACCCATATGGTCAAGGTGACCTTCAAGATAAAGAGCGAGCACGTCTTATAAATCTCCTTTTTGTAGCCATTCCAATGTAGAGGAAAGATGTTTTCCAAGATGCAGATTCTTGTATTGAGTCATAAGAAGGCACGATGAGCCATAGAATTAAAGGATGACAAGAATTTCATATTTCATCCTTAAAACTTAACTCCCACAATATTTGTGCATATGCGAACCCAAACACAAAAATAATACAATTTTTGCAAAGTATTTTAGTGTAAGTAATCTCTGGTAACAGGCTACCAATGATTTCCTACCCCACCCCACCCCTTTCTCTCTGCTGTTAAGCCTGATGAAAGTACATAAAAATAAAATCTAGAAGGGAAAAATGTTATCCACTTTAAAAGGTAGAATTCTTCATATGGAACTTGACTCCTGTGGACATTTTACCTGGAAACAACATGGGAGTGGTTTATTGTTTACTTTTTTACTTTTCTATCTAGCTCTAAAATTTCATACTCGTCCTGCATTAAATAATTAAAAGGTCTGTTCCTCTTTAGCAATTAAGATCAACTAAAATCATCATACAATGTAAAGATCTAGCTTTGGAGAAGCCTGTAATGCTGGGGACAAGTGGATGCAAAATATAGTAGATTACTAGAAGCAAAGTGGATGGATTCAATTACAGCAGTGATAAATGCACTGCACTATTAGAAGCCCTGAAATACTAAAATGGGCAATAATACTGTAGAAAATCTATTCATGTGGTCACTAAGAGTTAATACTGAGCTGGTGACACATAGTCAATCAAGATTAGGTGCTAACATCCCCAAAAAATTACTTAAAGGTTCTGCTTTTTGGTTTTGCTAGCATGTACTCTATTTCAAGTATAAGTGAGCTGCTGTATCATGTTTCTTGAGAATTAAAAAAATAGAAAAGTCTCTTTCTAGATATCCTCATAGCATACATGAAGGAAAGTTCCAATTATCCCCAGCAAATCTTTTAATTTTCAGTGTAAATCTTTGTAAATCTGGAATCCCTGTATGTTTAGAGTGTTTATTATAATTTATAGGCCGCCCTTTTCCCTGAGGGGACTCAGGGCGGCTTACAAAACACGGGGAGGGGGGTACAAAGACAAAAACATAAGACAATACATAATATTAAAAATAGAGCACAACATTCATTCATCATTCGGGAGGGGACAAACTAAGATTTTTATCCCCAGGCCTGACGGGATAGCCAGATCTTAAGGGCCGTGCGGAAGGCCTGGGCGGTGGTGAGGGTGCGGATCTCCACGGGGAGATTGTTCCATAGCGTCGGAGCTGCGACTGAGAAGGCTCTCCTCCGCGTAGTCGCCAGTCGGCACTGACTGGCGGATGGAATTCGGAGGAGGCCTACCCTGTGCGATCTGATGGGACGCAGGGAGGTAATTGGCAGAAGGCGGTCTCTCAAATAGCCAGATCCACTACCATGGAGCACTTTGTGAGTGGTAAGTAAGACCTTGAAGTGCACCCGGAGATCAACAGGTAGCCAGCGCAGCTCACGGAGGATCGGTGTTATGTGGGCGAACCGTGGTGCGCCCACGATCACTCGCGCGGCCGCATTCTGGACTAGCTGAAGTCGCCGGATGCTCTTCAAGGGCAGCCCCATGTAGAGCACATTGCAGTATTCCAGCCTAGAGATCACAAGGGCTCGAGTGACTGTTGTGAGGGCCTCCCGGTTCAGGTAGGACCGCAACTGGCGCATCAGGCGAACCTGAGCAAATGCCCCCCTGGTCACAGCTGACAAATGATGGTCAAAACTCAGCTGTGGGTCCAGGAGGACTCCCAGGTTGCGGACACTGTCTGAGGGGTATAAATTTTGTCCCCCCAGCCTGATTGATGGAACATTAGCCAAATTATTGGGAGGAAAACACAACAGCCACTCGGTCTTTGTCGGGTTGAGCACCAGTTTGTTAGCTCTCATCCAGTCTTCAACAGCCTCAAGGCCCCGGTTCATCACTTCCACCACTTCATTGAGTTGGCACGGGGCGGACAGATACAACTGTGTATCGTCCGCATATTGATGGTATTTTATCCCGTGCCTCCGAATGATCTCGCCCAGCGGTTTCATGTATATGTTAAATAGTAGGGGGGATAAGACCGAGCCCTGCGGCACCCCATAAGTAAGGGGCCTCGGGGACGATCTCTGCCCCCCCCCACCAACACCGACTGCGACCTGTCCGAGAGGTAGGAGGAGAACCACTGGAAAACAGTGCCGCCCACCCCCACCTCCCGCAGTCGTCGCAGAAGGATACCATGGTCGATGGTATCGAAAGCCGCTGAGAGGTCAAGGAGAACCAGGATGGACGCATGGCCTCCATCTCTGGCTCTCCAGAGATCATCGGTCAATGCGACCAAAGCGGTTTCTGTGCTGTAACCGGGCCTGAAGCCAGACTGGAAGGGGTCAAGATAGTTAGCTTCCTCCAAGGTACGCTGAAGCTGGAGAGCCACCACCTTCTCAACAACCTTCCCCACAAAGGGGAGGTTGGAGACTGGACGATAGTTATTAAGAACTGCTGGTTCCAAGGACGGTTTCTTCAGGAGGGGTCTCACCACCGCCGCCTTCAGCACGGTGGGGAGATGCCCCTCCCGAAGAGAGGCGGTAACAACCGCCTGGATCCAGCCTCGTGTCACCTCACTGCTGTTGGCAACCAGCCAGGAGGGACACGGGTCCAGTATACAGGTGGAGGCGCTCACAGCTCGCATAGCCTTGTCCACATCCCCGGAGGCAACATCCTGAAACTCAACCCAGAGATGGTCTGCCAAATCATTCCCTTGTGTCTCGGCTGGATCTGCAGGAGTGGAGTCCAGGTCCGATCGAAACCGAGCAACTTTGTCCGCCAAGAACTGTACATATTCCTCAGCCTTACCCTGTAAGGGGTTCTCCGTCTCCCTCCTATTTAGGAGGGAGCGGGTTATCCTAAACAGGGCGGCTGGGCGGGACTCGGCGGACGCTACCAAGGAGGCAATATGTGATCTTTTGGCTGTTCTTAGAGCCCGAATGTACTCCTTGGTGCAAGCTGTCAACAGTGCCCGGCTCGACTCGGACCTATCGGACCTCCACAGGTGCTCTAGGCGTCTCCTCCGGCGCTTTATCTCACGGAGCTCCTCGGTGAACCAAGGAGGCCTCCGTGGGCCGCTGACCCGGAGGGGCCGTAGTGGCGCAATCCGGTCCAGAGACTCTGATGCTGCCGAGTGCCAGGCCGCAGCAAGAGTTTCCGCCTATGCAGAAAAGCAAAACTATTCCAGCTTTCCATTTGAAAAAAGCCTATTCTCTGTGTGTGTCTGTCTCTGTCTCTGTGTGTTTGTGTGTTTCTTGATGGAACATGTTATTAAATTTCAATAGCATATCTTTATAGAAAACAAAATAATCCGACCATGTTTTTTCAATATGCCTACAGTAGTTTGGAAAAACATAATAGTCCCAACCAATCTGTTTCTTTTTCTGTTTCAGCACAATCATATGCATGCAGGTTTTCTATAAATGATCTCATACCAAATAGCTGGAGGCTGCACATTGAGTAAAGGTACCACATTGCACAAGGTACCACATTGCACAATAAACACTGTAGCTCTCTAAGTCAAAGCAAAATGGTGAACTCTCTTTTGAGCCAAATTGGAACTCAAACTACATGTCATGTAATTTTCTTGGCAACATAGAATTGTATTCCATTACCTTCCACAGTGTGTGTTTGTTTTTAATCTTTCTGGTCTAGGCTATAGCCCTGGACTTCCCTGCTAGTTTCCCATCCAGGAAGTAATCCTATCTCTTGGACTACTCAAGCAACTGCTTGAAAGGTTATCTCTGGCTGTTTGAAGATGTGGGTATATGCAAAGCCATTTGACTTCTGTAGCACTCCCACGGAAAAGAGAGTAGCTTGCAAAGCAGCTGTGTGAGCCTTCCAGAGTAGGTGGTTGCATTAATGGCTCAAAAAGGGGTATTTTGTTCATGATAATATGCTTTCTTATGCATTTCTTTTAAACAGCTCTAATATTGATATCCAGTTAAGTAAAGACTATATGACTCAATGTACAGGTTTTTTTATTTACTTAACAGCCCTCATGTAGTTTATGTGGAAATGTTTATACTGACAAAAGTCTTTACGGCTGTTTTCTCTTAAAATGCAATGAAAGAAATCCAGAAAATAAAGTATATGATTCTTAATGTGTTGCTGATAATCTGCTCTTAATACCATATTCCAGCCATCATTACTTTAGCTGCAGTTGAGAGAAGTAATAGCCATAACATTTTCTGTTTTAAAAGTCAAGTTCCTTTTAATTCCTCAGATTGATAATTTGTTGAGTTCGTCCTATTGCAACTCAAATAGTACAAAGATTGTGCATAGTCGTCCTAAAATATTATAAAATAATTAAATACTTTATTATGACATGTATTCCTTCTCCTCAAAGTATACTTTGAAACTCTATGGTTTTTATGAGCAATGGTTCATAACCCAATGTCCACTTAAACTATTGTTACAAAGCCCTTTTGTGTATATTTTGGCAATATTACCAGGCCTGAGAGCAACTGAATATTGCCTTTTATAATAATAGGCACATCTATTCAGAAAGTCCTTCTAGAATCAAACAGGGTACACATACAAAGAGCAGTGTCTGGGAAAATACAACAGTAACTTTAGTTACTAAAGTAACTTAACTTTTCTCATTGTTATTTTATATTTCTGATATTTCCATTCAGAATTACTTGATTTTAACAATCATATGCTAGAAAAAAACAAGAGTCAATGAAATGGCCAATGTATTATCTTTATCTCCACAATATTAATGAATCCCTCACATATAGCCACCTTTCCAATGTTCCTTTGCTAATGCAAATGCAGATATAGGTACTGATGTGTCTATCATAGTGGAAGTGTATATTGGTGTCTACAAATACTACAAAGAAATGTTTCAGAATATCCAAGAGCATAGAAAGAATATGGTTCAGATGGCTTGAACAGAATCATTCAGGTCATTAAAGAACCTTTTAAGTGACCCATAGACCTCTGCATGAACCATCTCTTTATAACTACGTGGCAACATACTTTAAACTATTGGCACCAATGATTTAAAATATAATATGAACTATTTTAGAAAACAACACTTTCTGACCTTAGGGAGACTTATTATCCACTCCTCCAAAATTAATTTTGTTACTTCTAAAATGTAAGACTTGGATGAACAGAAAATCTGTTCAGTCTAAGCTAGGATGAAATCACTTTTCCTCTTACAGATTGATGGGAAACAGCCCTCATGTAGTTTATGTGATAAAAAAATATTTGGAAATGGCAGACAGGTTCCACTAGAAAATTAATAAGTATTAATATTTTTGGTTAATTCAATGACAAAAATGCATTGGGAATCCTTTGTTATGAATTTCAGCAAATACAGCAAAAGACTGCAATTCTTAAATATAGTTTATATTGTTATTTGGGTTTAGGAAATAGATTTTTTATAATCTTGGTATATATAATTAACAGACACAGCAACATGGAATGGAAACACCAACTTTTTAAATCTGTTTACACTAATATGAGTCATTATTCTTCTGAACTTGAGCCTTTGGGATCTTGATACAGCAAAAAGGCAATGACTTTTATCCAAAAATATTTCTCGGCATCAGGCACATACTTCCCTCTACAGTACACAGATTTCTAAAAGCCCACTGCCAGCACACTTGACCATGATGATCTGGAAACAAAGAAGCAGCAAAGAAACATAGATCATTTCAAGCAGTGGAAAACATTTAGAAAAATGGAATTTCAGAGCATCTCATTCACCTCATGTGAAATCTGTATACAGGCCTGAAAGCTAAAATATTGAAATATCAATTTGAGCTATGCTGATGATACTATTCTAATAGTCAAAATATAGAAGAATCTGCAAGTACTAATAATAAAAATCAAGAAACTGTAATCTGCAAAACCTGGGTGAAGCACCCATCTCCCCCACCCCGGCCCCAATACAACATGAAGTATGGTTCTTTTAGGTCTTCTCTACAAGCTCCTTTTTTGTGCTGCAACTTTGAAGGCCAACTTCTTCCCCTATTTTTCCTCTAGGCTCTTTCACAGCACCTTTCCTTTTAAAGTCTGTTTCCAAAGAGAAATTGGTTTGCTATTTCTCCCTAGTGTTCTTCTAAAAGCCAGCTGGCACAGAATACTAAATGGAAAATGCACAAAGGCACAACTTCCAAAAGCATTTGGAATTGTTCTAGGAACTCCTGAAGCTGTTCTTTAGAGCTTTTTACCGGGAGGTCTTGGAGGGTAGGTTGGACTGCTACTAGATGGCTATTACTTCATGCTAAGAGATCCTCAAAGAACCTGAAAATATAATGCCTGTTCAAATAATTATTTGATTGCATTAGCATTCTCATGTGGTTCAACCTACTTTTTGCCTGTCACACAATAGTGATACTCCTTAGCAATTCTACTGGATCATAGTAGAACAATGGCAAGAAGAGTACATAAAGGCATAATAAAACCACAAACTACTGTAAATATCCAGAAGAGCCTATGGTACCAGACCCTTGATATTTCTACCAAAAATCCCCCCCCCCTTTAAAAAAAATGCTAAATATGCAACTGCTGGCATAAAACATTTTTTTAAAGTAAGCTCAATTTTTCTATAATTCAAGAGTTTAGAATGGAAAACCTAATTATGAAATGTAAAACTAGAAATAGCAGTTGTAGATGTTTTAGTTAGAAAGAAGCTAGCAGAAATGCTAAGCAATCACAATGGCACTTAGGCTTATATACCACTTCACCATACTTTACAGCCCTCTCTAAGCAGTTCACAATCAGTATATTGTCCCCAACATTCTGGGTTCTTATTTTACAGCCCTCGGAAGGATGGAAGGATGAGTCAACCTTAATAACAGTAAGGCAAGTTCCCATTGTAAATTAACAAATACAGATTTAAAGAACTGCTCTCCTTATCAATTAAGGTTCTCTAGGGCAACCTTATATAATATAAATATATTATATAATATATTATATAATGTAATATATATTATATAATATATTATGTTATAATATATATAATATAAATTTAACATTAAAATACCAAACTATAGATTTTATAGTTAAATGATTGGTATTTAACAGATTTAATAAGATCAATTTGAAATGCAATACATTTTTCCAAAATTAGTAAAACCTTCCACATTGTGATAATGTCACAAGATAGATGACTAGAAACTTGCATAAAGGTTTATAATATATTACAATGTAATTAAAATATTACTAAAATGATCAGGAAAAATATAGATGTTTAGATTAATGATGGTGCTAATGAAAAAATAATATTTCCCCATTTTAAAAATCAAATCTATGATATATTTTTAATAATATTTTAATTACAACTAAGAAATTTGAATTTGTTTGGAAAAATATCCATTGATGTTTTCAGCAGCTTTAAAATTATTTATTAATAGACAAGTGTATCCATTATATAATTACAAAACCATGCAACCCCCACCCCCAACGTTCTGTGCAATTTGGTACTTACTATGTTTGTAAAAAAATAAATTATGTATTCCACAGTCCAAACCAGCTCTTAAGATAATTATAAGAATTTGGTAATTTAGTCAAAAGAAACCTGCAGTGTGAAGAAGGTGTAATGAAATTAACTGTTTAATTGCTTTCCTTACAATTTTGGCTCATATTCACTCCACTGTTTTATATTTTAAAAAATGTATCAAAGGATTCATACATAATTTGTCTTCAGGTTAAATGTGTAGTCTCTCCTACCCATTTCAGTTTAAAAGATTGGAGTATGTTATGCATATTTGTTATGTAATATTAGGTTGGTTGTTCATTCTACCTTCATTTACATAAAGGCAGTCCTTGACTTACCATTTATTCAGAGACTGTTCAAAATTGCAATGATGCTAAATGGATTTATTGACAGGTTCCTGAAGTAATGGCCATTCCAGCACTCTTGTGTCACATGGTTGTGATCTGGGCAGTTGGCAACCCATTCACATTTACAACTGGTTGCCAAGTGTCCCATGATCATGTGACCACTATATTCAAACTTCTCTGCCGGTTTCCACAGAAAATCAATGGGGAAGCTGGCAAGGAAGGTTGCATGCTGTTGTTGCCTGCTGAGGGGCTGGCTGAAAAACGATTTTGGCACTGGAAATTTTCAGCTTTCCTCATGGATTTCAGTATAGAGCTTTTTCAGCCAGACCTAAGATGAGAAGGAGTCTTCTTGACCCTGTGCTGGCTGAAAATACCCCATTCCAAAATTCTGATTAGATTTCAGCACAGAGTTTTTTCAGCCAGTCCCCCACAATAAAGAGGCTTACCTCTCCGTTCTGGGGCTGGTTAAAATTGTTCTGTGCTGAAATCCAATCAAAATTTTTAGCTATGGAAAATTTTCAGCCCCAGAATGGAGAGGTTTCTGAAACATCTTAGCTCTGGGACTAAAAATCCAAGCAGTTCTCAGGCTCTCATGAATCCTCCTCAACTCTCCCACACAACCTCAAGAACCCCCTTATTTCCTTCCCCATCTGGCAGAGCCTAAGACTTGCAACTTCCTAATGGCTTTCCCATTGACTTGATTGTGGGAAGCCTGCAGGAAGTTGTTTCACCTAATGACCAGGGCATTCACTTAATAACAGAACTCAGACAGTCTGGATTGCAAAACAGTCACATTTTACAACCAAACTAATTAGCAATGGCACTCATGCTCCCAATTGCTGTCGTAGGTTGAGGCTGTACATAGTGAACAGTGTACAATTACAGTATAACAGCAGGGGTGGGTTCCTGCCAGTTCTAACCTCTTCCATAGAAGAGGTTCCACAAATCTACAGTGCCGTTTAGAACTGGTTCCAGCTCCCTCTCCCCGCCCGTCCGCACATCATCAAGATGAAGAGCAAGAGGAGGAATTCTGGGAGTTGAAGTCTACAAGTCTTAAAGCTGTCTAGCTTGAACAGCCCTGGGTATTTTTTTCTAAAGGGTTAGGGGTGCAAGGGTCTTGTAACTTGACAGCTTTAAGACTTGCGTGCTTCAAATGCCAGAGTTTCTGAGCCAACGTTTTGGTTGTTAAGCAAGAGCGTTGTTAAGTGAGTTTCATCACGTTTTACAAGTTGGCCATGCCCACCCAGTCACGTGGCTGGCAAGCCACTCCTACCCAGTCAAATGGTCGGCAAGCCACTCCCACCCGGTCACATGGCCGGCAAGCCACTCCCACAAAGTAGGCCACATCTATAGAAGAGGTTCTAAAAAGTTTTGAAACCCACCACTTTATAACAGATTTTTTCAATCCGGATCTGATAGATCTAGCTTATCAGCCCTTATATTGCAGTACATGCTGTGACAAGAGCTTACACAATTTGAATGGTAGACTAATTGGAAAAACATATCTAAGGCTTTAGTATTTTTACTATTAGATGAAATATGTTATCTAGGTCCAAATGTCACTTATTTGTAACACTAATCCATCATGCCTCTTGGTGGAAGCCTCATTAATTTGTGCCTCATGGCTGCATATTAAGAAGGTATACATTTCATTTTTTCTTCTTTTTATTTTTTCATCCTGTACTTATTTTAGGTTCACAAATGTAACATTTTGTCTGGAAAGGCAGGTAAAAAGAAATATATAAAAATGGAGAACCTCCACCAGTAGAGGGTGGCATATTAGCTGCTGATGGCAGCTTTTTGATCACAGAAGAGTGAAATTTGTCTAGGTCTAGCTGTCTGATTTTTTCTTCTAATTAAAAATGCATGATTTGTATGATTTGTTCTTCTAGTAATCTAGTTAAAGACACAGTTAGTTCCCAGCTTACAACTACGACTAGAATCACAATTTCTGTCACTAAGCAATGTAATCCTAAACCATCACTTAACAACAGCACTTCCAGCACTCCCATCTGCCATTGTTAAATGAATTCCACTGGCTATTAGCCAAGGACCCATCCCAAGTTTGGACTTGGTCTCTCCCAGCCCTGAGCGTCAGTTTTTCCAAGGTAAGGGAATGTCTCCCTTTCAAAGCCCCCAACTGCCTATTGCCTTCACCACCACCATCTTTGCTCTTTTGGCTTCCTTGCATCCTGTTTTGCAGAGTGGCAAGCAGCCTCCAAACCACATTATTCCAAGTCTCCTTGCTGTGCTGACGCTCAGGGTCCTTGGCATACTGTGATCCTAGGACTGAAAAGAAGTTTTTGAGCTGCAACATAGCACAAACCTGCAGCTGCCTCTGATAACCTCAGCAAGGCCAGCAGCATGGTGCAAATCCTCTGTGTCTGGGAAACCCCAACAGTGCTGCACAAAGCTATAGCTTCTTGGAAAGCCCCAGCCATTTCAGTACTGTGATGCAAAGTCACAGTGCCCCAAGAAGCCCCATCCATCCTGGAAAGCTCAAGTTTCCCCAGCCCAGTCCCAGCCACCCTCACCACCATCTACTCTCAACATCCCTTATGCCCTGTGCTCCACCACATCTGATCTTCGCCATCTTCTTGCTCCTGTTGCTGATGAACAATGCCCACCCTAATTCTTCATGAAGCACTTCTGGTCACATGAAATCATATTCCCTGGGTCTTATAAGAAAACCACCATACACGACTTTGGGAAGGAACCCTCATGCAACTAGCAGCTGTAAATCAGCTAGGGCAGCAGGGGCCAAAAGGGCATAGATGGGGGGAAATAAGTGAGTTGAAACCCCTCTGCAGTTGTTAAGTGTAGATGGGTTGTCAAGCGACCAAATTTTGATTATATGACTATGGGAACATTACAACAGTCAACACGTCTGTAAGTCCCTTTATTCCGCACCTCTGTAACTTTAAACAGGTGCTGAATGAAGGGTTGTTAAGTCAAGAACTACTTAGTATAGCCAGTGCTCTGGACTTATAGAAGAAGCTTACTCAAGAGCCTTAGTTTACACATTTGAAATGGTTATAACTATCTACTTTTTCATTTTTAGAGCATTTTATCATGCAATTATGCTGAATCATCTATGAACTATTTTTCACTGTTCCCTGTTTTTTATTATATTATAGGACCTGGGAAGCTTAAGCCACATGAAGACATTTACTGTTGACTGGCCTTAGAAACTGAAATTACAATAAATAACACTGTCTGTTATTTTCTCCATCTGGAAGCTCATTAATGTATTGTATTTATTTCCTTTGTCCTTAGTGTATGCAAAGCTCACATAACCAATTGAAAAACAATCATTTAACATATGAACTAAAATACCTAGCTACAAAAATATTTAACTGCTTACAGAAAATAGTGTCAGCCAGAATTAGAGCAAAATAAGGGCAAATAGAACAAGTAATTGTTGTTTGTAAAATATTGTTACTGCTAATTTAAACCATGCATAAATGCATTTTTAATGAGGAAAGGTAAGTAAACCTCATGTAGTTTTTTTCTGTTTTAGCATATGTGGACATATAAATATTTATTTTTACTAAATTAGTATGTAAAGGAAAAGGTGATGCACTTGAATAAAAAGAAATGAAAAATTGGGAACATTAGTAATTAAATTTAATTTAGTCATTTAATAAATTTATATGCCGCCCAATCCCGTAGGACTCCGGGCGGCTTAAAGTTACTGAGGTTGATGAACACTGAACTAAACTAAAAAGAGAGTGCTAGGCTAAAAGAGGATACTTTATTAAAACTTCATTTTCTGTATGTGCACAACACTAACTGTAAATCTCATCAGTTTTAAGGTAAGTGAATTTGTGGCGAGTACTGTGGAGCTCTTCGCTAAATGAATAAAAGTGCAAAAAATTATATGCCTCATTATTTACAAAGTGGATTCCATTCTGAACATAAGCTTGCTAAAGCACATTTGTGATTCCATTTATAGGATCCTACAATTTGTCTTTCTAATTTGTTCCATTTAAAAGTCATGATAAATGTTACCCCTCTCTTCAATACTAAAAAGTGGGAGAATAATTTTTGCTTTAGGTTGTTATGTTGTGAATTAATTAATGGAAAATCATGGTGAATTTTCCTCAGAAAGCTCGAAATGTAAGTAATACAAAAGAAAGATAAGAAAAAGAGGCCTTTATAGTTGCAGTTTTTGAGAAAATAAAAGTTATTTATGTAGGATTTTGCCATAAAATGTTATCAGCATTTGAAGAATAAGAATCACCAATAGCATGCTTTAATTTGAATAATAATAATAAGAAAACTAAGTCAGTACTCTGTATTTTGTGCACTGTTACTCATTTGCTTAGAACAAATGAGCTTTGATATTTTGAAATATAGGAGAGTCACTTATGATTAAGGTGATCTGTCCATGTTTACATTTACTTCCAACCAGATAAACGGTGTTTCAAAGGAAATGTTAGTCTACACCTTTTTAAGATTTGTGACTTTTTTAGGATTCAATAATGTAACCCCACAATGTGAACTCTTGAAATGTATAATTCAGTTATCACTCAGTCTACTATAGGGATACCTTCACCTCAACTTGGAATTGCAAAGGAAGATCAGTTATGGGATAATCATCTCTTTTCAACATCTTATATAATATCACTCTTTATTTTCCTTCCAAAATCTCAGACTGGCCTCAGCATTCCTCAGACTGTAAGAGTTCTGATGTTTTCTAACATGGAAGAATCAGTTTTGATAAGGATGGCCCATCAAATCCATATGAAAGTCCATCCATCCCCAATCTGCCCCCTTCTAAATATGCTGGAACTGCAGTTCACAGAACTACACAATCCATTAAATAGCAACTGATTTTCCAAGACAAATCTAGAGAGCTTTGGGTTAGGAAAACCTGCCTTGATCAATGGCATACAGACATGATACACACAGAAATTCATGCTAATATTAAATTCTTCAAAATTAATTGAGTTAAAGATGAAACCAAAATATTATTTACTATAATTTTTAAATCAAATGTAAGTCATTTGAAGAACATTTTATTATTATTGAACAAAAACATTATTTAATCATAGTCATAAAACATGGGTAGAATTAGACAAATGATTTTGAATGCTGCAAGCAAAGAGGAAGAGGACTAAAGAGGACTAAAGATATTTTGAGTAATAATAAAGCCAATTAGTCCTACTACACTAAACTAAAGAAGTAGTTTGACTTACTCCACGAGCAGTGGCGTTTGTTCTCCAATCTCTATCAACCACATTCCATTTCAACTGGTGACTAAAACAATTGTTATCTTGTCACTTTCAATTACAGAGGAAAGGCAAAGCTTTCCAGTTTGAATGATTCTGCCGGCTTTGGAAATACATTTATCATCCAGTATCATCAAGTCTAACTCTAATCATTAAATCCACTGAGAGGCATTCACAAGAAAACTATATTTTCTCAGTCTCAATCCACAAACAAAACAAATATTCTGCTATCTTCAGCATAGATTTTGAAAAATCAAGAGTGCATATTTGTATCCCATCTCATTATGCGATTCACTAAAATGGATACTGTAAATTAGCATAAGTTTATAAATGATTTTTTCTTTCCTGCTTTTAAATTCACCTCAATCCAATCTACGTTTTTCTTATAATTGTGTTCTGATTCAAATAACCAAGCTCTACAGGTCTTTATGATATATTCCAATTTATGTGGCGGCCAATCAGCCAAATCAAGTGCTAAGATCAAAGGTGCTGTCTGGATATATCTTCCTGGATTCAATCAGCCAATTCACACATTAAGAAAATGTTTTCTGCTTGGTAATCTCCAGGTGAACTATGTATTTTCCATAATTTCCAATCTGAGAGCATCAATTTGTGGACAGATACATCGAATTCACACGGGAAGATGTTAAGGAAAATAATCTAACCTTTCTGGACTGTGCAGTACACATTAAGGAAAACAGCAGCCTTAACACTGAAGTTTACAGAAAACCCACTTGCACCGTTCAATATTTACACCACCCACTGGAGCACAAAATGGGAGTTATCAGAACCTTACATCACCAAGCTGAAGGCCTGCATACAACCAAAGATGAGAAAGAAAAAGAACGTAAATACATCAAGGAAGCCCTCAGAACCTGTGGCTATCCCAAGTGGGCCTTCATCAAATCTCAAAAAAGACCCTACAGGAGCTCCTCTGTAACAGACAATGATGAGAGCAATAAACGAAGCAACATTGCCATTCCGTACGTTGCAGGCATATCAGAAAAGCGCAGGAGAATCTTCAGCCAACATAACATACATGCATACTTCAAAGCCAAGAATACACTAAGGCAGAAGCTTGTCCACCCCATGGAAAAAAACCACCCAGACAGAAACTGAGCAACGTGGTATATGCAGTACAATGCAGTGAGCCATGTTCAGATCTGTACATTGGGAAAACAAAACAACCACTTCATAAATACATGGCACAACATAGAGAACAAACGCCTCAGGACTAGATTCAACAGTCCACCTGCATTTAAAAGATACAAGCCACTCTTTTGAAGACAACAAAGTCCATATTTCGGACAGAGGAGATCGCTGGTTTGAAAGAGGGGTCAAAAAGGCCATTTATATCAAAATGGAACAGCCCTCTCTCAACAGAGGGGGAGGGATACAACATCATGGTATCCTTCTGCGATGGTTACGCGAGGTGGGAGTGGGAGGCACCGTCTTAAAGTGGTTCTCCTCCTACCTCTCGGACAGGTCGCAGTCAGTGTTGGTTGGGGGACAGAGATCGACCCCTAGGCCCCTCAAATATGGAGTGCCGCAGGGCTCGGTCCTGTCCCCCCTCCTATTTAACATCTACATGAAGCCGCTGGGTGAGATCATACGCCGGCACGGGATTAAATATCATCAATATGCGGATGATACTCAATTGTATCTGTCTGCCCTGTGCCAACTCAGCGAAGCAGTTGAAGTGATGTGCCAGTGCCTGGAGGCTGTCAGGGTCTGGATGGGAGCGAACAAGCTTGCACTCAATCCAGACAAGACCAAATGACTATTGATGTTGCTCCCAAAGATGGTCCAGACATCCCATCTCTTAGCCTGGGGGGTGAAGTTATACATCCCTCGGAGAGGGCCCGCAATTTGGGGGTCCTCCTGGATCCACAGCTGATGTTAGAACACCACTTGTCGGCTGTGACCAGGGAGGCCTTTGCCCAGGTTCACCTGGTGCACCAGTTGCGGCCCTATCTGGACCGGGAGGCACTTCGAATAGTCACTCATGCCCTCGTCACCTCAAGACTGGATTACTGTAACGCACTCTACATGGGGCTGCCCCTGAAGAGTGTTCGAAGACTGCAGTTGGTCCAGAATGCAGCCGCGCGAGCGATAATGGGTGTACCTAGATACACCCATGTTACACCTATCCTCCGCGAGCTGCACTGGCTCCCCATTGGTCTCCGGACCCGCTTCAAGGTGCTAGTCATTACTTTTAAAGCCCTACATGGTATTGGACCTGGCTACCTGTGAGACCGCCTCCTGCCATTCACCTCCCAATAACCAATAAGATCGCACAGGTTGGGCCTCCTCCGGGTGCCGTTGACCAGACAATGCCGGCTGGCGGCCCCCCGAGGGAGGGCCTTCTCTGTAGCTGCGCCGGCCTTATGGAACGAGCTACCCGCAGAGATCCGGACCCTTACCACTCTCCCGGCCTTCCGTAAAGCGACCAAGACCTGGCTGTTCCGGCAGGCCTGGGGCTGTTGATTAAAATCCAGCCCCACGTAATTGAATGGATGATTTTATTTTAAATAATTGTATTTTTAATATTTTTTATGTTTTTATTTTTGTTGTGAGCCACCCAGAGTCCCTAGGGAGTGGGCGGCATACAAATCTTATTAAAGTTGCAAAGTTGCAAATCATCTATCTCCAACCTACAACATAATCTTTTCAACAGTTCCAAGAAGGCTGGACGTCAATTTGCACCATTCAGGTTACCCTGATGACACAGATAGACCTACTGAAAGAATGCAAATGACCAGCTGTCTGCAAGGAGTATCATTCCTTCCATTCCCTACCATCCAGTCAGAGCTGAAAAAACCTCTTGGATGAAAAGTGCAACGCTTTTTTAAAAAACCCAGGAAGTCCAGCTGCCTTTTGAAAGAAAAGCACTTTTGGGACAACTATGACCTGGATGACTGAGAATCTCCAGTAACTTTAGTAACTTTACTATTGGTCATTGCATTTGCATCCTTTGCAGCATTCCTGAAGCCATATGATTGATATTTGAGAACTTTGCAAGTATCCCCATGATTATGTGATTGTCATTTGAGCATTTCACAGCCAGCTTCTAACAAGCAAACTCAATGGAGAAGCCAGTAGTAAAATTGCAAGTTTTGATCATGATGCCTCATTTAACAACCTGAGATAACTTACAATGACTGAATGAAAAGTGATATTGTAAGTCCATCACAGTCACATGATGTTTCAGTTAGCAATCATGTTGCTAAGCAACAGAGTTCCTCTTCCTAATTGTGATCGCTATGTACGGTCCACCTATAGGCAGAAACAAAAACAGTTTCATTTTTGATTTAAAAAAAAATGATCCTCACAACAGACCACAGATTACTCACTATCTTTCTATCAGGATTTGTTTGATTTTTATCCCACCTTCATTACTTTGCAAATAATTCAAAGCAGCAGACATGGACAATACTCCTTTCTCTTCTAATTTCCCTACACAATAACAACAACCCTGTGAACTGAGTTGTGCTGAGTGACTAGCTTAAAGCACATCCACGTATTTTAAAATTTCTCCATCTGTTTTCTCCATCTCTAGAAACATTCTATCAAGGTACACAAATTCATCAACCTTTTCGTCTTTCCACAATTTATGTAAAAACAGTTTTATAATCATTCATTTTTTTGCATCAAACACAACTATTATGATTACATTCATTTTCAGACTCAAAGTTGTACCATACAAGGAGTCTAACATTCACTGCAAAGCATTTGGTTCTCAGCCAACGACACAGTATTATCTGCATACATAATAAATATACCTTCACATCCTCAACTAATGTATCTCTAATGTCACTGAAAGCATTCCTTTTCAATGATGCAGAAATATATTAAACAATCAAGGGAACATCCTCATCTTTCTCCATGCTCAACACAGAATCATTTTTAAATCATTCTATTCTAATTCGTGCTTCTATCATAAATCATGTTTCTCACATTTAGCAACGAATTTTCAACTGCATATTTGTGCAAAGCCTTCCATAATTTAAATGTATTGACTTTCACACTTGTGCTTTCTCTAAATCCACAAATGTCCAATAAAAATTCTTCCATATGAATATTTTTGTTACCTGATAATGGACAAAAATCTGGTCTGCAAACCCCATGCCTGACATGAAGCCAAGTACAAGTCCAAAAGTTTGTTGTTGTCAACCTTTGTGTCAGAATTCTGCTGAACACCTTACCAGGCAATCTTAAAATATTGTTTTTTGTAGCCTCTCTTGCTAGCTTCTTTACATAGGAAAACAATAATGGCAATCTTCCAAACATCAAGCACAAATGCATCTTAACACAATATTAAATAAGTGACACAACCATTCGTACTCATATCTAAAATTTTACCCCATCCGTAGCCTTGCCACTGTACAATATCCTCCTAGCATTTATGAATTCTTTTTATCCATTTTTTTTCTTGGAAAATAATTAGTGTTTTTTAATTACACTCTTCAGGATAACATTTACCATTCCCATAAACATCTATAAATTACTTCTTCCAGTATCTCAAATTATGTCATCACTTTTATCTTTAATTCCATTTAATGCTGATTGCATCCTGTTTAGCATCTTGTTTATCGCTTCATTCATTTCTAAAACAATCTTTTATTTTTATTAAAATTATTCTGCATTTTCTCTGCCTCTTGTAATCTCAAGCATTTCTTATTCCTTTTGACTCTTTCCCTGAAACTTTTTCTCCCTATATACAAAATGTGCATTTTTTTCATCCATACTTTAATAATTTACCAAGCATATTTCCTACTTAGCACAATTCTGCAAACATTTTTTTTCATGCTGCTCCAAGTAATTTACAAATCCTCTTTCCTTACAACAATTTTCCACTTATTCTGGTTGCCATCCTAGTTCACTTCCCCCCCCACCCCGTTTTTTCATGTTCATTGTTTTCCAAGGGAAAAACAAACCTTTTTAATCCTACCTCAAATAGTGTGTTTCTTATTCAGAATTGTTCCCCATCTCTGCATTCTTCACCAACTCTCTCAAACTTTTGTTATAAACAAGATATTTTTCTAGATATTCATTAAACAGATCCTTTCCATTCATTCTTGGGTCGCCAAATGGTCCGGTCACCTTTTCTACACTCTTTTATCTTGTTTCCAGCTATCCATTCTTGTCAATTACCAGAAAAGGTTTTTTTTCCCCCTGTGGTTGCATTCATTGAGAAATATAAACACATTTTTTTCCAACATTCATCTCTACTGCTTCTATTGTGATTCACTAGAACAGGGGTGTCAAACTCAATTTCATTGAGGGCCGCATCAGGGCTATGATTGACCTTGGGGGGCTGGACTGGTGTGGCTGACTGGGTGAGCATGGCCAGCTTGATGCCACTCTCCAAACTGCTGGCACATTTCCTCTTCGCATTGGGTAGACCAGGCTGAAGTCACACTGATCCGATGTTTTCTCTTCACATTGGGTAGACTGGGCCAAAGCCGCATTGGGTAGACCAGGCCAAAGCCACGCTAGCTGTTTCTTCTTCGTATTTGGTAGACTGAAACAAAGCTGCATTGGGTAGACTGGGCCGAAGTGACTCGGGCCAGCCCTTACATTTTCCAGGATGGCCCCGTGGGCCGGATCCAACCACATTGTTTACATTTAGAGGTTGCCCTAGTGCAAAGCTTGTATTACAATGTAATAAAAACTCTTGATGTATGTATGTATGTATGTATGTATGTATGTATGTATGTATATATGTATATATAATCTCCAAAAGAAAAACCAATCCTGAACACCAGAAGGACAAACTTAACAACCAAAAAAGTATCTATCCCAAAACAATGTAAAGAACCCACCCCCAGGACAATCCAGATCAATCTACAGTAGGATAAAGAGCTGTCCTTTGAAATTTATAGTCCATTATCTACAACTGGTCCAATGGGGGTTGGTACACAGGTGTTGATTTCCTAGTATAAAGTTAAGACACACTGACTAGCCCAAAATCATCTAACCAGCTTTGTACCCAAGGAAGACTCTTCTTATTCATAGTCCAGCACTGTAACTACTAATATACTGGGTCTCTGACTTAAACTATATACTGTATACACATGCATACACATCAAGTAGGAAAAAATTCTATGTGATAGAATTTTTGCACAAAAATGCAAAATGACTTCTGGATTGATGATATTTATATGCATGCCCAAATGAACATACAATTGTCAATATTTAAAATGTTGTGTTTAAATCTGATCAGTGTGTGTGTTATTCTTAGAAATATAATTGTAAGAATGACACCTATCACTTGTTGATCTTAAGAGAAAAATAAAAACACAATTAGGAAGATTATATGTCTTTATAAGAAAGGACAGAAAAGAGTCACAGAAAAATGGAAAGAAATATTCACAGAACAAATAGCAGTTTGTTTGATGTTCTGTGAACTGATGGGGTGTTCTTTGCAGCTACCAGCACATGATTTCTTTTTTCTGGATACATTATATATGTGTTGAAATATAATATATGATATGATATATATGATATATAATTAAATATAATTCTTATATAAAAATATACTCAAAAACTTAACAAGCCATTTTGTTAATTTCTATTGAGTTCTTAGGCTCTGAATATATCTTTGAAAAAGATGCAATTATGAGTTAAATATGGGATCTTGAATTAGAACATTTTAGATACCTTTTAAGAAATTTTGGACACTTCCACAATGCATATTTTCATCCAGAATCCTTTTGGAATTCTCATATATAATATATATAATACTTTTAATTAATTGGACTCTTGGGTTCAAAATATAATAGATTTATTATTTCTTTTATTATTAAAATTGCAGTATATTATTTCAGAAAATCTCTGCTTTAATGCCCTTTCTTATGCAAAATTGGTGGCGATAAAAGTAGTCTATAAATTAAAGTTTATTAAAAATGATAGAATAGATGCTGGAACCCTTATATCCTTCATTAGTGAATGAATGATAAGAATGAATTTTTATTATTTGCCATGTTAAAAGATAAGTGCTAGTTATTCCCACTAGTATTGTTTACGTTAACAAAACGTAATGACATCTTGATTTGCATCAGCATCATTTGCAACCTCTTTGGATATGTGTCAGAAGAGATAATTAAATCTTATGAAATCAAAAAATCCACAGCTTTAAAAGTATTTGCTATCAATGAATAAATTTGGTATGCAAATTCTAAAAAGTGACCAGAATAAGAAACTGGACATGTGTTTTCTATTGGAGAATTCCCTGAATCTCATGAGATTTTAGATTGTAGCTTATACGACAAATACATCAGCATTATTAGGCTCTATTTTGTTTGTATAGAAAAGTAATTATGTCATCATGCTGCTGGAAATGCATCAAAATAACACTTTAGTAAAACACATGTTTTTTGCAATGTGGTAAAGTTACTGTATTCTGGGAAGAATTGGTGATATGGATAAATTTGACCTTGAGACAAAGTTTAATATTTTCAGACACACACACGTTCCTTTTATTTACTACATGGAAACTGATAACTGGATGATGGAAGGATTCTGTGTGCTCTTATCACAATTGGAAAGACAAGTTTTATGACCCTAATTACTGAGTAGATTGAAGATCTGGTGTTATTTACATTTAATGAATGAATTGCCTATATATCTAGGTTATACATGGAAGATCACAATGGAATATTGCTTTTATCAAAACAGTAAAACAGTTTTTATTTAATACAAGAAATAATACATGTCTGTAAGAAGCAACATGCTTCAGAAATGCATGTAGTGGTCACAGAGGGAAGGGTGATTTAATGCATATCTGATTGACAAGAGTTGCTTTATTAGCTTTTAGTTAATAGTTGGGGTGATTTGGGCTTATTCCACAGCTTTCAGTAATCTTATTGTGTTTTAGGTGGAAAACTCCTATTTTTTGGCAGTTGTGCCACTATAATTTGACAGTGCAAGTTAAGACATCTACAAAGCTACAAAGAAGAGTAGAAGGCTTATGTTTCACATCTCTGCCTCACAGCTGAAGTACCAGATAACATATTGCCTCTTAAGTATTGTATAGGAAAGTGAACTATAGGTGCTGCAATAGCAGAAAAGTATAAGCAGTCTGACCATGCAATGAAGTAATCTTACCTATAAACACTTTTCTATATCCCCAAAAACCCATTATTTCCAATTTTTCCCCTGGAATCAAGGCCATCAACCCCATCATAAATAAAAGCCAATACTTCATTATATGCCTAGCCAAAATGGGCATGTAAGAGTACAACTACCAGGACCTGTCCTAAGACCTTGTTCAGTGCTATTGCAACTTCAAACAGTTGCTGACTGAGTAGATCTTAAACGAGAACTACATGCAAATAAATATTGTCATGATCTTTTGTGTACTTCTTGGGCCATAAAATGGATTTATGGGGGATCACAGTTAATTCTGGGGCCATAGATTATCTATATATGAATCAGTGTACATTGTGATTTTTTTTATTTATTCTTCTTGTTGCACTGTCTATAGCCTGAATCACCTCCCATGTGCTCCATGTGGGACTACCCTTGAAGAGCATTCAGAAGCAGCAACTAGTCTAGAAACCATCAATGCATGACGTTTCGGATACGTTGAAGTTTTCATGTACAATTCAATGTATAGTCATGTTTTGTGTTACATTGTTAGCATGTTTTTAATATTGTTAGACACTCTAATATTACCAGAATCTCTATGCTGAGGTGGAATAATCACCTAAATCATGTGTGTGTGTATTTAGTTCACCCAAATGAAATAGCACACAAAGCCATTGACCATTTGTTCCCTCAGTATGTACTTTTATGAATCAGTTTTAAAATGCATGATGAATTTATGTCTGAGCTACTCAATACTAATAATGGATATACAGCTTAAAGCTACCCCTCTGCCCTTTTAGACATGCCTAAATTTATTGTATTGAATATAAATTAATTTCTACACAAATCACTGCCATGGCTAAGGTTTCTTCAGTTTTTAATGGAACTTTATTGTACCTACCTTACGCTAGTGCAGTGTATTTCAAACTTGGCAACTTTAAAATGTATAGGCTTCATCTCCCAGCTATGAAGTCCACACATCATAAAGTTGCTAAGTTTGAAAAACCCTTTTGATTTAACATGCTAAGTTCTAATCTGCATATACAGGTAGTCCTCGACTTACAACCACAATTGAGGCCAAAATTCCTGTTGTGAGATATTTGTTAAATGACGTTTGCCCAATTTTATGACATTTCTTGCCACAAGTTGTTAAGTGAATCTCTGAAGTTATTAAGTTAGTAAGCTGGTTGTTAAGTAAATCTGGCTTCTTCATTGACTTTGCTTATCAGAACACAAACGGTGATCACATGTTCCTGGGACATTGCAACCATCATAAATATGAACCAGTTGCCAAGCATCTGATCATATGACCATGGGGATGCTGCAAAGATTATAACTATGAAAAATGGTCATTGGTCACTTTATTCAGTGCCGTTGTAACTTTGAACGGTCACTAAATGAACTGTTGTAAGTTGAAGACTACCTGCATTGCAGCCTTCTTCAAGTGGCTGGGTTTTTCTGTTACTTGTCTTTTTACTTCCAGCGTCCCATTTCAATGAACAGCTGTATGTCTGAGTCAACAGTGCAATGTGATTTCCAGCAAAACACAAAAAGTACCTTATTGTGTAGGGTTATTTCCTGTGGGTTTCATGCTTTCAATTTCACATTATAGCACTAAATTGATAGAATTATGCAACTATGGAAAATATCCATTTGGGACCTTTTGTAAACAATCTCTTCACTAGCTGCAGCTCCTCTATTGTAAACATCTTACTGCCTACTTTCATCCTGGCTTTCTTAAAGGTATGAGTAGAAACCTTTCTCATAATTTATTGTTCATTAATGATGACCCTCTTTTAAAAAAAGATGTTAAAATTGATAATCTTGAACTATTGTTTTCTTTCTTATGCAAAATTCATCTGGAATTCATTCACATGAACTCAGCTTGGTATTAATGACCATAATTGAAACCAGAATCACGGGCACTGAAGCAGTTGTTAAATGAGACTACACACCTGGCACTCCCGCTTGTGGTCATTAAGCAATCTCCCTGATCATTAAGCAGCCAGAATGAAGGGCCTGTCCATTAAAGGATTTCAGCTCTGCACCTGAAATCCTCCTGGCTGTTAGTGAGTAAATGAGTTGCCTGCCATGCATTGAAGGGGAATCCTGTCAGGCTGCCAGAATGGGTTAGGTTTAATTCTGTTCCTGCAGTCTTACAAAGGAATTCCCCTACTCTCCATAAAGGGAAAGGAAATCCTTGATAGGGGCTACAGGATTTCTGTTCCCCTCTGATCTAAGACCGTAAGTATGACTACTTGTAAGAACTATTTGTATTTGGACATTCTATAATTACCTTTTGCATTCCAATTATGGGCACATTTAGAAAGAACAATAAAGAACAAATTTAGATCTTCTTAAGAGCCAACCACTTTGCAACACAGCCTACCTAGTACATAAAGCACAGTTGTGAGTTTCAAATGTTAGCGCCTCTGTGACGCTCCAGCTGCTTCGCGGAGTATCGCGCAGGGGCTCTATACACCATGCACGTGCGCGGAAGCACAGAAGCCTTTAAACACCGGTAAGGAGCTTGGGAGGGCCCTCCGGAGCACTGTACCGGAACGGTAACTGGTGCTCTGGACTGGCTCCGGTATGCCCGTACCGAGGTGTACTTCCTGCAACCCACCACTGGTAAAGCAGTAAAGCCCTTCTCTATGTCCCAATGGTCCCATTGTCTCATCTAAAGAAGAAACATGACTAGCTGAAAGCAAACTTAGAACTGTTCCCATGCCTTCATTAATATATTTAACAGGTTGTCCTACTAAAAGATTTTCTCTGTTATCTGCTTTTGCTGGCATGCAAATCAAGCTTAATTAAGCAGAATGTTTTACTTAATAGGTTAGCAATAACAATAAAATTGTCATTCCCTATTGTGATTTAGTTATAATAAATGTCTTGAATAGATAGATATATATTTGAGAAAAGCAGAATACAAATATTATGAATAGAGAGAAATTCCAGAAATCTATCTCACAAAGTAGTTCCTATTCTACCTAGTGTCAGAGCATACCAAAGTGGAGTGGAGATGAGGACACTTTTTCCAGATTAGTCTAGTAGGTTACACTTTACTTGTGAGTTCAATTAGGATGAATAATAGAGGCAATCCTGGCTTGGATCTTCTTGTCATCTGAAATATAGTCTAAAAAACACCTCCATCTTTAGGGCCATCAGTTGGTTCTGTTTAGACATCGTGTTCTATAATCAAACAAACCACATTATAGTTTAGTGTACTGTAATGTGCAGAATCAACCACAGTTTTAAAACCCATATGAATAAAAATCAAATGGGAAAACAGAAAAGTAGGCAATAGCCCAAATCGTTCAGAAGCACCAACTGATATTTTCAATAGATTAATGACAAAGTACAGGTGGTCCTTGCTTACTGACCACTCCTAGAGATTATTCAAGGTTGAGAAAGTTGGCAGGTCGCAAATAGTGACCACATGTCATCCTCATTTAACATATACATAATGATTCACTTAATGTTGACAAACCATTGTTTCTATAGTTTAGTTTCTTAATGAAGAAATGTGGACTAAATTGCCTTCCAACTGTACTACTAAAAAGAATATGTTTCCCTTCTATCTGTGACCAATGCAGATATGGATATTCATATTCCTGTAACTGAGGGATCACAAACATTTGTGCCCCTACTCTTTGTGATTCCAATGAACTCCTCCATTAAAAGACAATGGCCAAATTCACATATCAGTGCTAAACTACAACCTGGCAACCCAACTATTATTACAGCTTAGCATGTGATGTGACATATTCAGCAAGCCATGCTTAAACAATTCTAGGCAAGTCAAGCCATTTTAGAAGACTAAAAAAATGTTTGAAAATTTATTACTAAGTAAATGTCACATTAGTGAATCTTGAAAATGAATGAGTATATCCACCATTTGTACAAAAACACAATTATTCTTCCTTCGGAGAAGGCCCTTGGTACAGGGTCTTAGCAAATGTATGTAATTGACTTCACAATATATCTGGTGTTCAGTTCGATAATATAAAGCTCAGATTGGAAGAAAAGTGACATAATATAACAAAAATAGGCATCATTGTATGTTCCCATCATATCTAAAGAACTTTGCATGAAAAGCAGTATCTTAAAACAAATTATTCTTTAACAAAGGGCAAATCTTCTCTGTAATATGAATATATTAATCTACACCTCACATTAGCCTTTTACCCTTAAGTGGTACAAATCAGCCCAAAGAGAATGTCTTACAGCTCTTGCCGGGAAGTGGAAAAAAACAAATGCAGAGTGTGCCTTGCCTCACGTATCTGGCTAGTTATTAGTGGAGATATCTCTATGGTTGTCATGGAGGCCATGCAGTCCCAAGCTGACCCTAAAGGAAGAGTTAGTCTTGGCATAAATGGTAAGGCTGTTTCTAAACAACAAGCTATTACATGATAGTTGCCAATACTGTGTGAAAACACATTTATATGAGTCCCCTGAAAAAACTTAATACTCTTAATGAAGTTAACTACAGGAATAAATAATACTTTACAATCAGTTTGCATGGTACCTAAGAGGTGCACAAATAAAAAAAAGCATAGAGGATTTCTATCTAGAACAGAAAATGAAGAAAATGAGAAGAGGAAGAATGGCAAATATAGGGAATAAATGTAAAAGGGTCACAGCGGGATTCATAGAAAAGAACTACATAACAAAACCGAGTCCAGAAAATGTTTTTTGGATTCATCCCATTAGGAAATTTGTAGAAATCACATTTATTTTCAACTAAGCTAAATATGGTTGCAGCTTCTATCCTACCAGAGAAAGCGAACCAACCTAATTGTTTCTTACAGCGACACGCTGCTAAGATCACTAAGTGATGTTTTATTTTTTTTATACAATGAAAATAAGTGTTGCTCATAAATATCCCACATTACGTTGCTATCACAAAGAAAAGCATCTAGTTGAAAAGTTGAAGATCAAAACTATTGTATGTATATATATATATGTGTGTGTATGTATGTATATAGAGAGGGGGTCCAATCTCATTCCAATCTCCCTGCAGGTATTAATTTGGAGGTCCTAGATTAGAGAAGATGCCTTAGAATTGATATCTCAATAAAAAGGAAGAATTTAAAAATACTAAATATTTGTATGTTATCATTAGATTGTTCTTTTAAGATCAAACCCTAATGAATCTGGATTCTGGATGTTTTCTCTCGTGATTAAATGGGTGGATTTTCGCCAACCAAACTATAAATATATGTAACAAATTTTAAAATGGTAAAGGCCTTCTTTTCATATTGTTGGTTTCCCGCTCTCATCAGCTCCCACCAGCAGAGCTAAAGACAAGAAACCAAGCTGCAATGGTCAGAATAGGAATCACATAAAGATATAATCAATCATGAGTCTGCATAGATATGTAAGCATTCTATTTCCTTGTTCTGGGCCCTTTTAAGAGGTCCAAAATAAACCATCTGTTTTTTCAAGCTTTTTACTAGAAGAGGCTCAATTCTTATAAGTGTATGTATACCATATAGTATTTAAGCCATACTACCTTTTTCCCAAATGAAAATATATTTTCATAACTTGCTCATGATTTCACAATTTGACATAGAAGATACCTTGTATCATTAGTTTTATTACTACTAATACTGTTTATCACCACTGTTGCGTTGCTAATCTTTATTTCCAAATTGTTAGAATTCATCAAGGTAGTGATAGGCAAAGCCTGTTTGTTGAAACTTTACTCCAGCACAATGTGGGAATGGTTTATGCTTGAATTTGGCAGTTAAACATGAAAGATAAAATGTACATTTATTTCAATAAAATTGTTTTGGCAGGTAGTTGTAGAACTTCTCATATAGATTCAGGTTGTAATGTCACCCTGAAATTATGCAAGTGTTCCTTTAATCTTGCTCTTTCAAAATATATATTGGTGTTGGACAGTTTTTTTTCTTACCAAAAAAAAAGATATAAACTATGGACTAACTCTAGAGTCTAAGAATAGTAGCAGGTCACTTAGAGAACAGACCTAAAGTGGCAGCTCTACACTGATGTTGCCCAGCAACAGTACAAATCAAGGGAAGCTTGATCAATTTCTTATAGGTACAAAATAAAAAAATCATGCATGTCCCATTTTATATATTTTGTAAATACATGTTCCTCGCATGCTTATCTTACCTCTAAACCAAATAGTTATGAAATTGTTAATTAACAGAGTCCAATTTGCTCATTATAATTATATAATATCTGGAAAGCTACGTAAGACGTGAAGGTAAAATATCCTGTTGAGCTCAACTCCTTGCAATTTCATGGTCCCATCTGTACTGGATCGTCACATGAAAATAGTGGTGTAATTCACTTGCAAAAATTGGCTGTGTGAGAATCACTTTCTCGCATAAGGGTGTCAAATTTTTGATTGCTGTGCCTATACTGTAACAACATTAAGTGTTGACAATGGTGAGGGTGTTAAGATTATTCTAATGTCTCTAATTTTTGCAGACCAAGATTTTGGAGAGCAAAACAGCTACAACTCTTTCTGGAGACATAATCTTCAAGTAAGCATTTGTATACTCTGATTATCTTCATTCGGTTATTTGAAGGATTCTAGTTTCCAAGAGAAAAAAGTAAAGCAGATTAGGTCCACTCAGTAGTGATTTATGTTTGGCAATCTTAACTGCATATAGGGTAGGCCTTAGCTACAACTTTGGTCCTCAGCTACAGTCACCATAGAAGAAAACAGATATGGAAATGGTCTGGTTTAAACTTTCACCATCTGGTAAGTGGAGTGATTTAAACATCATAAAGTCTGTTTTACTCACCGGAAATATAATAAATAATGAACCAATGAAGTTCAATTACTATTATTCCCAACATTGAGAAAAAAGCTGTGCTCAGACCAGGTAATCTTGGGTCAGTTTCCCAATCCACCTATCTCACAGGGTTGTTGTCAGAAAATCTCATAGGAGTGCTAGTCATACTGCCTGGAGCAGGAAAGGTAGGATATAAATCTAACAAATATAAAAATAATAGGCAATTCCCTTGGTGACGCTCCTCTAACCACAGACATAATATTTCTGAAGAACCGGATTTATCCCCACGCAATTCATCTCCGCTTCGCCTGATCCATTAAGCCTGCTTTCTCCCAACAACGTCCCGGATTCTTTTAAAAATAAGAGAAAGCGAAGGTTCGCCATACACACAATATCGTGGAAAGGGCAGAAGAAGGAATACAGAGCTGAAGAAGGGGAGGCGAGATTTAAAACTATAAAATTCAAAGGTTTTGAGTTTCCTCAAGCGGCAGCCCCCTGCCCTAGAGAATAATAGCGACGCCCATAGCAATGCATTACTTGCAGCCCCTCGCGGGGGTGGGGAGAAAGGGCTCGGTCCTCCCTCTGTGACTGCGGGCGCTGCAGTGCGAAGAGGGGTGTGTGAAGCTTCCACTTCCCTGGGATTTCATTTCGGGGGGAGGGGGGTGCGCGCAGAACAGAAAGCAAGAGAAAAGATCCGCCATATTCCTGCCTTACCACGCCCGGAGAGCTGAGCTACTGAAATCCATCTGGCTGCACTGTATATGCACCAGTCTCTGCCTCCCACCCCGCCTCCCGCGGTACCCACCCCCGTTTCTTACACCAAAGGAAAGGCGGAACCGAGAAAGGAAGAGCTGGCCCTCCCTGGCTGTCGCTGCCGCCGCCTTCGAAGACAAGCAAGCGCAGCCATCTCTCCCCCTCCCTATCTCTTCGCCCTCAGGCTCCCTAGCGAGGGAAGTTGACTTTCCAAGAAGCAGTCCGGAGGGTTTCGCAGGGTCAGGACAGAAGCCGTGTCTCCTGCGCGGGACTCTCGGGAGCCGCCGCCTTCGGGAAAAGGCAGCGGGAGGGGGGGGAGCGGGGAGAAATCGAAGGAAATGGACGGGCTCGGAGCGGAGGGCGGCTTCGGGCGCAGCCGTTAAAGGCTTCCAGGCGGAGAAGGGAAGAGCCGCGCGGTTTGCCAGAGGGTCGGGAGAGGAAACCGAGAGGAGGAGGCGGCGGCAGCGCAGGAATAGAGGGAGGGGTTGGAAAGCGGGGTTGTTTGCAAGCAGGGCGCTTTTGCTTTCTGCCGGGCAGCGCGCTTGCTGCTTCTGCTGCTGCTTCTGCCTGGGCGGATGTTTCTCCGCGGTTTGGCGCAGGATTGAAGGGAGAGGAGGACTCGGAAGCGGCGAGGGTTTCCGAAGGCAGGCTTGCTGGGGAATTGTAGGTGGGGGATACCTGCCCGGGGCGGAGGTGCCCGGGCGTCTCCACGTATTAGCAGCTAGGGTTCTCCCCGGGGCTCGCCTTGCCTTTTGCCCGCGCCTGCCGACGGGAGGGGCGCTCCGACTGAGGAGCGGGAGGGCTTTCTGGCGCTCGCGGCTTTGTGGCTCGGGGGTCTGCGTGTTTTTCGGGGGGTGGGGGTGGGGGCTGCGCCTGAACCAGCTCGGAAGAATGACTCTGGAGTCCATCATGGCGTGCTGCCTGAGCGAGGAAGCCAAGGAAGCCAGGAGGATCAACGATGAGATCGAGAGGCAGCTCCGCCGAGACAAGCGGGACGCCCGCCGAGAACTCAAGCTGCTGCTGTTGGGTAAGATTTAGCCGGCGGCGGCGTCACCCCATTTTGGGCAGCTGCTTTCCCCCTCCTTCCCCTTCCTACCCCCCCTCCCGTGCCAATCTTCCTTCGTCCCAAATGAAAGAGGAGGATGGCATAAATGCGCCGGAGGAGGTCTACCTATAGCCCTAGAAGAAAGGGGTGATCCTGGGTGTGCTGATGCGTGTGTATGTGTGTGCACACGAGAGCGCCCCCAAGGATAGTGGTCGAATGGTATTTGGATTTATTCCCGTACAGTTGTGCACATCGTGGCTGTAGCCAAGCCAGCTGCTGCTGTAGAAAATCAGAACTTGGGTCTGTTGGCTTGAAAGGTGTGTTCAAACGGCAGGCTGAGGAGGGACCGTAAGGGGAGAATTGCAACCCCTTCCCGTTTCTTTGATTTTTTTATTTATTTTTATTTATTTAATTTTGCAACGGGATTGTGCCATCTCCATCCATAACGAGATGCGTTATCCGGGGCGTAGGAGCGAGGTGTGTAGATGCGGGGATGCCTTGCCTTAGCCGCCTCGGCCCTTTACCTCTCCTGGCGTTTGCCCGCCGTCTCCTCCTGCCTTTCCGAGCAAACAGCGTGTCTGCAGCGAGTCGAATGGCTGCTTGTGCTTGCTGTGGGTGGTTTCGTGTGGAGTGGACGCCTTCCCGAAAATGGAGAGAAAAAGGCGAGGTTGGGTGAAAAGGGAGAGAGGAGAAGTAGAGCAAGATGCCGAGCTTCGGGCAGAGATGGGCGGCAAACGCCTGTTGTGGGAATGCGAAGAGAGCAAGGAGGGGAAAAACAACCCCCAATCCGCCTTTGGCAAGCCTGACCCGAAATAAAGAGCTGGAACGAAGGAGCTGCCTTCTAGGATTGATGGGGACAGGATTTCAGACTGCAGGATTCTGAGTATGTGCTCCCGCCTCAGGAAGCCTGGAGTCCTTCCTTCCTCTGCCCTGGAACTGTGGCTTTTCTTGAAAGGCAGCAGGATCTGAACGCAGATTAGGTAGAAGGCAAGCAAGGGTCTGGATCCAGCCTTCTGCCAGAATCTGGAAATCTTTTACCTGTACAGAAAGATGAAGACTTTAGATCAGGGACACCTATAATTGGCGAGCTAGAGAGGTGTGAGAATAGGAACCAGTGGAGCTGTTGGCATTTGGGGGTTCAAGCCACCTTAAAGACACATGGGAGATAGATACATTGTCCAGGTGGTATGTCCTGCTGTGGCATTGTAATTAATTCAAAGGGGGAGGCTGTGACTAGGAATAATGGCTTGGGAAAAAAAATGTCTGCAGCACTGTTTGCTTGGAAGGCGTGGTGTTATAAAACTGACTGCCATGTGTGAACCTCACAAAGAGCTTGTGGCTTTATTGAAGCTTGCCTCTGTTTTGTACCCAGAAATCATTCTTCAGTCTAAGGGACTTTTCCATTAAGAAAAATGAAAAATGGTGGGTAGCTGAGAAAACAAACTGTGCATTCAGGGCTGCTCAGCAACATAAATGTCTTTTCTTATGTAAGTTCTACTCTGTAGTTCATATTGTTATGGGTAGAAAAAGAATATAATAGTGCAAAGAAAAGAACCTTTGCTCTTTGGGTTCCATTGACTCAGTCTGGTCAAGAGTAAGCAGACTTGAAATAAAGAAGTTGAACCTTTCATTGTATTGTCACAAGAAGATCCAGGTAGAATATAACACCTTTGGGGCAAGTTACTGCTCTACTCTTTACCAGTCCACGCCAGCCTTCTCAGTGATGACACTACAACTCTCAAAATTTGTTGGGTATCTGCGGATTTTGGACATTACAATCCCAACATGTCTGGAGGATGCCAAGTTCAGGAATGCAGATCAACATTATCAGATATTTGTTCCTTGGTTGCAGATTTATTAAAAATATAGCCTTTAGGTACAATTTCAGATTGGAAAAAAGGGAGATATGTGGAAAGTCCATTTGGAAACTTATTATCTTCCTTATGAGTGTTAATGTTTACCCATAGCTGAGGAATTAACCCATACCATATGTATGTCAAGGATGTCTTGTAACACAATCAGATGTCTCTGAGTGTCTGTTTTTTATTATTAATAAACTCAGGTGATTTGATATATAAATAGTAGATTTTTTGTTTTCATTGTGAACATAAGGAGTTTTGTTCTTTAGAATAATATCCATATTGCTATGCTATTTAAAATCTTGACTCTATAATAGTGTGCCTCATTTAGAAATATATCACTTGCCACTCTTTAGGGGGGAAAATAGGAATGAGTCTTTAAACAGGTCCATGCAGCCAATTTCTTATAGTATATTACAGTTTTCTTGGGTTCCCCCCCCCTAAAAACTAACAAATCCACTGTTAAACCCACCAACTTTCCTATCAACGTTTCAATTATATGTGTACAGAGCTTTCCAATTAAGCTTTGCAAAGGTTGGTAGATTAAGACTATTGTCAGCAAACTGGTAGTTACACAAATGGAGTTGACATTCAATAAGTTGCAAGTAAATTTAGAACTATAATAGGCTCCTTTAAAAAATAGGCTCCTTTCAGAAATCTGTTAAGATTTTTTGTGAGGAACAGAAAATTTAAATTTTTTTTTAAGGGTTTCTTCAAACATCTGAAAATATTTGGGCCTGCTGGATTTAAAACACAACATACAATATTCACTCTGTTTTTAGTCTGTGTGTCAGACATGTTAATCTGAGAACAACTTTGCAGAAATTAAAAAATGCTTCCCTCAACTCCAAGTACTGTAGATATTTTAGGATTGGAGAGTAAGCCAAAAATTACCCTTTCCTCAATGTTATTTATCTGCTGCATTTGACATGGATTCTATTCAGCAGAAGACCTATATGCCAGTCATCATTTAATAAAGGAATATTTATTTATCATTTGTTTCCAACATTTATTTTCTCTTAAGACTTACTGAAGCTAAATGGCAGCACCTAACTGACCCTGGGCAGTCTTAACAAGCTAAGCAGGATCAAACCTAGTCCATTAATTGGATGGGAAGCTACCAAACAATAGCAGAACTACAAAGTAAAGTAGGGAGTTGAAACAACACTTAAAAAAAACTTTATCTATTTATATCCTGATCCACATTCAGAAGGAACATAGATCATAAAAAGAAAGGAAAGCCATTTTATTGAGTCTACAATACTCTTCATTGTTTAAAAAATAATGATTTTATTTAGTCAGGTTCTACTCATGATATGTGAACACATCCATGTTTTTTCCCTTGGCAATAGTATGGAAGTTAATGTTGTACTGTATTGTCATCTTGAATTATTTTTACTCCCAAGATTAGCCTATAGTCCTGGGATTTCCTGGTAGTCTCATATCTCTGAATGCAAACAGAGTCTGCTTTACATTTTTTTAGATCATCCAAAGTCAGGTGGTGCTGCACCCAACAGCTTTTATATACATGGAACCATAATTTGAAATACGTACCCAGTTTCTTGAAAGCATCTGATCATTGAAAGTAAAGGCTATTGAACTTAGTGTTTTTTATTCTTTTTTTTTAATAGCAATCCATGATAAGGGTAATGACCTTTAGCATTTATTAAATCAACTAGAGTTCCAGTATACAATCTTCAGTATACAAAAACATAAGAAAAGTCATCTTGAAATTCAGGACAAAATCAATAGAAAAATGTGGGTAATGTTTCAGAGATGACAGCCATCTGCAGACTCTCAACTAAAATATTAAGAATCCAAGAATGATGGTTTGAGAGCAGCCTGTACAGTAATAGATCTTTGTTGAAGCTGAACTGGTGTAGATCTTTAATGTGAAAAGCACCATTAGGGTCCCATTTAAAATGCATTATATAAATCCTATAATCTGAATAGTTAATTTATTAATAATTTGGAACATCTTTTTGCTAAAAACACTAAACCATTGCATAAATAATTTGAAATAAAACTTTCAAAGTAGAACAGTAGAATTTAAATATTATTTAAAAGGGAACATTAGTGGCATGTCTTACCACCAAGAGATACCTGGATGAAGTACATTTTGTACTTGGAGAACAACATAAGAAAAAAACTTTTCTTACATGTGTGGACAAATGGGTTCAGTGAGTATTTGTGACTTTAGGAAAAACTTTTAGGAATTTTTTAAAAATCAGATGAGATACTGTAAAAACAATAATATTTGAAGAAGAAAGCAACAGATTCTTGGATAGTCAAGTCCTAACTTCAAGGGTTTTAAAAGTTACAATTAAGTTTCAGACAGCTGCCATCAAACCCAATTTTGTAGGCTATCCAGTATTTCATTGTGCAAAACATTAGGCCCTACAAACAAAGAAGTGAATAGCTTGTTTAATTTGTTTACATTTCTGGTTGTAACATTTCTGGATGAAACATGTCAGTTCAAAGCCATGGGGGTGCCGTGGTTAAAATGCAGTATTGCAAGCTAATTCTGCCCACAGCCAGGAGTTAGATCCTGACTGACTCAAGGTTGAGTCAACCTTTTGTCCTTCTGAGGTTGGTAAAATGAGATCCCAGATTGTTGGGGAAAATATGCTGACACTGTAAACTACCCAGTGCTGTAAAGCACTATGAAGAGGTATATAAATCTAAGTGCTGTTGTTAATATATAGTTAGACTCATGTTATAGAAATCCTTTACCAGTATTCCAATCAGAAAAAAAACATTGTACACTATATTAACATAGGCTTTTGCCATTGGATTATTGGACACATTCAGGATACTTTTTGTATTGATGAAAATAAAAGAGACTTCTCTTCGAAATTCTTTGATTTATTGACTCCATTCTTTTTGGTAATTCATATTGTCAATTTAGGAGATATCTACATCTTCCAGTTCCATAACTTTTGGTTTACAAGTAGAAAGACATTTGTCCTTCATTATTGACTTCATAATTCCACCTTGACACTTTCCCAAATAATAGAATAATTAATTCGTAATTTAATAAGCTTATACGCCGCCCAATCCCGTAGGACTCCGGGCGGCTTACAAATACGAGATAAAATAAAATAACAAATAGGGGAGAAATGAAAATAGTTTAAATAGAATAATGAGCCAGCCTTCAGAAACCACAGCTAATGGCTCATTTCAAAAGCTCTGTCTGTAAAACAGTTCTTTTCCAACCTTTTGGGCCCCAAATATATAGACTATAATTTCTAAAATTCCTTGCTAATACAAAAGGCTACACCATCTTGTTCAGCAAAGGAGACAGGTGTTCTGCAACTAATGTATTTGTTGCTGCTATTCCAATTTTGTTTATGGTGATTTTTTTTCAATTAGGCATAATCCTGAGCTGCTTGTAGGTGCATTGAATTATTGAAATTTATTTGGAAAATGGCAAAATTTTATGGCATAACTAATTGCAGGAACTGGAGAAATACAGAACTCTTCCCCTTTATTAAGAAAAGAAACAAATTGGTCCTGTCTGCATGAATGATCCATAAAACCATGCTCTGAGAGTCTCAATTTTTGTAAATATTTCTCAACATAGAACTACAATTGAGCCAAAATTTTTATTGCTAAGTGAGACAATCATTAAATGAATTTTGCCCCATTTTATGATCTTTGTTGCCACAATTGTTAAATAAAGCACTACATTTATTAAGTAAGTAATAAATGGTTGTTTCCCTTTTTTCCTTTCCTTCTACTTTGATTGTTGTGAGCAGGTTTGGTGAGTTGTTTCCCCCTTAATTCCCTGGAACTCACCACTTTCAGCCTCTCCGGTGTCCTGGGCTTGCTCGGGCGCCGTGAGGCTGCAGGCAGCTGTTGGTGGAGGCGCATGGGTCAGAGTGCCGATGCCAGCGCGATTGCAGCAATCCCGCTGCTATCTTTCCCCCCACTGAGACCTTCGCTGCTTCGGACTGCGTTTCTAAGGGAGCTGGCAGTTTGCGCGGAGCCTCGGGACTCTCCAATGAGTGCAAGAGGCCATTTTAAGGGGGCCGCATGTTGCATGGCAATTTTGAGAAGGACAAAAGTGACGGCCGCCATTTTGTTTGACCTAGTTTTTGCCACAAAAATTGCCGCAGCTGCCTGATTGCCTGTCTTTTGCAGGTCACCGCCAGGAGCCTTCCTGACCAGTCATTCTGGCGGGTTTTCTCTTCATTAACCAATGCAACTCTGCAGTGGGCGGCAGAGGAGGCTTGTGGCCCTACGAGGTCGCACTCCACAGCATTTGACCTGCGTGGATGCTGGGAGCTTCAGAGCTTGCACTGATTTGCTCATTGCCATCAAGGACTGCTGAGCCTTGCCTTCAGTGTCTCTTCGCTAGAGCGCTAAGGCACCTTCCCAACTGTAAGGTGGTGAGTGGGGGGAAGTCCTAAATTTAGCCCTTGCACCCCACACCCAGCCGTGGCAGAACAGGCCCCTGAGAAACCACAGCCGGGCCCATCCACCAGCAGGGCCTGTACCAGACAAGCTGGCAAGGCAGCCAGAGAGGCAATTAGAGCAAGCAAGCCCTATTCCAGGCAGGGGACCAAGCAGGGTTCAGGCCTAGATAGAGACGCTCTGAGATGCCAGAAGGCCTTGGAAAAACAATTCTCCAAGGCCCAAAAACAACAGCCCAGTCTTCCAGGCCGGTTTCCCCTGGGGTTCATCCACCTGAGGTCCAAACTAGACAAGGGAATGTGGTGTCTGAAAGTGAGATGATGGCCAGGAATTTTCTTCTGCGGCTTCCATGGCCATGGCGGGCTCACCAGGGCCCTCAATGGCCGATCAAGCTGATCTATTTGCATGCCCCTCCGACCCTGAGAAAGAGTCGGTCCCGGTGGGTCCCTTTGCACCCCAGCAACTGGCTATTCAGCTCCCATCTAGGGGACGCCCTCTGGAGGATCAGGACCAGACCTATCCATAGAGATGCAAGATGTCATTGCCAGGGCCATCTCTCAGGATAGAAGCCAGAATGCTGCAGCAAGCCAAGCGCCCGCGCAAAACCCAGCCACCCCCAGGTCTAGAGCCTGCTCAGCAGGTTTCTCAGGCCAAGCAACCTCAGTCTCCATACTCCTCTCTGGCTAGTGAGGATTCGGACTGGGAGGAGGACATTAGTCTGGGCCCTGAGCCCGAATTCTCCAGGGAAGAGGCTGCTGTTTCAGACAAACCTGCCTTTTCTGGCTTGTTCAAGCACGCTCATTTCAAGACTATTTTGAACAAGGCTAAAGCCTTGACCCATTTGGGTACCAGCACCCCTGCTCCGGTTGTTCCCGCTCACGAGGACCTCAGTGAGGGACTCTTTGAGGAGCCAGAACCAACACAGGAAATTGTGCCAGTTCCAAAATTATTTCTAAATGTAGTGCAAAAGCAATGGGCACAGCCTGGTACCCTTGCTACTCCCAGTGGTAATAATAAGAAGCTGTACACAGTGGATGCGAGTCTGGAGGACCTGCTGAAACTGCTTCCCGTGGATGCACCAGTGGCGGCACTCACTTCCTCCTCAGTGCTCCCCCCCCAAGCTATTAAAGAGGCTCAAGGCAGAGGACAAGAGAGCCAAAAATGCCTGCCATAAAACTCATCAAGCGGCAGCTTGGGCCATTAAAACTTCCGCTTCTGTGTCCTTCCTGTCCATGGTAGCACTACTATGGTTAAGGCAGCTTCTTGCTAAGCTTCCAGCCGGGAATACCAAATTGAGGCAGGATGTTAACAAGATCATTACGGCCACAGAGTACACTGCTGACGCCACCTTAAACGCTGCCAAATTTGCACCCTGATCCCTAGCTTCTAATATCTCTACTCGATGCCTTTTATGACTCAGACATTGGCTATGCGCTCCAAGTGGAAGCTCGCTTCTGCCCCCTTCAAGGGCGGCAAGTTGTTTGGGAAGGCCTTTGATCCCGTCTTCATTGAAAATAAGGACAAAAAGAAGGTCATGCCTTCGGTCAATAAGAAGTCATATTGCAAGGAGCTCCAGTCCTACAGGAGGCAACCCTTTCGGAACACGGAACAGCTTTCTACCTCTGGTTCCTTCCAACGTTCCTTTAACCAGGACACGGATAGGTTTCATGACCGTCAGCCCTTTCATGACAGAGGCCGCCAGCAGTCCTTCTCCAAATGTTCCTATCGTGGAGGGTCCGTTTCCAGACCCTTCAGATGATATAAATAAACATCAGCAGATGGCTCCCATAGGAGGGCGTCTACAGCTGTTCCACGCCCAATGGGAGCAGATCACCTCAGACCAGTAGGTCCTTCAAATGAGCCGCATAGGTCTGACATTAGAATTCATATCCACTCTTCCTTGACATTTCATCCAATGCCTGACCCCCCACCTCCCCAGTCAAGAAGGCTCTCATGGAACAGGAGATCCTTCATCTCAGGGAAATCAGGGCCATAGAATCAGTTCCATCAGGCCAGGAAGGGACAAGATATTATTCTATCCTCTTTCTTGTTCCAAAGAATTCCGGGGGGGGGGGGGGGAAGGATACTGGAATCTAGTGATCAGATGATATTACAATAGTCTTAGTATTTTCTTCTTTAAAATGGTCTGAGTTACACTTCAAAGGGAAATTGGAGCATGGGTGGGTTGCTGCTGGTTTTACTACCAGTTCACAACCCGCATGCACTCTGTGCATGCTTCGCACATGAGCAGAACAATTTACAGTGAACTGCACATGCGCAGTCACTAAAAAACAAAATAGCAGTGGCCCAGCAGTGACGAGGGAACTGGTTCGGGGACGTGGCAGGCCTGGGTTGCTGCCGGTTCTGTGACCTAGGCTTGAATTCCACTACCAGTATGACTGAACCGGCAGCAACCCCCCTTTGGATTGAAATTGTGATCACACAGGGATACTAGGCTGCTCCATCTTGTCCCTTCACCCCCAGCTTCTGCTATTCCTTATCCTACATTTGATTCATTTCAGTATAATGCACCGTTATGTTGCATTATCTGAAAAGGCATCTTAAAAAATGCCATAGTGAAAAATGTAAAATGGCTATGCACATTCTATAGCATTATTGTTTATTAATTTATTTTTTCTTGATAGAGTTATGTCAATTTAGTTTTCTATGACTCCTCCCAGCCAATGTGAGGTTTCCAAAGAGGCAATATGATTCACCTGATTGCTTAAAACTCCTTACAGTAAGATGCCTATTTCAAACATTACGGTACACATTCGACCCCACCCTCTCAGTTATTCCTATTCATTCTCTCTTCCTATTACCGAAACTCCTTGGATCCCATCTCCTGTTTTTCTCTAAAGATGTCCCTTACTCCCTTCTACCCCCATTAAACAGTCACAGACAATAATGTTGTCCTTCAAACTATTTCCCTTCACTGAAACCTATCTTCTGATATTTTCACTGCTGCTGTTTAGTTTTTCATTATGCATTTGCCCATGTTGGGTGATCCAGTCTTATTTTTGGGGAAACACAGTATCTCAAACTCTGCCCGTCCTGCCAAATATTTTGCTTCCCTCGTATGTGCTACATCTAGCTCTTTTTCTGTGCTGTTTCTCGCATATGAATTTGGCCTTAGTCAACAGTTCATAGTATCATAGAATTGGAAAGGACTTTGAAGGTCATCTAATCCACCTCCTGCCCAATGCATGAATCCTTGTGTTGTATCACTCTCCTACAACTTCAGAAAGCAAGCTATTTCAATGCTCAACTCCCATAGTCAGGAAATTCGTCCTAATTTTAATTTTCAATCTCTCTCTGTCCGTATTCTAGTATCTGGTTCTTACCTTAATCTTAGGTACACTGGAGAATAAATCTACTCCTTCTTCCCTGTGACACATCTCCCTGTATTGGAAGGCTGCTATCCTTTCTCCCTTTAGCTGTCTGTTCTTAGGTTCTTCAGCTTTTTGTAGGATTGAGCCTCCAAGCCTCTTGCCATTCTTGTTGCTCTCCTCTCCCAATTATTAACCACTTTCTCAATGTCTTTTTTGTAATGGGGCAGTGAGAACTGGGAACATTATTCTAGGTGTGATCTTACCTATGTAACATAATGCAATACTTGCACTTCGCTGGGCCATATATTTCTATTGATACAGCATTAAACTATATTGCCTCTTTTCCCAGTTCAGCATATTTCTGGTTCAAGTCCATCAAGACTTCCGTAATGTTTTCACAAGCATTACTGCTAAGTTGTGTACCATTTAGTTTGTACCTATATGTCTGGTTTTTCGTGCCTTAAGTGCAGAACCGTACATTGTTTTTTTTACCATTGAACATTACGTTAGATAGAGCTCAGTGTTCAAGTCTATCAAGACTTGAATCTTGAACCAAGATTCTAGGATGTTAGAAATCTCCCTAGGTTTGTGTAATCTACAGATTGTAGGAGCATCCTTTACATTCTCTTATTTAAATATTTAATGCTGAAGAGTATTGAACCCAAGATAGAATCTTTCTGTGATATTCCACTGCTTACCTCCCTCGCTGTAGACATAAACCCATTAAGAATTATGTGTTGGCTACAGATGTTCAGCCAACTGTGAATCCATCTGATACTGACATAATCCATCCCATATTATTTAAGTTTTATCAAGGAGGCTATCACTTACTTTATCAAATGCCTTACTGAAGTCTTAAGTACACTATAGCAATCTCTTAGTTCACTAATCTAGTCACCCTGCCATACACTAAAAGAATAAGAAAGTAATAATCGTCCACTGACTTGGAACACAATCTAAAAGAATTCTACATGTATGTCTGAGCAGGATGGGAAAAGTATAAACGTAGATACAGAATGGGCTGAAATTTGCCGAAGCAATAGATATTTAGTTGTGGATAAAGATTAATTGGTTTTAGAAAATAATACAGAGATTTTAAAACTAGCCTACTCAAAATCAAGTGATGATCAGAAAATCATTTGGAACTTGGCTGTATTTTGGAAATTGGAAAGAATTATAGTAGAAAAGTTTTCTTTGTACTATAAACTATATCAGATTTCAGAAAGATAGTTTGATAAGGGTTGTACAAAAGTAATTTTTAAAATTGGGCCAAGCACTGAATGAGAAATTTGGAGAAGAAGTGTAGAGGTTCTATTTGGCTAAATTAAGGTTTTGTAACTGAAGAAAAAGTATCTACAAAACAAAACATTGTTCAGAAAGTTCAGGTTTCTACATAATTACATGTTTGATATTTAAGAAGTTAATGCAATATTCAGTATATGAGGAATAAATGTAGGAGGTTTTTTTAGATTTGTAAGAAAGCTTTACAAGTTCATAGTTTACACATTAAATTGTTGGTTACTGGGAGCTTTATCATAAATCTCTGTTTTTTACAATATGCGCCTGAAAATGCAGGTTGTCAATGAGTGTTTATGTTTTTTAAAGGCTTACTAAAAGAAAAAGGGTATTCTCCATAGTGGTGGAGGTAGCATCCAGGCTGGGTCCTTCATCCACTCATTGCGAGGACTGAGCCTGACAGTTAATTGAAACCACACCCCTGTCACTAGGCAAAGCCCAGTTCCGACTCAGTCCCTCAATGAGGATGGATGCATCATCGCCTTGTTCCTAGGCTGAGAGGAATAGTTGTGATATTGCCTTTGTGAGTACAGAGATCGTCTTGATTAATTCCATCATACAGGAGTGACCCTGACTGACTAAAGCTCCTCACAGAGCTAAAGAGCCTTTGTGGGTCGGTGTCTTTGAGCCCTTTCAGGGCGGGATGGCGTTATCAGCCGAAGGTGGTTTAAAGTGCTCTTTTGCGGCTTCAAAAAGTGAGAGTGGCTTGAATTGCTAATTGCCTGCGAGGTTCGCATCTTTCAAGCCCACCGCCGCAGCGCGCCCCTGCCTTCGCCACCAGTCCTCCTCCGTTTGCGCTCTGGACCTGTCAGCTTCCCCTGTGAGCTCTGGACATTCTATCACGCCAGGAAATGCTCCGCCGCTCCTGCTTGCAGTAGAGCGGCAAACCATGGTAGCTTTGATTGATTGATAGTCACATGAGCGTCTTTCAGCTAACGCGGAGCGACCCGAGCCTTCAAAAGTGGGGAATTCAGCTTGCGGAGCGGCGCGCAGTTAAGAGAAACAACTTGCTTCAGTGACCCGGACTGTTGGAAAAAAGGCGCAAAGTGCCATTTTTGTATTTGCGCACCCTTTCTCCTGCCAAAATGGCGGCCACCTTAGCCTCTGAAGCAACAGACGTTAGCAGGGAGACTAGTGCCGAGGCTAGCATTCCCCAGGTGGTGGAGGAACAAGTGGGAGCTTCCTCCCCCCCACTGCCTCCATCTCTGCCTCCTCTAGCAGCACACAGCCGGCAACACACACACACACACGGTGCGACTGTGTCCGCAGACATCCTGTTTTCCGAGCAGGCTCCTCCATCAGAAACTACCTACCCCAAAGATCTTCGTTGACCTGGTGCAGTGTCAGTGGGAAGCTCCTACCTCGGGTCCGACTCCATCAGCTTCTGACAACAAATTCTTCAACGTGGCCAATGACTTGGGTCAGTTCCTGTCGATCCCAGCTATCAATGCCCCGGTAATTGCCCTCTATACTTCAGCCAATATGCCAGGCCCTCCAGAAGATGTCCTTAAACCAGAGGACAAAAAAGCAGATCTCACTCTGCAGCTTGGCCACCAGGCAGCAGCATGGGCAGTCCTGGCCTCAACCACTGTCTCATTCTTCACCCGTTCCTGTCTTCTCTGGCTGAAGGACCTGCAATAGTATATCCCCATCGCAGACCTTTGTGCTCATCAGGATATCGCCAAACTGTTGGCGGCGGTTCAGGTTACATCTGATACTACCCTCTCATCCTCCAGATTTGCCTCCTGAGCAATAGCATCTTTTGTGGCATCTCGCAGACTGTTGTGGCTTCACCAATGGTAGACGAATGTGTGCCACAAATGCCGTTTGGCCTCGGCCCCATTAAAGGGCAAATCTCTCTTTGGAGACGCATTGGATCCTTTTCTCATCAAGAACAAGGAAAAGAGGAAGGTTCTCCCTACGGTGCCCAAGAATGGGTTCTCCCACACCACTCCCTATCCCAGATGGTCTTCCTTTCGGGGCCAAGATGGGGGGGGTGTCCTTTTGGAGCCAAGATTATGGTTCATCATTTCGGGGGGTGGACTACGGAAACCAAGGGTATAGGCAGCATGGAGGATATTCCTCTAGGCAGAGGGGGCAGTGAGACTGCTACCAAAGGGGTAAGACTTCCGAGCGCCCCTTTCGCAGGGGTTGGGGATGTTTTTACCGCCGGACCTAATTTACCGGCATCTAGTTATCCCATTGGAGGCAGATTGGCTTTTTTCGCTGATCAATGGGATAGAACCATCTCCGATGTTTGGGTCTACTGTTTGTTCAGGGCTTGCCCTCAAATTTATCTCCAACCCGCTTAGACTCTTCAGGGCCTGCCCGTTATCTAACAACCCGGCTCGATGACGCCTTATGCAAGAGACAATTCAACATTTTTTGGACATACTGGCAGTCCAGCTGGTGCTGGCAGACCAACACGGCCAAGGATTCTATTCTATACTTTTTGTCGTCCCCAAGTCCTCAGGGGGCTGGAGAGCCATCCTTGATCTTAAAAAATTAAACAAGTTTATTCGTTATAAATGTTTCAAGATGCAGGAACCTGCTGTCTCTCACCGCGGAGCATACTTTGGGGGTGGCGAACGTCCAGGCAGACTTGCTCAGCCGTGAGGTTATGGACAGTGCCGAATGGCATCTGCACCCATCGATCTTCTGGGACATTGTGAACAGATTTGGCATGTCGGTGATCGAATTATTCACCACCACCCTAGAACGCCCAGCTCTCTCAGTTCTACTCTCAGTTCCTGGCTCAGCGATCAGAAGGGGTGGATACCCTGAGATGCAGGTGGCCTCCGGGCCTCCTCTATGCCTTTCCCCTGCTTCCTCTCCTGCCTCGTGTCATCCAGAAAATCATGGGAAAGAAGGCGGAGGTGAACCTGGTCACTCCCACTGGCTGCGCAGGCATTGGTTTGTGGACTCTTTCGGTGGTCAGGCCCCGGAGGATCCCTTGGGACTGAATCTCCCTCAGCCAGGGGTCGCTGGAACACCCTGATCCTTAGTGGTTCCAGTTGACTGCCTGGCGTTTGAGCGGAGCATCCTGAGAGGGGACAATTTCTCTTCCAGGGTCATCCGGACGATCCAGGTCGCCCGTCATCCGTCCACTGAATGAATCTACAATTCCACCTAGCAGTCCTTCTGTTCCTGGTGTGATAGTAAGACCTTTGCCCCCATTAGGGCCACCATCCCGCATGTCCTGGAATTTCTACAGGACGGTTTAGATAAGGGTTTGGCCATTAACACCATCCAGCGTCAACTGGCAGCCATCTCATCTATTTTGACCTGTGGGGGTTCCCCTTCACTGTCCCAACAACCCACGGCACGTCATTTCCTTAAGGGGGCTTTCAACCTTAAACTATCAGCGGTGCACATCGTGGGATTTACCCAGGGTCCTGGATGCTCTTACTTCAGCCTCATTTGAACCCCTTCGAGAAACTTCCCTTAGGTTCTTGACTCTGAAGGTATCCTTTCTGGTGGCCATTACCTCCGCCAGGAGGATCTCTGAACTACAAGCCCTCTCAATCAGAGAAGACCTGTGAGTTTTCCATCCAGACCGGGTGGTGCTACGGCTGGATCCCTCCTTCATTCCCAAGGTATGCTCCTGTTTCCACTGAGCACAGGAACTTGTGTTACCCAACTTCTGCCCCCGTCCTGCTCACCCTTTGGAACACAAGTGGCACACCTTGGCGTGAGGATGGTTAGGGTCTAAAGATCTATTTGAAAAGAACTCTGCCCTTTCGATCCTCAGAGTCACTTTTCGTATCTTTCCAACTGTCATCTCTGGGCAGGAAGGGCTCATCCGCCACCATAAGCAGGTGGTTGCGGGCCTATATAGCTACGGCATACCAATCCCACTCTGTTCCATTTCCACGCGGATTGACCGCACATTCTACAAGGAGTGCTGCTGCTTCGGCGGCCTGGGCGGCCCAGACTTCCTTGGCGGAGATTTGCAGGGCAGCGACATGGGCTACCCCGTCCCCCTTCATCAAGAATTATAAGTTGGACGTTTTTGCATCTGTGGATTCAGCTTTCGGCCAGCGGGTGCTTCAGTCGGTCCACAGGACTGGCACTCGGCAGAACCAGTCATAAGCCCACCCGAGGGACGGATACTGCTTTGGTACGCCCCAGCCTGGATGCTACCTCCACCACTATGGAGAAAGGTCTTTGGTCCTTACCTGAGACGCCTCTTCTCATAGGGTAGAGGTAGCATCCAGTCCCTCCCAGGGCAGGACTTGTTCCTTTGTTTAACTTTTCCTTGTTATAGTTTTTTTTATCTCATTGCGGTTGGTTATTATGTACCTTTCTTTTGTGGCTGACTGTTGTTTTAGACTTCAATATAGTACTTACCTGCATCAGATGATTGGCATTTGACGGACTGGATCTCAGGAGGGGATGATGCATCGAGTCTGACTTCCTTCGTCGGAACTGGGCTTTGCCTAGTGACAGTGGCATGGTTTCAATTAACTGTCAGGCTCAGTCCTCGCAATGAGTGGATGAAGGTCAATCCAGCCTGGATGCCACTTCCACCCTATGAGAAGAGGCATCTCTGGTAAGGACCAACACCCTTTTTAATGTGCTAGTAGGACTGAAAGATGTATCCATGGGCTTAGGATTTCAGTAAAGATGTATCAATTTTCCACAAATAGTTGATTAAAAAATCTCATTAAGAATCTTATTAGGATCTACAGATCACATTCCTACTTTTACAGTCAATAAATAACTTAGTTTATGTCCATTATTTCCAATGACTTTTCCGTAAATAATATGGTTCTGTGTACTCCTGGGATACAAATTCACTGTAAAGGATTACATTGTTCATTCAAAAACACTTAGATTTGTACTATACATCAGCAACATTTCCTCTTAAACTATTTTGTGTTGATAAAATTGAGTCAGTAACAAGGCAATGTGTGTTGACGTTTCATTGTTGTCTAGTGTTTCTCAGCTAAACCTTTTTATTGTTTCATTTCCTTTTTCTTGTCTGCATAATTAAGTACAGAAGTCAATAGTTTGACTGAGTTTCATTTTATTTCCATCACTCTTCCATATTTTGCATGTACCTAATCTTGTTAAATTTAGAACAACATAAAATCCACAAGAACTGCATGATTCCTTGTATTGGAGTTCAAAATGCATAATACCCCATTAGGTCATGGGTGTTGAGAATTATATCTGGCAAGAATCACATTTGGAAAGAATGCCTGGAAACTGCATTGGCTGTAGAAGTTTATTTCTACAACTGAGATCATTCATATATGACTGGTAATAATATGCCAATAAGATAACGTTTTGAAGTGGCGGTAGTGGTTAAGGCTGAAGGATAGAAACTAAAAGATCATGAGTTCTAGTTTCTAGAACTAGTTAACAGAAAGCCAGCTCAGTGACTGTGGACCAGTCAATCTTGCTCAGCCTAGGAAGAAAGTAGTGGCAAACCACTTCGTGCAAAAAACCTCTCTAGGAACATGTCCAGGCATCATCAGAAGTCAAGAGTGACTCAAAGGGACAAAAAAAGTTAGTATTAATTTCTATAAGTTAGTGTACACAAAAGAAATAAAAAATTTACTGTATATTTGTACCAAGAAAGCATATAGATGATAATAGGGAGATATTTTTGATTGTAGTATGCACCACTGAGGACTTCAACTCCACTTGGTTATTTCAACACTCAAAATTCCCCAGCCAGAATTCTGGGAATTGAAGTCCATAAGTTGCCAAGATTGGACACTCATGCATGAGGCCAATGTTAAATTAAACAGTAAACCTTGAAAAGATGCAATCATTTCTGGGGTGGGAGTTGGGAATAGTCAGTATATAATGTAGTTTTCATGAACCAAGAATATACCTGTTTGATACTTCTATATAATTTAAGTTTGTCTTTAATGAAATTATATGTTATGATACATGGTGTCAACAGAGCAGGTAACTGAAGATCAGTTGAAATCAAATCATAAAGTTGATGTATATTCAGCAAAAAAGGCATTTTTGTATTCAAGTCCTGCCAGGCCCTATAAGGTCAGAAGGAAGAAAAAATAATACTTTATTTTATTTTTAGATGTCTTGAAAGAAGTTTAGGCTGGTATACCTTGCACAGACTTTACAATTAATATATTATTTGGTAGGAGAGGGGTTGTGTTTGTAGAAAAATTATTAATATGATAATATTGTATTAATAATTCGTTGTAAAATTAGTTTCTGTATTGTGGCCATTGCCAAATTTATTTTAGCACACATTTTTAAAGATGAAGTATACTGCCATTCCTATTAGGCATTAACTTCTTGATTGATTATCCTATCATATTTTTATGCTTATTGTGATCGATCATGCAGTGAGCCAGATGTTTAGATTGGATTTGGCATTTTACCCCTTATTGATGTCCCCCAAAGACTTGTGGTAGACAGATGTTGCTTGATGATGTTAAAGGTATCATTGCAAATTGTTCCAAATAAAGATACCTTTTGTAATTAATTGATGGTGATTTTGTTAATGGTTGATGGTGTTGAACTGGTGCTTTAGGTGTTTTGGAATTGCATCCAAGGCACCTTCAGTATTACTATCATTCTAGTTCTATTTGCAGGTCTTTGCATTTTGTGATTTTTCTTTAGTTCTTTCTCTTCTCTTCTGCTGTCTCCAGGCACTGCTATGTGCACTATCCAGACTTGATCTTATTAAGTCTGGGGTGTTATGTGGCAGGTGCTTGTCTGTTTTAATTCTAAAGTCCCAGAGCATCTTTGCTTCTTCATGTTCTATTGCTTTATCTATTTTGTGATCCCACCAGTTCTTGCTTGCAGGCAAATGTTCTTTCTTTAAGATCTTCCAGTGCAACTTTGTTATGACATTGTTTGTAATCACTCTGTGTGATCTTCTTGCAGCAGCTAACCAGGTGGTCCACTGCTTCTTCAACTTTTCAGCATTTGTCCTCTGTCTTTTCAATTCTGGCTTTGTGTCCATTTGTTCTTAAGGGTTGGTATTGTGCAGCCAGAATTAGCCCCTCTACTTCTCTCTTCAACTTTCCTGCTGTTAACTATTGCCAAGTCTTGTTATCTGCTTTACTCCCAAGTTTTTCTCTTTGATTTTTTTAAGGTACTTTGCCATATATCTTTTCTATTCCCCATTTGGTCTTATTATGAGCCAATTTGGTCTCTCTGGTATTCATAAATCTTCTTCAGTGTTCTTCAGTTATTCTTCCAATGCCTTTTTTCTTCTTTAACTGCCTGGTATACTTGGAACATTCCACACCCACCTGTGCTCCTTGGTAAATAAAGCATATCATTGTCGCTGTGTGGATGAAGGGCATGATTTATTGTCATTATTTTTCTGGTCTTCCTATCGAGGGCTTTTAGTTCTGCTTGTGTCCAGTTCACTATCTAGCTGCATATTTAATAGCAATAGCAGACTTATATACCGCTTTACAGCCCCCTCTAAGCAGTTTTCAGAGTCAGCATATTGCTCGCAACCGTCTGGGCCCTCATTTTGCCGATTTCAAAAGGATGGAAGGCTAAGTCAACCTTGAGCGGGTGGGGACTCGAACTGCTGGCAGCTGGCAGTCAGCAGAAGTAGCCTGCAGTACTGTATTCTAACCACTGCGCCATCACAGCTGTTACCCAGGTGTTCATTCCTTGGTAGTATTTCCACCACTGACTTTGGATTTTAAGATCATCTTCCATCTCATGACCAAACTTCTTCTTGACTTCAGTGTGCTTGATCTTGTCAGCTTGAAGGATGCCCAAGGATCATCTTCATCCAAACTCTTGATATTATTTCCATTGAGCATCTTGATTCCTTTCGTTCACACACACACACACACACACACACTCTCACTGATGTTAAGGATAGCACATTTGCCCAATCCTAAATCCATTGCAGTATTTTGGCTGTATATACTAATGATATTGATGGTTCTATTTCACATGGTGTTTTTCCTTTCAACTTCAGATTGTCCATGTAAAAGAGATGGAATAGCTTGGCAAGCTTTTTAAAAATTAGTATTAGTATTATTCTACTGTTTATTATATTTAGAGTGTTATGTTTTGGCTTCTTAATTTATTTTGCTTCCTTTGTGTTGATTTGCAGTTCTACCCAGTAAACAATGAATTAGTTTATAGTTGCATTTTGAAGATTTTGCTGTAAAACAAATGATTATCCTATCAGCTAGGAATCCACAAAAATGAAACCGCAAGTGACATCCAGAAATTTAAATTGGTGACAGGGTTTTGAGGATTTTTCATCTACGGAATAGGAAGCAGAGATCATTGTTTTCACAGCAGCACAGCGGCTGGTGTCAGATGACGAACTGTAACATACTGTAGTTGCTTGATTTAAAACAGTGGGATTGGTCTAAGTGCTCAAACAGGAAAGATTCCACTTTGATCCATGCTTGAAAAAGCTTTATTTGGCAGGACAGACAAAAGGAAGTGCAACAGAAAACAGAAAGCTGAGTCTTACTAACTCCTAGAAACCATGATTAGTTACTAAACATGCCTTTTGGAGTGTGCCTCCTTTTTAACCCTTTACCGAAGAATAGCTTTTTAATGGAGCATTAATTTGTTTGGTAATATTTAATGACACATTTGTTTTTGAAATCTGTTAAATCAATACATGGTCCAAAGATATTCTATTTATGTGGCTGCTAAAAGTTGACGTGGACCAGCATATAAACCAAATCAGAACACTGTAATTCATGACTTTACTGCATATGGTTCCCATCTCCATCTGTACTCTATGTAGCTAATAGATTTGAGGGAAGAAATCACAAAGTGCTGTCAAAATTATATGTGAAATTGCAGGAAATATCTAGCTATCTAGCTATTATATGTTAAAAAGGAAAATATATTAGTGAGAATCTTGGTTATTGGAAATATGGAATAAGAGGTCTTGCAGTATATAAATTAATGAAATTACATTACACACATGGTTTAAAAAGATGGATAATTTAGCAACACATATACACTCATACATTTCCTCTCAGCCCTAGAGAGAAGGCAAACTACTTTCAAAATTATTACCCAGAAAAGTGCATGGACATATTTGTTACCAGGAATCAAAATTGAGTTGAAAGACCATAATACATATGCAAGTTAAACAAATTTAGGAACACTGCACATTCTTGTTTTACTTTTTTTCTGTCTTCTGAACACTGTTTCTTCACATTCGATTTTATGTTAGTTTCTTGTTCATTTAGAAGATTCTTCAGAAGAATGATTAGACTTTCTGTTGTATCCCTTAACTATAATATGTCCCCCATTCTGGCAATATCTATATATCCAAGGAATCGTTTACAGTCAGTGAAGTAATGTCTTTGTATCCTCCGATCTCGTTATCTAGTTGTTTCATTGTATTACAGCCATTTGTACCACCCTGTGGTCATGTGATCACAATTTTCAGTGTTTTTGCCTGTTATTTGGAATCTACTTCCAGTTTTTTGGGGGATGGGGAAACTATTGGGGAAAATAAACTCACAAATGACTACAATATTTGCTTAACAACTACCACAAAAAGTGTCATAAAATTCAGCAGGGTTGTGTGGTGACCTATTTAATGACATAATTTATGGCCATAATTTTAGATTGTTATGGTCGTAAGTCAAGAACTACTGCATTAAAGGCCAATATTAGACAAAATATAGTATTTTAAAATTGACATTTTAACCATTGTCCCGTAAGACATAACATGCAGTGCTATTTAGAAGGTGAACTAGGATTTGTGGAAAGAGATATAGATAATTTGCATTAAAAAGATTATAATTATTGTTTAAATATAATAATAACAAAATGTTGTTAAATAGCACATTCAATGACACTATTATTATGAAAAGAAATCATGGAAGAAATAGGAATAAATTTTATATAGAAATTAAATTCCTTTTAATCTTGCTATTCTAAACAAATTCCTGCTCATAAGCAACTTTAATTCAATGTAATTTTGCTCCAGAATTTCAAGCTGGTTATATCCTATGTATCTGAAGTGGTTTCAAGCCTGATTTAGGCACTGTAAACATTATTACATTACAATTTGATCTACTGGGGAAAAAAAGCCTCAATAGCTATACAGCAAATTTGACATGAAATTATTTTTCATCAAATTATATCACATTGGATACATTATTTAAACAAAGGGCAGTGGTTTTTCACAAAATTAATGTCTACGTATCATCTGGAAACTGAACTTTTAAAAAGTTTTTTATATCCAGAAATGACCATATTAAAGATTAATTGTTTTTATTGCTATCAGTTATAGTCATATCCAGCTTTGTTTGCCAGCTACACAATTGCTGAACTATCAGCTCTGTGACCAAAAGTTTTGCTAAATAAGATTTTCATAGTTTTGTAAACGTTGATAAAAAAAAAGTAGACTTGCAAGTCTTCAGCATCTTATTTTAGAGCTTTTGTGGAAAAGTCTTCCTCCTTTTGTTTTGATCTTAGCTAACTTGAGTTGCATGTGTGTTAAAGCAGTGGAACGCAACCTTTTTAATGCTAAATGTTGAATAGAACCATCGACTGATATACCAGTCACCAACAAATGAGTGAAGCCAGGATAGCAGTATTTTCACATACTGTGATCTGGGCAGTCATATAGACGCTTTAATTAATTTATTTAAAACATATCATTAAAATGAATTAAATGTAAATTTATTAAATCTAGTGAACATACTTCCCCCCCTTATATTTAATAATTTTGCTGCTCTGACACATAAAGACTGTATTTCCCAATGTTGTCAAATTTAAGCTGTATGGACTTCAACTCATACAATTCCACACATCTTCAAGTTAGCAAGGTTGAGAAATACTGCATTAAAAATTCACTGGGTAGCAACATCGGAGATGAAGCAAAGCTGTTCAGGAGGTACATGCAATCCTAAGGGCATCATGTTAAATTATATAAAAGGAGCAATTGTCTACCAAGAGAAATCATATTCCAAAGAGTTTTGTCAACCCTTCGAGGCCAGGTCAGGAAAAAGAGAGATTACAAAGATGGCTTGAACTCTCTTGCTACAAGCATTAACAACAGAATCTTGATAGTCGTTCTCCCCGCTCCCCCCCCTTTACAATGCAGAATCAGTATGGGGTTATTTTGAGTCTCTTTCTCATGATTCCGCCTTTACCAGGACAGGAGTTATTGTCTATTAACAGATTTGCTCATGATTCTTGCATTCCTTCAGCAATATTACCTCTGCATTCCTCCATATCCCCTCCCCCTGCAGAACCCATCTCCCCACCTACATGCGAAGACATTCCAGGCACGTTGCCATGGGAATGATTGCAGACTCACTTCCTCCACCCTCACTTGGCATTTCCCAGAGTCAACCGACAAGTTTGCTACGCAGTCAGATGGAGTTGGAAGATCCTTCCCCCCCCCACTTTGGCTGGAGGCACAAGGTCCTCCTCATTCTGGGGTTCCCTGGCACTGGGTAGCAGGTCACAGAGATGCCCCAGTGCCTCTAGATAGGGAAAAAACAACTCCCATTTAATCCTGCTGCTGCTATTATGAACAATCTAGGCTATTTAAAGTGTCCATAAAATGTTTGCTTTTCACTAAACAGAATGAAATTATTTACAAACTAGCTTCAACCTTTATCAAGGAATAACTCCTGCCATATTCTATGCTGTATACTTGCAAATGTACTGCACCGTCCAAAAGAGACAGAAAAGAATTTGTTTACAAGGACAAAAGAGATCAGACAAATATGCCCAATAATATATTACTTTTTAATGTAATAAATATAACTAACTCTACAAACCTTGATTAAAATGATATCTTAACGTATATCTTAATAAATATTAGTATTTACACAAGTAAAAAATAGGTAAAGGTTCCCCTTGCACATATGTGCTAGTCATTTCCGACTCCAGGGGGCTGTGATCATCTCCGTTTCAAAGCTGAAGAATCAGCGCTGTCCAAAGATGTCTCTGTGGTCATGTAACCGCCATGACTAAATGCTGAAGGCGCACGGAATGCTGTTACCTTTCCAATAAAGATGGTCCCTATTTTTCTATTTGCATTTTTATGTGCTTTCGAACTGCTAGGTTGGTAGAATTTGAGACAAATAACGGGAGCTCGCTCTGTTATGTGGCATTAGGGATTCGAACAACTGAACTGCCGACCTTTCTGATCGACAAGCTCAGCATCTTAGCCACTGAGCCACTGCCTCCCTTAAGTAAAAAAATAGAAAGATAGTAAATGATTTGTGAGAAGAAGACAAGAAAGAATTAAAATATGGCAGACTTGAGTTTATACTAAATAGTTGACATTTGTACTAAGTTCTCACAGTTAACCTTAACAGACTAAATTGTTTACTCAATTAATATTTTCAAAAATAAGTGCTCTAGTTCAAGTATTTTTTTATGTTTTTTACTTTTTAATGTTTGGTTTTCTGTAGTTTATATTTTAAAAGTTTAACAAAACACAGGTATAGTCTTGAAAGAATATGCTTTTAAAAACTACTGAAAATATCCAAATCATGCTTTGTATGATCACCTACATATAATAAATATGACATAATTATCATTTTGTCTTGATTATAATATATTTATTTATATTTATTACAATTATGCTTATATTATTATAGGTTGTTTATAGTATGTTTATAATATATACAGTATATATGTGTCTGTGTGTGATAAACACTACATCTTAGAATAACATTATATACTTTCTAAGACTTAATAAAGTATAGTAAGCTTCTCTCTGTGGCCTGTTTAATATATTCTTGACTGATCCAAAAGGGATATTCTTCTTTATCTATGCATTATTGATCTCAGACACGCATAGGTTTCATAATTAACTAGTAATTTGAACACAGACTTACAGAGCATTGGCAAATGTTTTCTCATTAAAAAATATACTTTTCAACTTCCCATTTTGTCTTGCAGGTTTTAATAGAAATTTGTGAAATTTTCATAATCTGCTGTGCAAAAAGCCATGGGAATTGTTTAGTTTTGTAATTGATTTCTTATCCCTTGTATTGGAAGCCAATTGCTGGCAGATTAAATGGGTTCACTGGGTAGCTGAGCAAACTGCTTTGCCAGTGTTTGACCCAGTTTTTTTTCCTCCACTCCTCATTCCACAAGAGTAGTGAGGGAGATTATTTAATATGCATAGCAGCATTTTCTAGCCAGTTATATGCCAGGTGAGAGGTTATACCATAGAAAGAGAAGTGACGGAGAGGCAGCTTGTGAAGAAATGTAATGCATAAATTGATTAGTTCAAAGGAAGAAAAAGAAATCAGAGCAGCTGAGTTGGGAAGCAATTCCTTATCTTTAAATCTTTTGGAATGTTAGTTTTGTGTCACTGACATGATATCTTGTTACACAACCAGTCAGGTTATTTGCTATTTTAATTTTAATATAATACAGAATCACACTCTATTTTCTTTAGGATTTGATTCCCAACAATTATATTGTTTATACCGGTAACACATAGCATGATACTGGGTAGCTTAGGGCAGTGGTCACCAACTGGTGGTCTGTGGACCATTGGTGGTCTGTGAAAAATTTTGGTGGTCTGCAGAAAAATTATTTGCATTTTTTTATATTACACTAAATACTATTTATCTTTTTAACAAATTCATATTAGTCGTCCGCGGGATTTAAAATTAGAAATTTAGTGGTCCCTGAGATCTGAAAGGTTAGTGATCCCTGGCCTAGGGGATTATCTTCCAAAAATTCTGCACAAACTGATCGATAGTTGATTTTCCACAGCTTCATTCCTTTTACTGATGGATTACTGATGCAGTCATTGGTTACCATATTTTTGTTAACTATTTTTATAATGGTTAAGCTGTTGGACCAGAACTGTTGGGTTTGAGTCTGTTCTCAGCCATGGAAACTTACTGGAGATCCCATTCTCTCAGCCCAGTCAACCTCACAGCATTGCAGTTGTGGATATAAAATAAATATTTTTGAAACTACCACAAATTTGTGAGGTAAAATGGAGATTTAAAGGTAGCTAATAAATAAATAAACAAATATGCAAAACTACTGACAGCAGCCACCATACCATATTCTTAAAAAGTGCTCATTTGTCTTGTCTTTGAAATTCAAATTAATCTAAAATCAGATTTTGTAAACTTCTAGCATTTAGTCAGAGTCCTGGCAGTGGTGCAAATGCTTGAGTTCCATAAATGTCTACTTTAATGTGTCTGTGCTAAATTCTTTCATGCGATTTTTTATGTTGGAAGCAGGGGATTGCATCTTTCCAAACTAGTGCCTTCCAGATGTATTGGACTCACAGAATATGTTGTAACTATGGTGAATGGTTAGGAATCTAGGTTACAGTCAAACACATCTGGAGGACACAAAGCTTATTTAAATGTATGATTTATTGTTGTAAACTTCTGGTACTTCCTGGCAAAATTAGTGATATACAAATGGAATAAATAATATTCTAGCAGACAATTTTAACGAAGCTGGTTTTATTTCTAAGCTTCATCCAGTTTTATTCTTGATGTTCTCATGCTCAGTAGATGGACTTTCTGTGGGGATGCAAAGAATAGATGAATTCCAAAGAATAGCTTACATACTATACACTGAATTCTGTTGCTGCTGCAGATATTAGGTCCATGATCTCTGTTCTTAATCAACTAATTTGGATCAGGTTTATGATTTATTTTTAAAATAATACTATCATAGAAGTAAAGATTCCATATAATTTTGATTCAGAAAGATTTTGATAAACGAGCATCTTTCATTAGAACTAGATGACATATATAGTATTGTTGTATTTTTAAACTATTATACAGAAATGACTTCTGTGAAAGAGTGTTGATGTTTTAAAGAAATTCCTAATTCCAGTTAATCTAACAGCTGTCTATGAAGCGACATTTTGTACCAGCTGAAGCATCCAGATAGTTCTCCATAGTTGGTAGACATAGCATCCAGGAATGGGTTAACTCTGTTGGACTGATTGGATACAATCTGTGATGTCACACCTCTTCTGGTAGCTCCTCCCAGCTTTTAGACTCAGTCTATCCTTGGACTGGACATGTTTTCCTCTCCTCTCTTTCGAAAATATAATGCTTAAGTAGTTTTTCAACAGAAATTTAGCAGCCTGCTTCCTTTTAACATCAGGAGGAGAAGATTCCCTCTTTTCCAGCAATAGGGCTTCTCCCTGCCTCCCTGGGCGCATAGGAGTTGACAATTCGGCACCAGAGGGCATTGGACAGGGAGTTTGAAAATGCCCAGAGGGAGGCAGCCAGGAGGGCTTTGGATCAACGTTCCATGGAGCAGGTCAGCCCCTGCCCATTCGAAAAACTCCCTATCACCTCCAACAGTCCTCCACAAGCAGAATTGATTCTTAGCAGTGCCCCCCGCCAGCTGCAGAAGGACCCCTGCTTCAACTTCAGTGCCAAATGACCTGTGCCCCCCCCCACACACACACTGCTCTTACCTTGGCAGTACCCTGGCGGTAGCAGCCAAGCAAGGGAAGGAGACGGGCCAGAGAATGAAGTGGCGTGACACACCCAGAGTTGCCACTTCTTCACAATAGCCGAGGACAGAAGAACCACCTCTTCCATCCTCAGCTGTTGTGAAGAAGCAGCAGCTCTGGGTGCTCCATACCAACTTCGTTCTCTTTGAGAACCATTCTCTCCCTGTGTGGGCTTTCTAGAGGGGGAGGGAAGATCTCTCCCAAGACCGGCTTCTTTCCTGCCCTCCTGTAGCATCAATCCGTAGGGAGAAGACACAGACCATTCAGCGCTGAGGTGGAAGCAGCTGCAGCAGCAGGGAAAGTGAAGCTTCTTTGCCAGCCTCTCAGCTGGCAAAACCATTTTTTTTGCTGGTTTGGTGAGCGTGGCTAGGTGGGGGGGGACATGTGACTGAGTGGGCATGGACATGAGTGATGTCAAGTTGGCTACACCCACTCAGTCACATGCCCCTCACCTAACCACACCCACCGAACTGGTAGTAAAAAAATTTAGAACCCACCACTGCTTCACAAGGTTGCTTTTTGGGGAAGTTTGGAAGCAAACATTTTGATGATGGCATCTATTCTTTGGAACAATCTTCTCTCAGACATAAGATGCCAATTATCCTGCTAACTTGAAAAAGTACTAATGGTTTTATGGAACTTTTGGTCTAACAGCAGTTGGATTCACCTGATGTGTTAGGTACTATCAGCTGAGGTGCATTGGTTTTATGTTCTTAAAATTTTAATTGATCTTTAAATATTTAAGGGTTTTAAAACTTCTATTTTTTATTTATGTGTTGTGAGCTGCTGGGATTAAAATGACATAGAGAAAAGCATAAAAACTATAAATAATGAACTATTGGTCATATTTTTCCACTATGATTGGTTATTCACTGTGGTACTTAACTATGGAGAATACTACTGGTTTACTTCTATATTTTTGTTTATTGTTTATATAAGTCCTATTCTTAGCAAAATAAGAGCTCATCCTAATACATAGATGGAATTTGACTAACGTGTCATTTTGAAAAACCTTGGTACTAGCAGCTAATTCTGAACATTCAGAAGTATTTTTTTGACCTAAAAGAACAAAAATTACTGTACTGTAAGATTGCAAGATATATGTCTGGCCAATATTACAACATTTAGAGTGTCAGATTTTATTTGGAAGATTTACAGCACAGTTGATCAAAATTTGAAGGACCACAGAGCATTCTGGCCTTCCAAAAACATGGGCCATCCAACAGCATAAATACATTGCCAGGAGGGGCGGGGACTTCTTATCTGCTTGTGTTTTTTGTTTTGTTAACGTTTTAATAATAGGGATAGGAGCTGGAGACCGCTGGGCGAGATCATTCGGCGGCACGGGATAAAATACCACGAGTATGCGGACGATACCCAGTTGTATCTGTCCGCCCCGTGCCAACTCAATGAAGCGGTGGAAGTGATGAACCAGGGACTTGAAGCTGTTAGTGACTGGATGAGGGCTAACAAACTCGTGCTCAACCCAGATAAGACCGAGTGGCTGTTGTGTTTCCCTCCCACCAATTTGGCTAGTATTCCATCTCTCAGGCTGGGGGGTCAAACACTACGCCCCTCAGACAGGGTCCGCAACTTGGGAGTCCTCCTGGACCCACAGCTGACTTTCGAACATCACTTGTCAGCTGTGACCAGGAGGGCATTTGCCCAGGTTCGCCTGGTCCACCAGTTGCACCCCTACCTGAACCGGGAGGCTCTCACAACAGTCACTCGTGCCCTTGTGACCTCTAGGCTGGAATACTGCAATGTGCTCTACATGGGGCTGCCCTTGAAGAGTATTTGGCGACTTCAGCTAGTCCAGAATGCGGCCGCGCGAGCGATTGTGGGTGCACCTCGTTTCACCCACATAACACCTATCCTCCGCGAGCTGCACTGGCTACCTGTCGATCTCCGGGTGCGCTTCAAGGTGCTACTTGCCACCCATAAAGCCCTCCATGGTAGTGGATCTGGATACTTGAGAGACCGCCTACTGCCAATTACCTCCACACGACCTATTAGATCTCACCGGTTAGGCCTCCTCCAAGTCCCATCTGCCGGTCAATGTCGACTGGCAACTACGCGGAGGAGAGCCTTCTCGGTGGCAGCTCCGACCCTGTGGAACGATCTCCCCGTGGAAATTCATACCCTCACCACCCTCCAGACCTTCCGCACAGCCCTCAGAACCTGGCTATCCCGTCAGGCCTGGGGTTAAGACTACAACCCGCCCGAATAGTATGAATGTTGTGTTTTAATTATGTATTTGTCTTATATGTTAAAAGTTTGTCTCCCCCCCCCCTTTTTAAGTTGTAAGCCGCCCTGAGTCCCCCCAGGGAAAAGGGCGGCATATAAATAAACTTTAAATCTAAATCTAAATTTGACAAAATCTTTTATTCCTCCGCCTTAAACTCTTAAAAATGGCCCCTTAAAAATCTTCATTTGGTTTAAAGGCACACTCAGTATAATTCAAAAGACTGCTGCCAGTATTTTAAGGTGATTTATTTACTTTTGTTGGCTTTTAAATTAGATTAAGTAGAACTCCAGCATTAATTGTTTTTCATAATAATAAAAGCAGGTGTGGCTCCTTTACAACCTGTGAACTTCAACTCCCAGAACTTCTGAGCCAGCTACCCCTGGATAAGAGGAATAAGTAAGCTATCTTGAAGATCTGCATAGCCAGGGAATTTTGCCCTGTAGTGTAACTCTAGTGATAAAAGTAGTAAATATATCTAGCAGAACATATGTAAGCAGGTACATATAAGAGGAAGGGATGGAAGCTATCAAACATTTAACTTCTCTGGAATTGTTGGAAAAAGGGAAACTGCTAAGATGTATATAAGTATGCTGTATATCTTTTTGTTTGCCCCGATGGAGAGAATTAAATTATGGCTTTATGAATAATTAAATATGGGTGGAGCGTGTTGAAATTTAGTTAGGATAATCAATGTGTGTAAGTGTATGTAAGTAAGACTTCTATTATTGCAACACACAATGTCTGCATCTAATTAGCCATTTTGTATTACAGTTTAACAATATTCTTGCTGTTACAAATGACTAGTGTTTTCATGCATTTGCTTAAATGCTTTGCAGCAAAATAAATCAGTGTTTGTCTCACTTCTCCATGCAGTGACTGGGTGTTAACTGTTGGGAAAGAGCTGGAAATGAAACAAGCATTATTGTCAACTTGATGTTGCAGAATATTGTGTGTAAGCAGAATGGTAACTTAATTTGTTTCACTGGTAAATTTTGTAAAACACACCTTCTATTTGGAAGGAAGAAGATAGTGAAGTTCTAAGAATGGGGTTTGCCTGTGAGAAATTGTGGTTCAGTTGTTGAAATGGAATGAAATTTGATGTTGGATCTTTGCCTTTGGAGTATTTTATCTGTTAGAGTACTTGGCATAATAGTACTACTGATGTATTCAGGTTCCCAGGAAACAGGCTTTTTACAAAATCCTTGCTTTTATGCTAAGTCCGTCTTCCTCCTCTTCGTTTTGGAGAAACAGCTGCCCTCCCTCCACCACCATAATGTCGCCTTCTGTACTCTTAACGATGTCACATAAGGCCAGGGAATGATACGTGCATCTCATGCATGACATCAGTTGAGTTGTGTGCTGTCTTTGTGGGCTGTGTGTGTGTTTGTGTATGTATTTTATTTATTTATTTAGAAAATTTATATAGCCACTTGCTTGTTCACACCAACTCTTTATGTATATATGTATACATATGTGTGTGTGATCTTTAATTGGGCAAAATATGCGTCATAGGGCAACATTTTTTGAACCACAGTACCTCAAATGGGCGTAGAAAATATGTCCAAATCTAGGACCATAACTCAGGACAGAAAGAAATTTGGAAAAGTTGTGGCTGCTTCAGTGTTATTGGCTGTTGCTACAGTGTTGAACTGACCACATGATCTTTATTTACAGTGTTCCATGACAGTTTCCCAACAAGTCTCTCAATCCTGGGCTCCCTCCCCCATCCAGCAGCAGCCACTTTCCTGTCTTTAGAAAAGGAAGGGAAAGGAAAGAAAGAATTTTCCAATGCCAGATTCCCTCAAGAAAAGTCAGTGGGGAAGCCATCGGGAAATCAGAAATCGCTCCTGGTCCCACTGGTTTTTTGAGCATCTTTGGTCATTCTGTTTTGTTTTTTTTGTTTGTTTGTTTAGGTAAGGAGATACCCCAAAATTTATATTGCTAAGTGAGACAAATAGTTAAGTGAGTTTTGCCCCATTTTACAACCTTTCTTGCCACAGTTGTTAAATGAATCACTGCAGTGTTTAAGTTGGCAATAGGGTTGTTAAGTGAATCTGGCTTCCCCTTTGATTATTAGAAGGTCACAAAAGGTGATTATATGAAACAGCAACCGTTATAAATATGAGCCAGTTTACAGCATCCCAATTTTGGTTACGTGAGGATGCTGCAACAGTTGTAAGTGTGAAAAATGGTCATGTCAATTTTTTTTCAGTGCCATTGTAACTTCAAATGATCACTAAATGAATGGTTGTAAGCCGAGGAGCCTGTACACAAAAATTGTGGTCATGCTGTGAATTGATACACATTTTAGATTCCGACATTTGAGTTCGCTTGGGGAAAATTGATGGTGCAACAGCATTGTCCTTATATGGCTTTTTTCCTTCCACTATAAATGTTAACCTCAATGGGAATGAAAATGCTGATATTAGTCCTTGACCAGGTAAAAAAAGTTTGGGATAATAATTGATTATCAGCTCAATATCTGCCCTTCAAAGTAGATCAAATCAGAGGAATACTACTTTATTATTGTAGAGCATAACAACTTAATTATGAAAGCATGCCATTGTCTCCTCTCATAGCAACAGAGTCAAGAGGCATTATTTTGAGTTTCTTTCTCACACTTTCTGTTTCCAGGACTAAGTTTTATCCTCCCTCCTCCCTTAGTGCATATCAGCATGTCATTTCCACATTCCTCTACATTCTATCACATTTAACCTGTTCTTAATAAAATATGTATAATAAGCATGTTAATTGTAATCTAAACAATGACATAATTTGGCTTTTGAAATATAAACTGAGTACAATCCAGAGTAGTGAAGTATCATATTGCTTACTATATTCTTTCACAACTACTGATGAACTGGTAAGGTTTCAGGAGAACGGAGAAATGTAAATGTTGCCTCTGTATTCAAAAAAAAGAGAGAGAAAGGAGGACAATGCAGGAAATTACAGACATCAGTTTGACAGCAGCATGGGACAAGGTCCATCAGCAGATTATTAAGCATCAAGTTTATGAACACTTAGATATGAATGCAAAGTTAATAAGAGCAAGCATAGGTTTGACCCAAGGAAGTCCTGGCAAAATACCCTTTTTTCTGAATAGAATTACTAGATCAGGGGAATGCCATGAATATAGCATACCTTGACCTCAGCAAAGTCTTACGATATTTTCATGAACAAAATGGTAAAATATGGGCTACATGATCATAATTCCTATATGGATTCATTTTTGACTAATAAATAAAACCAAATGGTACTTGTTACTGGCTTTACTTTTTACTTCAACTTTGATTGGAAGATTGAGATAAGTACCATATCCATTGCCCTGATAACACATAATTTTTAAAAAATTGTTATAGTTGGTCACACAACCAGATGTTTAGATTGTTTTGGGCATTTTTAACTACCCATCAACTCCTCAAGCACCTGGGAGAGGCAGATGTTCTTTGTTGGTATTAAAGTGTTGTCTCAGGAATAAGCTATTCCAAGCAAAGCAATTGACTGGTGGTGATTTTGTCAATGCTGATGGAGTTCAAGTGGTGTTTTTGGATTGTTCCCAAAAGGCCTATTACTATTGGTAGTACCTTTGGTTTGTTTTCCACAATACTTCTACTTCTAAAAATATTATAGATAAATTTCATCAGTGGACCCAAGTAGAATGAAGTTTAACAGGGAAAATGAAAGGTACAAGTATAGGAAAGAAGAGAACTGGCTTGAGAGTAGTATATATGAAAAACATCTAGATGTTCTAATAGAAGAAAAGTTGAATATAGGCCCATAGTATCATGTGGCTGTTAAAACAGTCAGTGCTATTTTGGGATGTACTAACAGGAACATAGAGTCAGGAAGTAATTGTTCCATTTACACTGCCTTGGTCAAAACCCTCTTGGAATACTCTATCCGGCTCTGGGCACTGCAGTCTGAAAGGACAACAACAAATTGGACTGAGTTGGTAAGGGAACTGGAAATGAACTCCTATGAGGAACAGTTTAATTAAACTTAGCTTGCAGAAAAGAGAAGAGAAGGGGGTAGGGAGGGAGGAAGAGGGATTGTAGTAGCCTTCAGATATCTAAAGGATAGTCAGGCAAGACAAGTAGTGGCCTTCAAAGAGAGGCTGGGTAGCCCTTTCCCTGAAATACTTTGGCAGATGCTGGGTTGAGCTGGAAGTTGACTGTAACATTTGAGGTCATTTTTTTGTTCCACACTGATTAGTCCAAATAGATCCAGTGAAATTGGTGAAATAAAGTGGTTATGAAAGACCACTAAGAATTCAGTGTATGACCAGTGCAAAACAAAACTCAATTCAGTGAACTCCACAAGTTGCATCTGGCACATAGAAAGCATAAAGGTTCAACAGTTTTTCTGCTGTTGTATATGTAATAGGCTACTTAGAGTTTTCATGCCCGTTAATGAATTTGAAGAAGCAAGTTAATCAACAACTCCTTTATCTTACTGACACTTCATCTTTAGATAAATGGTACAAAGTTTGCTGCAATTCATTGTTGATGAACTTTAGACCAGAGACATTATCAAAGAAAACTTGCCAGAGTTTCCCTTCACTCCATCTTAAAACAAAGAGCCGGGTTATATTGGGTCAACTATTTATTTATGGTATTAATCACATTTATATACCACCTATCTCACTGTCTCTGAGCAGTTAACAAATATTTACAATAGCAGTTTAATATTAAAATATGCTGGAATTCAAATGAATGTCAAAATTGGATTTTCAAAATGTTCTCTTCATTTTTAACAAATACATTCAAAGTCTCATAGTGCAATCTTAAATTTGTCAGTGGAAAAAGTAGATTTGATTAAACTGAGTGACATACTCTTTCTTTTAAGTTTACTTGTTGGAGTGGTACTTGTAGACCACCACAACAAAGTTTCTGTCTTTTATGCTGTATTCCTTTGTAAATCTGCAATGTGTTTGAATTCAAATAAAATTCAAATACAGTCCAGCTTTCTTCATTCCATTCAAGCATCCTTCATTATAAGGGAGAAGGCTGGTTGTAATCTACCAACAGCTAGCATTGTCTACATGTGATATAAATCGTCCATCTTGGCTGAACTGCAAACAAAATGGTTAGTAATTCCTTATTAGATAGTTTATGAGATCTTGAAAAATAACATTAAGAATCATGTTCTACAGTATTAGTGGCCAGGTATGTGCAACATCAAGGACTAGAGAACCAGATATCAAAATAAAAATTGAAGGTAAAGAAACTGAAAAACGGTTAAAAGTCACTCACTCATTTCATTATGTAGGGAAAATTTTCTTTTTCCTGCTATCTGCCTGATTACAATTTGGATGTTCTCATTTTTCTAATTTTCATCCTGGATATAAAAAAAATAGTTGAATGGTTGGCAGGCTGATATATAGAATTGTTTTCCTTGGGGACATCTACTTTAAACATTTAGAATGAAATCAGGAGATGAATATGAGTTTCTCTCTTTTTTTAGTGCATGAACTTGTTCATTGTGACACAAAAATAGAAGCATTGCCTCTCTGCTGTTATGTCACATATATAATGTCTTCTACATTTTGTATGTTTGTAAAACATTTTCTTGTAGAAAAGGACAAGGTTTACTCGGGTCCCTTATAGGAAGGGGGCGAGGGCACATAAATACTTCCAAATGCAAATTAACAAAAATATTAAAACTAATTCTAAAGTGTAAACATAGTTGGGGAATTATGAACAAAATGCTTTTAAAATTGATTGAAGGGGTCTAAAGCTACTTTTGATGGTATGGATATTTTTCTGTATTTCATTATCACATAAGGTTCTAGTGGTACCGTGATGAAGTAGCTAATTACTTGACTATTAGTGACAGAGAATATTCTCACTTGGAAAATGAGATTTACACTGTATATAAAATGTTTAATTGTTAGGTGCAAATTACTTCTTCTTCATTTGACAACAAGGCAGAGATAGTGACAAAGGTTTTAGATTTGATTTAATTCATTAATCTAGTATTGTGAAATGGAATAAGTTAATTGTTAGGGTTTATATTCTTTTATTAGTTTAATTCTTAAAATAGGCAAGTAAAACTGTGGAACTGATGCTTTTTCAACAGCCATTGTAATCTAACGATGCATCTCTTTTCAAATGTTTTGCAGGTACAGGAGAAAGTGGCAAAAGCACATTTATCAAACAAATGAGAATCATTCACGGTTCAGGATATTCTGAGGAAGACAAAAGAGGGTTCACAAAGCTGGTGTATCAGAATATATTTACAGCAATACAGTCTATGATCAGAGCTATGGATACACTCAGAATCCCATACAATTATGAGCATAATAAGGTAGGCTACCTATTTTAAAAAATACCAGCAATTATTTTTCAATTATTGTATTGGATAGCTTTGAATTTATAGATTCACAGTTCTGGAAAACAAAAGACTCTATCATCTAGTGTAGAAAGTTATAGAAAGATATATCTTGTGCAGTGGTGAAATTCAAAAAAATTTACTACCGGGTTCTGTGGGCGTGGTTTGGTGGGTGTGGCAGGGGAAGGATACTGCAAAATCTACATTCCCACTCCACTCCAGGGGAAGGATACTGCAAAATCCCCATTCCCACTCCTGGGGGAAGGATATTGCAAAATCTCCATTCCCACGCAACTCTGGAGCCTGCCGGTTCTCCAAACTATTCAAAATTTCCGCTATCAGTTCTCCAGAACCTGTAAGAACCTGCTGAATTTCATCCCTGATCCTGTGACATTTAAAGCATATTGATAAATATTAATTCTCTATTAAGTACTACTCTGTTGGATGTTTTATCTTTCTTAGTTTTTCTGTAATAATAATACTAGTAGATATGTATGCATAATATTGTGGACTATTAAATGGGAAGTCACATGACTAATCACTCTTCCTTTCACATAGAAAGTCATCCTTATCTCTCTCTCCTAATCTAACCCTAATATACTTGCTTTGTATGTGAAGAAATCTTTTTCTGTAAAGTCATATTGAATCATATGATCTCCTATTTTTATGCCAAATTGCCATACTGTAGCACTCAAGTATTTTTATAACCTAGGTGAAAAATTAAGAGATCTGTATAAACTAGATCTATAAAACAGAACAAGATTTTACAGATAAAGTACAGAGTATCTGGAAGGAAATCTTCATTTTTAAGTATTTATTGTCATTATCTCCAGCAAGTAGGAGAAAGCTGAATGAGTCTTTTGCTTTCTTCTTATCCAGAATGGCTTCTGCAGGTCATAAGAGTAGTTCTCCCAAAGGAGAATGTCTGCTGTTTACTTAATATAAAAAGATACAAGAAGTGGTGCCAGTTTCACAGTTTATGGCATCATAGTATGCCAAAGATTGAGGAAATTAGAAACAACCAATCTGTGCTTGAAGGAACACAGCCTAAAAAACTAACTTAACAAATATAAGCTGCATGGAAGTACATCAAGAATTTTGCCCTTAGGCAACATGAAATCTGCTCATTGATGATATAAGGTCATGGATTATATTCAGAATATTGTCTTGATTCCGCCTTATCTCCCCTAAATTTCTGCGGAAATGTGCTTGGAAAAATTGTGTCTATTTTTTTACTTTGTTTTTCTAATGTTATAATTATCTGTAGGAGAAATAACAATCCCGGGCATTTCCTGCTAGTTATTCAGAGCAATTTTCAAAATTCTTAGGACAGATAGTCCTCAACCTACAACAGTTCATTTAGTGACCGTTCAAAGTTACAATGGCACTGAAAAAAGTGACATGACCGTTTTTCACACTTACAGCCATTGCAGCAATCCCACGTCATGTGATCAAAATTAAGACACTTGGCAACCGACCCATATTTATGACGGTTACAGTGTCCAGGGGTGAGGTTTTATGACCTTTGACAAGCAAAGTCAATGGGGAAGCCAGATTTACTGAACAACCATGCTACTAACTTAACAACTGCAGTGATTCACTTAACAACTGTGTGAAGAAAAGTCATAAAACAGGACAACGTTCACTTAACAACTATCTTGCTTAGCAACAGAAATTCTGGGCTCAATTGTGATCATAAGTTGAGGACTATCTGTAATTGAGTCTGAAGGAAATACAGGAATGCTAACTTTGAAAAATATTGGAGGTTTATATGCAGGGATATCAAACTCATGGCCCGTGGGCCAGATGTGTCACGCACTGGCCAGCACATGCTCGGTTTAGCAAAGGGGAAGAAAGTTGCAATATATCACATGATGATGGGAGTTTGACACCCCTGGCTTAGAGAAAGGAAAAGTTTATCCCCTGTTACCATAAGTCTAATTAAAGCCTATCACTTGTCAGCTGCTGAAGATAATAAATGAGAAAAGCTGGCCACAATTGATTGTGATTAAATGTAATTCTGATTTGCTGGTTTGCAAATGGAAGGGAGTTGGAGAACAGAAAGTAAGAAAGGTCAAAAAGAAATCAGAAATGGCCCATTGTCCACTTCAACTCCTTTTGTCAGAACATTATTACTGCTAAGGCAGACTGGACCCCCTGCAACCTCTTGACCTTTTTCAGAAGCCTTCTGCTAGGGATGAAAGCATACTTCTGGCACCAGCTATTTGCAGTGTGCTACAGTTAAGAGGTAGGAAAGAACGAAAAGAGTATCTCTAAAAGAGAGAAGTGAAAAAAAGGATCTAAGAGAAAGAGAGAACAGGCGGTCCCATTCCCTTTGCCTTGATATATAATGCAACTTCCAACAAATGATTTTGGTGGGAACTATTACTCTTAAACAGAAAAAGTAGTTGCTCAATCCTGATGTATGGCATCACAAAAGGGAAACCAGTATCAAAGAATATATTCTGGGAACAGTTTGAAGAAACAATGGCAACAGAGCAGATTAGAGTGGAGGGTGGTGAAAAATAGAATACAAGTAGCTTGCTCAAGAAGCATTTTTATAATGCTTATTATAAACCACCCAGAGAGTGCTGTAAAACGGTATGTGGCAGTATATAAGCCTAATGCTATTGCTATTTTAGGTAGATTGTACTATAAACTGGGGGCATAGTTGAAATTCATGAATCTTTAAAGGCTGACCTGGGAAGAGTTTGTATATATAGTAATAATAGTACTGATTGCTTAGATCCATATGAAAAGTCCTGATTTTCTTAATAAGGTTTGACCAAGAGGAAGGGTAATAAATGTCACAATATTATGCATATGCTTGCGTCCTTAGAATTCTTACGTAAACAAAAAAGAATGGGAGGAGAAATCCAATCAAAACCATTTTGATTAATCCAGAGATGATATTCAGCAGGTTCTGACCAGTTCTGAAGAACCATTAGCAGAAATTTTGAATAGTTCAGAGAACCAGTAAATACCACCTTTGACTGGCCCCAATCAATTCTCTTCCTCCCAAGTGCCAGCTGATCAGGAGGGAATGGGGATTTTGCAGTAACTTTCCCCTGGAGTTGGGAGGGAATAGAGATTTTACAGTATCCTTCCCCTGGAGTTGGGAGGGAATAGAGATTTTACAGTATCCTTCCCCTGCCATGCCCACCAAGCCATGCCATGCCCAAAAAAAAATTTGAATCCCACCACTGGATTTATCCCAAGTTGCAGTTATTTTTTAAGTGCAATTGTTAAATTAAATTGATGACTATATAACTTGAAAGAATTTCAATAAAATAAAATACTTTTATGATTATTGTTAGTACTGTTACATGCTGACTTTATACTAGGTGTTTTATACTCATTAGCAGTACAGCTTCTTTTTAAATATGCCTGCTTTTTAATTGATCAGTATTGTCTTTTAGCAATTCATTTGTTCAGAAATGTCCACTGTAAAAGCAATTAGGTACATGTGTGATCGGATAGTCAAATCTGAGGAAACTAGGAAAAATGTAGCATTTACTTTCTAAAACAAAGCATTATGCAATAATACTTTTGGCGTATATCAGTTTCTTCTGGGATGAAATTAAAACGTGTGCATGAGAGATCTGTTGGGGGAGGATTTACTTTTGGCTCTTGCTTTAGATAATTCACTATAGCATTTCTCACTTTGTAGGGTGTCATTTGTGTACAACAGCTCACTGAATGAGCAAAGCAATTCTTGACTTTGTTCACAAAGGAACAAAGATTCATATGATCTGAGGAAGAAGTATGTCTTTGTAAAATATGCTTTCAGCAATAAGAAAATATCAACTGAATCAGGAATACCCCAGCCTGTTCATTATCAATGGAACATGTTCGTGTGAAAAATGACATTTCTGCACTCGGGAATGGCCTAGAACTGAGTGGGAATGTAGTGGACTGCATATATTGACAAGGCCACACCATTAAAATTCAACCATTTAGTTGACAAATTGTTGTGGCACAATTTTGGATCTTTCAGGATTTAAGGGTGGTAACAGAATTCTTGGAGGCAAACTTCTTGCATGCCCTTATCTCATCTGAAAAGCCACAAAATGATGGTTGATGATGATGGTGATATAAAAAAATAAAAAAACCTATGACCATGCACTACCTCACAGATGGCCTTTACAGCTCTCCAGAAAGTGAGCCAGCTGAGCTGTGGCCTTGTGGCCTCTGAAACATTGTTCATCCCAGATCTTGAACAGAAGAGATGCCAGATCAGGAGAGGAGCTAATTTAATCCAGCATTTCATGTCACACAGGTCCACTGAGATGCTTTCAGGAAACATGGAAAGCAGCAATCGTTTTCCACTGAGAGGCCGTAGCAAATGGCACATAAAGTACAATAAACCCTCAGTTCATTTGACTTAAGATATAATCTGAATTTCAGGTTCATTTGCCAGTTACTAACTAAACTTCTGATTCTACTGCACATGGTTTTCCCCATTAGTCTTTAAATTAGGGTTTAATTTTGTTGCCCATAATACTGGGGGTTCTAGGGCTGGGATGTCAAACTCATGCTGTCACGGCAGCATCACATGATGTATCGGGACTTTTTTCCCCCTTCGCTAAACTGGGCGGAGATGGGGCTAGCACGTGACGCATCTGGTCTGCGGGCCGCGAGTTTGACACTCCTGTTCTAGATAAAAGACCAGTCCCACTGATAACCTAAGGAAAGCTATTTTGGAATTACTTAAATATTTTACTAAGAAAATGTATCTTAGTCTGAGTAAGCTATTTGTTTTATCCCCATCAGCTTTGGTTTTTAAAAGTGGGCTATTAAATCGACATTTCCTTAAGCTGTATATGCAAACTTTTTTTCTCCTGATTGGTTAAAGGACTGATAGGTTAAAGAAGGTGGCTTGAAGAGTACCAGGAATATATACAAATGTAACCTTTGATATCACTAAAGCAGTCTCACTATAAAGTAACAAAGTTGTTGATTATTTTTCCCCTAATGCATCCAGATTGCAATGAACTCCTAATACTGTATGCTGTTTAAAAAAAATCCAAGAATTATATAACATAGCCTAGTGAAGTTTCATTCCAAAGAAGCATGTTTAGGACTCTTAGAAAGCATCGTAGGAGATTCAAAAGAAGCTTAAAATAATGGTTTTGTTTTTTCACAAAAAAAAAGTAAAAAGAAAAAGCACTGTTAAAATCTTCTGGATCATTTGTAACCATCTAAGAAAAAATGTATGGCTCTTGAAAGACAGTTTAGTTTAAATAAGTTTAGTTTAAAGTTATTATTCATCATACAATGAAATTAAATGCCATCTTCAGTGTATATTATAACCAAAAAAATAAAAACACAAATACACATCCTTCACATGCTATATAATTGAAACTGAAAACCCAATATTGCATTAATATTGCACTATACAGTAGAATTCAATATAGTTACTATCCTGGGATAGAAACTGTTTTTCAGCCTATTCTTGTTTTTATTGTCCTGTACCATCTGCCAGATGGTAATAGTTAAAAAAAATGGTGCCCAAAGTTGGATCTTTAAAAATGTTTTGAACTTTCTTAAGGTAATGGAAGCTATAAAGCTGTTCCAAAGAGGGGAAAGGGCAACCAGTGATCCTCTGGGCAATGACATTAATCCTCTGAAGTGCTGTCCTATCTGCCACTGTGCAATTTGCAAACCATACAGAGGTGCAGTAACTTAAAATACTCTCTATGGTGCAGCGGTAGAAGGTCACCAGCAGTTTTGCATTCAGTAGTTGTTTCCTGAGAAGTCTCAGGTAGTATAATCTCTGTTGGGCCCTTTTGACCAGTGCTGCACTGTGAGTGCCTCAGGTCAAGTCCTCTTATGATAACACCCAGAAACCTAAAACTGGCCACTTGCTCCACGGTCTCCATTGATAAGCAAGGGCTGGATGGCTGATCTGTTCTTTCTGTAGTCTACTATAAGCTCCTTGGACTTATTGGTGTTAAGGACCAAGTTATTGTCTCCATACCATGAAAGCAACTGGTCCACCTCATCTCGATAGGCAGACTCATGCCCCCCACCCCAGAGATGAGTCCCACCACTATAGCTACTGTCCTTGTAAAACAATGGAATAGTTTCTTTCTTATGGGACTTACAGTGGCGTATTTTATAATGAGCATCTCTCTCTCTCTCTTTTTGTTTTGAACTGTAATGTGCATAGAGATAAGGTTGGCTCCAGAATTTCACAAAGCCAGTAAGTAGACAGATAATCAAAAATATCTTCTTGCATATTAGAGAGAACAGGTACGTTTTTACATTAGGTTGAAGAAATTGTGTTTGTTCTTATATAAATGAAGGAATGGAAAAGGGCTAGCCACTGGCAGTGCATCAGGCCAGTATAGCAATGTAATTCTTTGGGTAGTGAATCAGTGGTGGGTTGCCATTTTTTTTCCATCCATTCGGGCACCCTCCCTCGTGCGCTTATGTGCATGCGCAGAAGAGTCCGGGCGGGTGGGCAGAGCCTCCCATCACTACTACTACCAGTTTGCCCGATCCCGGCCAAACCAGCAGGAACCCACCTTTGTAGTGAATGAACAACCAGTAGGTTTGAAAGTCTCCACTATTTTTTATCATCCACAGGAACATCATCCCAAAGCTATACTAAAGTAGGGAGTTTTAGTAATGTCTCCTGCGCTTTTTGTGAACCTCACATTTACTATTTCTAGAATGGAAGGGTAAAAGGCCAGTTCTCTCGATATTGTGTTTTGGAAAAAGATATCAGAAGAAATTAGACAGGTTGCTGCTATTTTGTGGAGCCTTTTAGTCTTGGACAGATTGCACAGGTGATATTTTTTTCTTTTTCCTCTTTTTCTGGATTTACCTGAAACTTTTTAATTTGTTTTCTCACGTGCTTACAGGATCTCACCTTTTGTGCATATCTTTGTCTTGCACCATGTCTATCTTTTCTAGGAGACAAGTACATTGCTTCTTATGTATTAGATAGATGTCTGGATAGACAGACAGACAGACAGATATGCATTTTCCATTTATGACAGAATACAAATCAAATTTGAGTTCAGATTATTAAAATGGTTCATCTAAAGATCTTATTAGCCTGGTCTTTTGGGGAAGCACATTTATTTGAACTAATGTGTTTTTTTGCTTAACTATTTGAAGAAATTGTTTCTATACTTCTATTTGAAGAAATATGGTGGCAGAAATTATGCAGGGTCCCATCAATGATCACTTGGTGGAATACGAAATAACCTTTCAACAATCATTACACGCCTTCAGGCTCATGTTGTAATCTATCACACAGAGCCCCAGATAGCTCACAGTTCAGAGAAGTTGGCTTTTAGTTTAGTAATAGATCCTCTGATAAAAATAAAATGCTTGCATATATAGCTTAAGAAATGTCAATTTAATAGCTCACATTTTTAATAACTCACCTCACTTAAAAGGGATAACTTTTGAGATAATTTTATTAATTAGACATATATACCGCTTTATAGGGCTTTCAGCCCTCTCTAAGCGGTTTACAGATTTTTAGCAAATTGAGTCAGCAAACTGCCCCCACAGTCTGGGTCCTCATTTCACCCACCTCGGAAGGATGGAAGGCTGAGTCAACCTTGAGCTGGTGAGATTTGAACCGCTGAACTGCAGATAACAGTCAGCTGAAGTGGCCTGCAGTACTGCACCCTAACCACTGTGCCACCTCGGCTGTTATGAGCTGCCGTTTTTTTTTTTTTCCATCTGATGATGCAGCTCACAAAAAGCTTATGCCTTTTAATATATCCTTTTTAGTTGGGGGAAAATATTCCCAGAGTCACTTAAAAATATGCAGATACCAAATCTCTGACATATTTATGGCATGGTGCTACTCATCATTTCTATGTGCATTATGGACATGAATATTTGTCATTTTCCTCTTTGCCAAAGTTGCCATCAAGAAAATATTGATTTCATATTAGAAAAATACCATGCTCAGCAACAGCAGTGACAGAAAGTGTGTTGCTATTGATAATCCTGCAGTACTGTGATTCACAATAGGATCAGAACTTCATCTAAGTTAATAAGGAAATTTTGGTTAAACAAACAGTATTCCAAGAAGCATTGTATATTAGGTTGATCCAACATTCACTGTAGGATAATCAATTTTCCTAAAGGAGTAAGTTGAATCAAATGTTCCAATAAATGAGACAGCAATCAGATTTGAAAATGAAAGTCCCTCTCCTTAAAATAAAAAAAAGATATAGAGTGTATTGATTGCTCCATTGGAGAAAACTCTGTAGAAGTGGATGAGGCAGACTTCCAGAATGGGTACTTGGTAGTTGCAAGGTTTGAAAGAGCAAGAAAATTGTTACACAAGTTTTTGGTATCCATCAAATCATGATTAGACAGATAATGGAGAAAATGTAATGCTGTTGTTAATTTTCCCAGAAGTAATCATCTAGTGAAAATCACCCCAGAAAAATACATACTGTTCCAATACATTTCCCATATGACAGGAAATCCAGGGTAAAAACAAAGGATTCACATATCACTTTTGTGTTATATATTATATCCATATATTCAGTGCCAAAGGCACTGAACAAGAATGATAGGTGTGAGAAGATAGCGTGGAAAAAAGCACTATTTGTGAGATGAAGCTTATATTAACTTGGGTCATGCTGCATGGCAATAATTGGGCAGGTAGTATTGTATAAGTATTGTATAAGACTCTTAATTAATGACTGCTCACAGTTATGATGGTGATAAAAAATATATATCCAAATATGAAATGGTGGTTGCATGGAACAAACATAGGTAATTTAGAAATTGAGAACAACATTTTTTCTTCTTATGAGATACATTTTGCTATCGAATTCCTCCCCCACTTATTGTGTTCCATAAATTTCAATCAGCAAGATACAATATCTATTGGCACTTTAGGCAATTAATTAAGTACTCCCCCCCCCCCAATCTTGGTTTTATTTAAAAGGACATTTTTTTAAAGAATTCAGTAGACAAGCAACTTAGCCATCTTTGTGCTTTTTCCTCTCGCCTTCCAGAAATAACTGTGTAGCCTCGTTTGGCCCTTCTGTAGCTTTAAGTCAAATCTAGTAGTGCATCCTTCTTTGCTGTCTTCCTGTTGGGCTTCCTGTGCTCTTGTGTACATTGATGATACTATGTGATTCAGCACTGTGTCTGGCGGCTTGTCCATTTGACAGTAGATAACGTTAAAAACGACAGTGTTTACTGTATAATAGTTTCTTTCTTCAAATCAGTTTGTTCCAGATGACATAAAATAAATTATCTTTTATTCACAGACCATGTGTGTGTGTATATGTAAGTGTGTGTGTGTGTGGGCGGGTGCTTGCGCACAAGCATGTATGCATGTTCAACCAAGTAGGATTTTTTTAAAGATACATTTCCTGCCCATTATTGTAGTAATAGACTCTTGGAAAGCAACCCTTTTAATGCATACCTTATGCCAACCACTGTTTCACAGAAAAATTGCACAGGTGTTGAGATGGCAAAATGATTTGCATTATTTTCCTAGGAGACGAGCTTACTTTAGTTGAAGTTCTTTAACTGCACCATAATGTAATTATGATTCCTTAAAATTGGGAGATGACATCCCACTTTAGATAGCTGGTTTCTATTAAAGGTAAGCAAGCTTAAAGAGTGATTTAATCTCATTAATATTATATTTAGTTCCATTTCAGTCTTTTCAATACTACTAATCAGCATTGCCATGATGGTGCTAATTTTAATCTTACATTAAAATATTAAAATAATTTTCTTTGTTCATTCATTTTATTTATTTATTTATTTATTGGCCACCCATCTTACACAATGAAATGAGTTGGCAAGTTATCAACAGAATTTTAAATGGGAAAAAAGAAAATTTATAATTCTTTTGGGGGTTGTTGACAGTAGAAATAAATTCTCTATGTCTGTGATGGCGAACCTATGGCACGTGTGCCATAGGTGGCACACAGAGCCATTTCTAATGGCATGTGAGACGTTATCCTGTCAGCTCCAGCGCACATGTGCGTGCTGGCCAGCTGATTTTTGGCCTTGATTTTTGGCTATTTTATGCCCTCGTGAAAAACCGTCCAACATGCAAACCGGAAGTTCAGGAATGGACTTCCGGTTTGCAAGTTGGGCTGTTTTCGCCCTCCGGAGGCTTCCCTGAAGCCTGGGTAAGGCAAAAAACGGCCCAATGGGGCCCACTGGAAGTTCGGGAACAAACTTCCAGGTTGCTCGTTGGGCCGTTTTTCTCCTTCCGGAGGCTTCAGTGAGAGCTGTGTGCATGCGCTGGGGTGGTGGTGGTTGTGTGCACATGCATGGGGGAGGGCATTGCATTATGGGTATGGGCACGCACACATGGGACCCACCCCGCTTCCCCCTCTTTTGGCATGCCTCGACAAAAAGGTTAGCTATCACTGCTCTATGCCATTCTTATTGCTAAGAAACAGATGCTTCAGCAGCACAAACCTACAGTTATAATGTCAAATATTAAATAAATAGAATGCCTGATGTTACTTGCAACTTGTTTAAAGATTTGAATGATGTTTGGAGAATTAAAATAAAATACAATCATCTTTTATAGAAGGTATGGTGTAAAACTTTCTATATTTATGTATATGGCCAAAAAGCCTTAGTATTTTTATTTTGCTGTTACCACTTTGCTTTTTTCCATTTTCTTGTTCTTTTGTTGCTGTTGTTCTATTTAATTACATAAAGCAAAAAGATGATTTTTTTTCTCCTTCCCCAATACAGTGTTATTATGTGAACACAATGTACGTGGTTAGCTTATGTTTCAGTGTACTGTATGACAATTTCATATACAAAAATGTTATCTGAGTATGGTAATTATATATAGTAGAGAAATTTCAATGTGAAGACTGATAAGCTTAATTCTATAAACTCATATCTCATATCTAGTAAAGTTTCCTTTATCATACAAAATTATGTTTATAATTAATTTGTTCAAATACTGTGCAATTATTGCTCATTGAGAAGCCATAGGAAATTTTGCATTTATTTACTTATTCATTCATTCATTCAAATTTAGAGACTGCTCACAGAGCACAGAGTACAATATCCTTTTTTAATTGGTGATGGCCATTGTAAAGTTTTTCAGAATTTATAGATAATTATTTCTTTATCTCTCTTCATCTTTTTCCAACTGTTCATTTGTTGGAGAAATAATAGATTTAAATGAACAAAAGTCTTGCTATCCAAGGACAAGAGAGAAATAATCCATTAGGGCCTCCCAAATGATGAGGTCTCTGTCAGTTTCTAACTTCTGAACAGTTCCAGATTATAGGTTAATTTATTTGTATGCCTGAATTCCATATTCTACAGACATATATTATTGAAGAGTTATATGTCAGCGGTTCCAGTGGCATATTTAATCCATAAATTCATAATATGAGGGCAGTAAACTTGAGAAAAATTAATTCACTACAAGCATATTCTTGAAGGAGGTCATAAATTAGTAGTAAGACAGTAGTGTACTGAAAGTAGCTTCAGCTTTGTCTAAAACATAACTCTGACAGAAATAATCTAGTTTTGTATTCCCTTTTATATTCTATATCTATTAACAGTACATGACCTAAAGAGAATATTTGGTGTGTTTTTTTCACCTCAATTGCTCCTACCAGGACTGCTAGAATAATCCCTTTTACAAACAATAGAGATTTTGTCCTCAAAAGAAACTCCAGTTTCGTGAGATTTTTGGCAAGCTTGGACTAGCTTTTAGGTCAGAGCAGACAGCCAAGCTGGGAGGTCTCTCAGTCCTTTAATGCAAAATGCAGCATTAAAAGATGGTGAAAGGGTATAGATTTAGACGTTTTGAAGACATTTGCCGACTCTAGCAAAAAAGATCTTGCTGTTTAGAAAACAGATTTTATTCCTTTATATACCATGTTTCCCCGAAAATAAGACAGGGTCTTATTTTTTTTTACCCTCCAAATAAGGGTTGGCCTTATTTTCGGAGAGGTCTAATTATTTTTCAGGTGCAGGAAGCCCACCAACCCCACCTTCTCCATCCCACCACCTGCTTGCCTGTGGCCACAATGACCCAAGTTCTCCTTGCATCCTGGCCTGCGACTGCCCTGCTTGCTGGCCGCGGAACAGCTGATTGTACTGCTCTGGCCTCACGGGAGGGCTCTTCCTGGCAGAACGAACAAAAGCACACTCACACACACACACTCCCCCTCCAAGGCAGCCACATCCCTTCACTAACTTGCTTTCCAGCTCCATTCTCCTCTCCACATGCAGGACAAGAAAAGTAGACTGTGTGCCTATGGTAAAAAAAATACCAGAAAATACCTTCCAAGTTCTCGCAAAAAAAAAAAAAAAAAAATCTCGCGAAGTTGGAAGTAGTCCCACAAACTACTTTTCTTGCCCTGCACGTGGCAGTGGAGAATGGAGCAGGAAAGCAGATTAGTGGAGGGATGTGGCTGCCTTGGAGGGAGGGGTAGGGATCTCCCTCTCATACACCCACACACCATCCTTTCCTTGGGAACTCTGCACAGATGGAGAGAAGGCTTCGGATAGAGTATTTGGGGGATGTGCGTCTGCGCTGAGATCCCAAGGAAAGAACTATTGCCAGGAAAAAGGGGGGGTGGATTTTGCCTCTTATCCTGTGCTGAGCTTCAGAACAGGGTAAGTGAAAGTAAAATCTCCCCTCCACATTTTCAAGCCGTTCGCAAAAATGCCCCATTCCGATCCTTCAATGCTGCTGATGAAAGAAATGTTCTTCTGGGTTTGGCTCCAAGTGGGGGGAAAAGACACTGGAGACATGGAGGCTGCTTGGAAAGATGGTTTAATGGAGGACAGGACCACATGGTTTGAGTCCTAAACAGAAAAGGTGATCACATGCTTCAATGTTGGTGGAGAAGGGAAGCCAGGAAGAGAAGCTGACTCCCTGGTTTTATGCCCTCTCTGGCTTTGATCTTGAGCTTGTTTTCTAATTGGTTGTCAGACTCCCATGGAGCCATGCAGGGGCAACTCTCTAGGCTGCGTTTTGAATCCAGGTTTGGTTGAATTCTCAGATGCCATGTGGGGAGTTGGGTAAAGGGCCAATATTATCATGCCTTAATCCCATCCTCCTGGAGCTGAAGGGGAGAACTCTTTATTATGTAAAGTGGACTAGCTTGGTCTTCTTAATGGCCCATTGACAAAGTGGGGATGGACAGGAAGCTACAGGGAGCTATTCTGTCTTTTAAAACATGTTTCTTCCTTTTCACATCCAGAGAAATATTCTGCCTTTTCAATACATCCTAGGATATTTCATTTTTCTGGGAGAGGGCTTGGTGATAATTCCTACTGGAATATGCTGAAGACTCGAAATGGGGCATTTTTGCGAATGGCTTGAAAATGTGGAGGAGGATATTCCTGCCTCTCCCCCTGTTCTGAAAGTCAGCATAGACTGAAAACAGGGTAAGAGACAAAATCCTCCCTCCCCACTTTCAAGCGGTTTGCAAAAACGCCCCATTCCATTCCTGCCATCCTGGATAATGTGAAGGATCGGAATGGGGCGTTTTTGCAAACCGCTTGAAAATGGGGAGGGGGGATTTTGTCTCTTATCCTGTTTTCAGTCTGTGCTGACCTTCAGAACAGGATGAGAGGCAGGAATATCCTCCTCCACATTTTCAAGCCATTTGCAAAAACGCCCCATTTCGAGCCTTCAATGTGAATATGAAGGTGAGAAGCAACCTCTTATAGGCATGAAAATCCATACACTTGGGACATCGGAAGAAGCCCTGCGAGGAAACGCTACTGCCGAAGTGCAGGAAATCTCACCACCACCACCTGCAGATTGTCCTTTCAAATAGGAGGTTCACCAGGACGAAGAGGTGGATGAAGGCGGCGTTTGTGTCACCTTCATCCTGGTGAAACTCCTCTTTAAAAGAACGATCTGCAGGTGGGGGGGGGATTTCCTGCACATCAGCAGCAGTGTCTCCTCGCAGGGTTTTTTCCGATGTCCCTGGTGTATTGATTTCCACGCCTTCTTTTCCTGTTCCGTGGAGGGAATTGAGAGCTGTGATTGTCACCATTATGTAAGGAGGGCATTTGAGTTGTGTTGCTTGGCCTCCGGCTTCTTTTGCAGCCGCAATTGGCTGCAAAAGCGACTGGCGTTTGCTGGAGGCAGAGGCCTGAGCAGCACCCGCGAATCAGCTGCTATGTGAATGGAGTGTCCCAGCTGATCCGATTAAGGGGCCAAGAAGCCCTGAGGTTACCAGGGAAGGGAAGGGCTGCCCCCTGTTTTGATCGTAAAACCATGGGGATGCTGCAATGGTCATAAGTATGAAAAACGGTCATGTCACTTTTCTCAGCACCATTGTAACTTCGATGGTCCTTGAAAGAACTGTTTGTAAGTCAAGGACTACCTTTAATTGTATCACAGATCTTGCAGAGTTGGATATGTAGCAATAAATACTTAATTGATGAATAGGAAAAATACAGAACACAAAAAAAGGTATATGTGTTCCTATTTAGTAAATTTTGTTTAGGAAAAATTCTCTGCCTATGGGAGACAGCAACTATCAAGTACTGAGATAAAACTTTTTTAAAACTGATTTGGTCATGTGCCCAATTCTTACACCCCTGTTAAACAGTACATTTCACATTTGAAATTCACCATTCGCCTTACCCAGAGGCCTGCTATTGTCTTGGATCCTAATACGGGGATAATAATTTTAATTCTCTACTTCCCAGATACAGTCTTGTGCTGCTTCTCTCTAAGGACCCTTCCACATGAGGATTCTGTGCCAGTTTGAAAGCAGCTCTGGGCCTCTGTATTCCCATGATGTCAACTGAGTGGGAAAACTAAGCTGATTTATTTCCAGCCCAGCTTGAAAGGGTGGGGAGGAATCTATTTACTTAAAGTTACTTGTTTGTTTTGTTTTCGAGATGCTGTAGGTCCCTTCTCTCATTAGGGAGAATTCCTGCCTCATATCTCCATTTGGCTTCCCTTGAGGTTCTGTAAGGGGAAAACCTACCCCAGTGGCTTTGCTGCTACCCATTATCCCAAGGTGAAAAAAATAGGTGCAAAACTGGCAAAATGTGAAGTTGTCTTTAGCCCTGTGTTTTTCTTGTCCTGTTCTCTGGAGTAAGGATGAGCAATTTTTTTTCTTAGTGCAGAACCTAGGTAAACCAATTTGTGTTGCTTGATCTCATCATTTCAATTCGACAGAAATAAAGACTAAACTTCCAAATGTTTCTAAGGATTTGGGTAGCAATGTGAAAGGGTTCTGACATCTGGCTGAATATTGCTAATTTGATATTTTCTGATAACCTTTCTGGGCCTGCAATAAGAATATCTGAGTTTGGGATACTGGTTTCAGTCAAATGCCTGAATTATATTGCTACATGTTCTAAGGCCATTTAGCCTTACAAAGATAAATTTGATTAATTTCTAGGAGACAGCAATATATCATGATAACAATTAAGATTTGATCTTAAGCTTGCTTTAGCACCTATCTAGTTAAGCTCTATTCTTTAGAAGCAAGTAAAAAGAATTTTAAATTGAAAAGATGTGAAACACAGATTAGAGGTCTTCAAAATAGAAATCAAAGTCAAACCCTCTATTTAACCTCCAACCCATCACTGAATTGAGTTTTGTTCACACCATGAATTATTGAGTGACATATGAAATCCATCCAAAATTGCAGTATGTGGATACACCTAAACCGGTCCCCATTGACACATTTGAAGAATGCATTTCCTCCCATCTGCATCATTGGCCTTGATATTTTACATGCCAAGCCTAAATTTAACATGCAAGTTATTCAGGTTTGACATTCCTGTATTAGAAAGGCTCAGGTAGCAGCAGCATTCTCTCTCCATGTTTGAATTGAGAAAGCCAAATAAGCTTGGAACTGTCAGTACTTCTGCACATTGTGTCCTTTAGTGTTCTTCAAGTTAAGCTTGATTTCTGGTGATTTCATGGTCAAGCCCATGTAGTTCTCTTGGAAACAATATGGAAATGATTTGTCATTTCCTTCTTCCGGAATGATTTTCCAACAGTTCATTTAGTGATAGTAGTACAACAGCACTGAAAAAAATGATTTATGACCAGTTTTCACACTTGCAACCTTTGTAGCATCCCCATGATCGTGTGATAAAAGTTCAGAAGCTTGGCAACTGGTTCATACTTACGACCGCTGCTGTGTCTCAAGCTCTTGGGGATCACCTTTTGCAACCTTTGGACAAATCAATGGGGAAGCCAGATTCACTTAACAACTGTTATTAATTTATCAGCTGCAGTGATTCATTTAACAATTATGGCAAAAAATGTCACCAAATGGGGCAAAATTCACTGAACAAATATCTCACTTAGCAACATAAATCTTGGGCTCAATTGTGGTCATAAGGTGAGGACTATCTCTATTTTTTAAGGGCCCTGGATTTCTTCAAGATCCCATAAGCTCAACTTGAAGGACACTAAAGGACAGAATGTGCAGAACTAGCACAAGCATTTTCCCACAGAGGAATTAAGTAGCTGAGCAGTCAATTAAGTCATCTATTTTCTCATTATCCTGCACAATCTAATTCAGGCTACATTTGTGCCCACTAGACAATTGGAAGCCAGTACCATCTTTCAGTGCAAGTATCATATACTGTAATCCCTGTGTCTTGCACTGATAAGCCACCACAATACATATAAATTGCAGCTTTAGAGTATTTCCAATGGTAGTCTCACAAAACACATATTACAGTAGCAATGCCAGATTGTAATGAAGGCATAGATAACTATGGAATCACCAAGCCAGCCATGAAATGACCCCAGTTAGTGTATTAACTGTAGTTGTACAACACGCCCCTTGTCACAGCTGCAAATCCAGCAACAGCTGCGAGTCAAGAAAAACTTCTAAACAAAACTTACTTTTGCTGGGTTCAAGCCCATCCCAAACAGGATTCACCTCAATTCTCAACTCCAATTTCCTCTTTACCAATAGCGCTCCTGTTTTGTCTGAATATAATTTCATCTTGTTCTCTCTCATCAAGCCAGTTACAAGCTCAGCCAAAATGCAAGGATGCCAAATGGAATTAGAGAGTAGGAAGCTGTAGTCCTCCTATTAGCATTCTGAATACACCTCATTCCAAAACTCTTCAGTGCTTTCTCCCAGCAATGTCACTATTAGATAGCAGCAACTACAAAGATCAATAACCTGAGTGCTCAAAAATGGACCTCCAGCAACACCTTTTGAACTCAACTTTATAGAACAGGACACAATTGCTATAAAACCGCCCCCAATACTCAACTCTGCCAGGAGTCCCCGAAGGATGGTCAGTGGTATTGAAGTCCCGGAGGTTTATTAGAGTTGCATTTCCCCCCTCCCCTTCCCCTTTCCAATCTCTTTTCTTGCATAAATTATCTACTAAGGAGGGTACATGGGCTACCAATATTTAAAATATGGGATTGGCTTTAAATGTATATTGTTATCAAAGTCCCATGCTAGCCACGTTACGTAGAAATATCCTCTGTGTGCATAAGAGAGGGAGGGAGGGAGACAGATGATGAGAGTTACATAAATTTGCCTCTTTTCCAGCAATGATTATCATCTCCCTTAACCAGCAAGCAAAGGAAATGCTGTACTGAAGCAAGACAGTACCCTGTCTTACTGGAGAAAAGACATTCAGCTTTTGCAGAAAGTACAATTAGTGTCTTTCTGGCATTGCCTTCAGCAATTGTTGGCATGAGGAGAAAGAATCTGTTTCTTTGCATTTGTGTTCATTCTCACATGAGCAGAATGACAGTCCTGACACAGAAGCATAATTCATCGAAAAGGAGAGAAATCCCCCCCCCCCCAAAAAAGAAAGGAAGGAAGAACAATGTCTCTGCCTTACTGTTGGCTCCACTTAGGAGGCAGCGACAGAACCATGCAGATTCTGATTCTACAAAACGCAAAAACATTTTTTTTCTATCCTAAACCTTTGGCATTTGACTCTTCCATCACTGCACTTAAATTAAAAATTCAGTACAAAGATTTGAAATAGATTTGTGCAATTAAATACAGTTACACCTGGGTTAATGACAGTGATTGGAAGTGAAATTGCCATCGCTAAGTGACACTGTCACAAAACACAACATCGCATTACAAACCCTTTACCAGCAACAATTCTGGCATTTTCAGTTACATTGTTAAGCAAATTCCTTGCAGTCGTTTAGCAAGGATGTCACACATGGTCACCATTTGCTTCGTCCTGCCAGCTTCTTCATTGACTTTATTTGTTAGAAGCTGCCAAAAAAACAGCAATCGTATAACCGTGGGGACACTGGGATAGCTGGAAAATTGAGGATTGGTATTGGTACCACTTATCCTGTGTGATCGAACGGTGGCTGAATGAATTATCATTAACCCAGCTCAGAATTTACAAAATATTGAACTATTCGTCAAGTTCTGTCTTGTTACAGAAATCATCACGAAGAACTGAAAGGCAGTTTGCCGTACTCTTATGTCCCAAGTGTCATTTTCTCCAGCCTTAGTAAAATTCTTGTCACATAGAGCAGTGGAACTGGGCTACGCAAACAGTAGACCGGTGCACGTGCAATTTAAATTTTCGCAAGATGAGCAGCATACATGTGTGCACATGCACTGGCCTGCCACTCGCACAAGTTGAGCTGTGCGCACCAGCCCACCACTCGAGCTGCCCGGTTCCATATGGGCCACAGACTGGTAATAGGCCATGGTCCAGGGGTTGGGGACTCCTGACATAGAGCAAGGCCTTTGAAAATAGTTATTGTATCTTAAGCATATTATAGTACAATTCTTGAGTTTCTTTTGAAATTACAAAATACATAGCATTTTTTTTTAAAGGTAAGCATATACCGAGATTTTCAAAACTATACTTTCAAACATTGGTCTTTTTCTTCCAAACTTTCAGATGTTTTTATATTAGCAGTTGAAGAGTTGGCAGTGTTTTACACTTGTGGAATCAATTATTCAGAGACCAGTGTAGAAACCATTGTTCAACAAGGCAAGTACATAAAGCCAAAGGAAATTCTTCCAATTTTATCTCTCTATAACAATATCCATAATAGGGTCTACTATGTTCTACCTGGCAAGCTAAGCAAGACCTATAATGTTCTCAGGCTTTACAGTGGGAACATAAAATTTCATAGAGTTCAAAAATAACATGTTTCCAAATGAGTCCCACTAAATGCTTTTTAAAAAAGGCTTTAAGGTTAATTGTTTCCTTTTGCACTTTTGGGTATTTAGCATGCTTTTGTGGCACAGTGCATGTCTATGACATGATGTGTATAGCATGAGAAAAATTAGAACACACTGTACCTTGGACATCCAATTGTAAACCATGCAAATTAAAAATCTGCATCTTGCATATAATCATCAGGGAGGAATATGAAGTTAGTCAGAACATGAAAATCTTGCGTGAACATAGGAAATCCTGTTCAACCGTATACTTGGAAGCCAATATTCGCAGCTTGAAGGCAAGAAACTTGCTTTATTAAAATTAAATCTATTATTTGTTAGAGCAGAAATGGGACAGGGTGTTCTCTCTCTTTGACACAAATCAAAAATTCGGTTATAGCTTTTTCTGTGTTACCTTCATTTTACATATATATATGTATGTATGTATGTATGTATGTACACACACACACATATAGTGATGTGCATCTTTGCTTCTGGATGTAAGATGTAGAAAAATACTTTTGTAGTTTATCTTCTTGAAGACATCAATTTTATTAATTTATTTAAGATCATTAATGAAGAGAGCATGGGGTTCTGACACAATATATGGCAAAAATCTACAGCATTTTACTGAAATTTAAGCCTAGCGTATTAATTAAGAAAAATGCAATGGGAAAGAAAAAGAAAGCTGCTGTCACAGAAATTAATCTTGTGGAAGATTTATTGGATGAATGTTCTGTGTTAGAAACTGAAGTGCCTTGCTATCCCATTTACATTGCCCATTAGATAGAGCTTTGTCAAGAAAGACTTTCCAGATGAAGTCTACAGAAAAAATTAATTATTAATTCCTTTTGTTACTATCTGTAATATAGAATACAGATTTTTAAAAGGAGATATATTGCAATTTAAGCTTATCCCAAAAGTGTTTTATCTCATTAGATCTGTTAATCTTGTATCATCATTATCTGAATTAGATCTGAAAAATGATGATTGTGTCTCACTCGGTTTTATGATACTTAGCTTTCAACTTACAACTTACTTGTTAATCAGGTTGACAACCTTGAAAGCTATCATTTCCCCCAAGTCCAGTCTTCTATCTGCAGGATCTCATACTATTCCCTGCAGATCCTTCTCAAATATCTTCTCCATTATCTTCCTCTTTTCTCCTTGAGGCTTTATTTTTCATCAGCTTTGTTAAACCAGCTAAAGATTCTTTCCAGCCGATTAACCTCACTTGCAAGACATTTCTAAAAGTGATGCTCAGAAATCATACAGAAACATGAGAGGCAACATAAATATGAAAGATAGTTTCATTTTAAAACACATAAATGTACTTTCTTCCTGGATTTGAAGTTTTAAAACATTGAAGTGTGTTCATAAATATTATATAAGCAGTAACCTAATTTTTAATGAAGCAAATCACCAAGGATAATTGCAGAACACCATGTTCTTATTAAAGTCCAGTTTTCATATAAATTAGTTTTGGTAACAAATCACAAAGAAGGATAATTCTGTCTGGAACAAGTGGACCATCAATCTATGGATGATCGACTGGGGCATGAATTTGGGATATCTCTCCTTTGGGATTACTAGAAATAATGTATGAAAAACAAATCTCCTATCTCTAGGACAACAGCCCAGATGAAAGTAATAAAAGTGAAAATCAAGTAGTAGTGATAGCTCTTAAATACAGCTATATGCGAGGCCTGATGTTTTCATCAAAATAATGCTAACCCTGCAAACATTTACCCATTTCATGGATGCATACATGGTCACAGTGCATCTGTAAAAGGGACAGATTTTGCATCACAACAGTACGATACTGATTTTATTATTTAAATCACTTTTGAGTACCATACAATCACCTCCCATAGCATGTTCCATCCCTGAAGATGAATTTACAACAATTTCCATAAGACAAAGGGAAACATATCAGTGCTCTGCCATAAAGGAAGGTGAAGGTTGCTTTTAATGTGCCTCCTTATTGGAAGATAAGCTGCTATTTAATTCTCATACCATTATTTTGTTATATATTTTGAGTTAATATTATTGCAGGGCAGGAAGAGTAATGAATGTGGGGCCATCACAGCTGTTAAAATGTAGTGCAATAATACTAAAAAGGGCCTAAGTGGTTATGAAGACATTTTATCCTGAGTTGCCCTGGAAATTATTACAGTATGGTCTATTGTTTACAGGGTGGTGCAGTGGCTCAGTGGTTAAGATGCTGGGCTTGTCGGCTGAAAAGCCAGCAGCCCAGATTTAAGACTCAAGCTCCAAATGGCAGGGTGACCTCAGGTCTTTGCCCCATCATCTACCAACTGAACAGTTAGAAAGTATGCAAATGCGAGTAGATAAATAGGAACCATTTTGGTGGGAAAGTAACAGTGCTCCCTGATGTAATGCTGGCCACTTAACAGCAGAAATGTCTTTGAAGAGTGCTGGCTCAGTGGCCTTGAAACGGAGATGAGCACTGCCCCCTATAGTCAGCAAGACTAACAATAAAATCCGCAGGGACTTCTTTACTTTTTACCTATTATTTACAGTATTTATTTCTAATATATATTGACATGAATGTTCATCTATAATACGCAGAAGACAAGGTAACAGAATTGGTGGGAACAAATCTATTGCTGTTACCTAGAGTAAAAAAAAAGATGAAACAAATTCTCACTAAACAAGGAAAATTTCTAGTGCTAGTAGTTATAAATATAGAAATGAACATTGGGCTTAATCATCAATCTAAAATATGAACAATTTTTATTTAGAATATACTACAATGTATTTTCTATTTGTGACACCATTAGGCATCACACACTTTTCTGAATATTGTGATCCATTAATCTTATACTGTCAGATACTTTTGGAAGTACAGCATGTGTTCTGTCTCTTACATAAACCAGATGTTTCCCAGCATTATTTTTGTTAATTCCAAACTAGCCATCTTGTTATACCTTGTTACACTTTAGAAACTTTTTCCAGTTACAGATTAACAATTGCTTCCTTTTGATGCTTATTTGAATATGAGATCGATTATCTAAAGGAGTTCTTTCAATGGACTATGTTCTATTCTGTAAGTGTTGATCCCTTATAAAAGAACAATTTTTATAATTTTAGAAACAGAAATTTTAATGCATAACAAAATTATTATTTCACTAGACATGTATATAGATCCAAAATAGGAAGCAAACATTTTAAAAACACTTTGTAGAGAGCTTATTTTTCTATCCCATAACAATTTACATCTATTAATTTATCACGTAACTTCTTTTTCTTTTGGTCAGTTGACATCAAAACACATGTTTGCCAAACACTAACTAATAATTTTTGCAATTATGAACATAAAACTCGCTGTCACTGTATAAATATGGTAAATACAATGCTATCATATGAGAGTAAACGTTTTTTTTACAGTACTATGATGTAATGAATAGGGGTAATTTCGCCACACAGTAAAATAGAAAATGTATCTTTTCAAATGTATTATTATTATATGCCAAGGAACCAGTCTAGGGCAAGAAATGTTGCAAGTCATTTACTGGAACCTGTATGTATTTATAGATCCTCATTCAAAATAATAATAAACTTTGGTTGACTGGAATGTCTCCTGTTGATTGTTAATGATGACAACGAAAAAGTGAGTCATTGTAGATATTTTGCATTTCATCCTAAAGAATTTTTTAAAAGACAAGTGCAGAACTGTTATTATCCTTTTCATTTTTCTTCTTAATTTTACTTTCAATCCTATCTACCCTTATTACTATTAATGTGATTAATGCTATCAATTTAGGGAAAAACATTAAATATTAAAATGAAGCCTTATTTTACTTGCACAAATGCAATTTCCAATGAAAATTGAACCTAATTTTTCCAACCAACCAAACCTGCTTTCTGGGTCATTGGCAGAATAGCTATGTATTGCTCAATATGTTCCCTTTACTTTGGATGAAACCAGTGATGATTCAGGTTTTTTTACTACCGGTTCTGTGGGTGTGACATGGGAAGGATACTGTAAAATCTCCATTCCCTCCTGATCAGCTGGGACTCGGGAAACACAGAATAGGTGAGGCGGGGCCAGTCAGAGGTGGTATTTACCGGTTCTCCGAACTACTCAAAATTTCTGTTACTGGTTCTCCAGAACTGATCAGAACCTGCTGAATACCACCTCTGGATGAAACCAAGAGGGCAATTATGGTTTAATGAGGTCTAAGATATTTAAGCATCATGGGCTATTTAATCCTAATTAATGAGATGCTCTAGATTGGTGGTAGATTTTTAAAAAGTGGTTTAAACTCAATAGTAGTTTTGTTTCTATTCTATTCTTCCTATTTTTATTTCTATTTTAGAAATAAAAAGCAAATGTATAAGTTGCTATCCAACTCTGGTTGATTCATCTAACAGATATTGATGGATTTTTTTCAAATTCAGAACAGTCAGATCTGGTAAAAATACTTGAATGGAATTCAAACACAAAAAGCTTGAGACATGGGATAAACTTGGAAAATTAAAAAGGCAACAGGAAACTGAAAATAGCAAGATGATAACAAACCATTTCCACATTATTGTCAAGAAACCACAATAATGACAAGTTTACCTTGGAATGACATTATTCATAGCTATGAAAAAGACTTGCCCTTCTTTTTTTTAAAGTGTTGCTGCATTTTACTGTTCTTTGCTGGAAAGAAGGGTTGAGTTTTCCATCTCCCCCCCCCCCCCCGATCTTGTCACACAACATGCATTTACCAGTCTTCAATCCTCCAAGGTTTATCAAAAAATATTGCATCCAATTTGATCCCTTTGCAATAAAAAGCACTGATGATTAACATCCCTAGTGTGGCACCCGTGATCACCCGTGTGCCTGGACACATGTCCCTTGGTACCACCCCAGGATCCTATCCAATTCCATGTTTAATTTATTTTATATCATTTCAATTCATTTTGAGTTCAAGGCTGCCTATGTCTGTCATAACTCTTGGCAGTTTACAGATAAAAATTGAAAGAAGACAATATAGCCAAAGAAAAAGATATCTCACTGGAGACCAGAGGCCATAACCAAACAGCAGATAGCCAATAGGGGGCTTAGAAATCTTGAAAGGGTTTAATTGTAAGAGTATGTTTCAACATTTGATATACTTAAGTGCAATAGAATTTGCACAAAGGGTTGTAAATCAGCAGGATGGTAGACAGCATTGTGATACAAGCCCTGAGCCTTTTGAATATGCACACTTTATTGACCCACCAACAAAAAGAGGCAGTAATAAGATCTCAATACATTATCTGCCATCTTACTAGTTTTTACCCCACCCTCTCTATCCCAATGCTTCAGAATGGCACAGTGTTCAAGTTCTTATTTAAATTCATTAATTGTGGTAGCATTGTTACTACTGAATCTCAAATTAATTAAATGACTTAGAAGTTTAGTTCCAGAGACAAAACCTCATCTTTATAAGAAGCTTTAAGTAACACATGAAATTATTATCAAATATGTATACTATCTTTGAAATAATAAACTTGTGTGTTCTTGCAAACTGGATATTTTTAAATATGTTATATTGGAAATTTCAGAAAATATTCAGTAAGTTGAGATTCAGAAACTGGAATATTAATTTATATTGTTTGAATGTGTCCTAATATTGCTGGTTTGATCTGAAATTTGTAGAAATGTGAACATGACTTTGGAACATCATTGTTTAACAAAGATGTCTAATTTTTCTTTTATGATATATCTATTTTTTGGAATCCATTCAAGAGCGAATAACCAAATATATATTTTATATATTTTTATATATTTTATATATTTTACATATTTTTAGATTTTTTCAATTGAATTGTTATTAACAGACATCAAATAATTGAACAACCTGAATCCATATTTTAAAAATACTATTTTTCTTCTGTTCAAATGTTTCCAAAGGACTGGCTGAACAAGTCACTACAGTTTTCTTGGCAAGGGTTTTCAAGTGATTTGCCATTGACTTCTTTGTAGGGCTGAAAGAAGTGAGTGGCCCAAGATCCCTCAGCTGGCTTCGTGCTTAAAATGGGACTAGAACTCAAAATCTCCTGGGTTCTAGCCTAATGCCTTAACCACTGTACCAAAATGACTCCCCAAAAATATTTAAAATCCACCAAAAAAAATAGACAATATACATGTTAATATTTACTCTATATCAAACGTATTGTTGATTATAGATCTGTTGCAATTATGGTAAGATATAAAATCATCTCAGACTAAATAAAATTGTGGTTTCTGTCTCTAATGTTTTATTTTAACCATCTGTAAGCTTTTCTAACACAATAGTTGGCCTTGTTAATCTTGTTAATCTATATTTCAATTGTTAAAGTAGCTAACATTTTCTAATTTTGAAGCATAATTATTTTAGCTGCTGAGAAAAATATATTATTAAGATTTTACCCTGTAAATAAATGCTAGTAATTCCAGCTCTGGGGAGCATTCGATTTCTTGTTTAATATTGATACTTATGTTCTTATAAAGTTTACACCAAAAGAGATCACAAGACCATCATATATGAAGGAAGGATTCTCTTCTCCATCATTTGGAATAGAGTGTTTCTATGTGCGCGCATGTGAATCTAACTGAGTCAAATTCCATTAATTTATAATCTTCCACTGAAGTCGTTGCAGAGATGAAGCCAAGATGAATTTACTTGATTTCCATAATACTTACCATTCTGTTTCCTGTATAGCTTTAGCAAGATTAGTACCCTAAGCCTCCTTGGGGAATAGCCAAGATGTTATAATATAAGACTGGAAAGAAAACTCTACACATGATTTATAGCAGTGAATTCTCATATGTGCAGTTTAACCATTATTATTATTATTATTATTATTACTACTACTACTACTACTACTACTACTACTATTATTATTATTATTACTACTATTATTACTATTGAGAGCTGTTGAAATCTGTGTTGCCAAAATCTAGACCTATCAGCAAAGATATAACCAAGAACATTTGATTAAGCTGTTTTTGACCCTGGGTTTCTGCAGCTTAGATATATTAGCCCTGTAATCAAAGGCAATAAAATAGGGCTTTTAAATAATCTGGTTAATGTTTTAGACTTATTTTATCTGTGATATACATCTCTAAATATTTTTAATTTAAATTTTATCTATCTTTTACTCTTAATTTAGATTATATGATTTATTTATAATTATATTAAAAAGGTACATTTAATAGCTGTGTCTTTTCTTTTTACCACTATTTATCACTGTTGGTACAGTAAAATAGTGATCATTGTGTTAAAAAAAGCATTAAACAAATTTTTGAGCAGAAAAAGTATAAAGCAATACAACCTAATTAATTTTTACATAAATAATGAGATATTTAAAGTGAAGTTTACAAGCATGAGTTCTTTCTCCTAACATTTGTACATATCTACATGAGTCACAAAGCTGGCAACCATGAAAATGTGGGTGCTATATTTTAAGTTTTACTAAAGCAAGAATTCTTAACAATACGGTTTGGAATTATTCCGAGGGGTTCTTTTGCTTATTTTTTGTTTGGTCTGGTGGGAGTAGAAAATTAGTGTTGTATTTTATCCGGCTTTTTCTTTTCTTGCCTTATAGTTGTTGTTGACTTCTAGTGACTGCCTGAACGAAGTCCCTGCAGGCTTACAATGTTGTCAAATAATTTAGCAAATTTTCTGCAATTGTTATTTAACACAGGTCCCGATGGATTTTATTTGCCTTGCTTGAAGAAGGCTTTTTTTTTCTAAAGCTCAAACTACTGTGTATAATGGGCTGTCTCTCCCCCCCCCCCTTTCATGAATTTGAAGGCCTGTGCTGATGACATCCTGTATTCGGATACTCCAGTGGATAAAAGCTGCTGTGTGAAATATATACAGCTTTGTGCTGTGGACAGTGAATTGTACATACTGTCTGAAACTTTTGGTTTTTATATTCATTGTTTCATAATCATATTTCTTGATCTGATATTTTATTCTTGGATCTAGGTACCTATAACTTTTGTCCAGGATTTTCTTTACAGGATCCTTTCTGAGTGACATATATAGAAAGAGAGTTGGTATGTGTACAGACTATAATTATTTTAAGCATTTAAATTAGCACTTCAGCTGGTTGAGCTAATAGCTTCATTGAAAGGTGTGTGAAAATAATTAGCAAGCATTTACTACTTTAAACAAGTCAAGATTTAGGCAAGGTGTGTTTAAGAACCATGTTAGATAGATAAATAAATTACACATCATGTGGTCTCGGTTGTTTGCAGAAATATTTCTTTTCAGTGCCCACACTTGGAAAATGCCTGGTTGGGGACAACTGTACTAAAATACAGATCCAGAACATTGTCCCCAGAATGTAATTTTCAGGGCAGGAGAAGAATGTAGCTGTGTCTTGGTGACAGTGCATTTAAAGTTGATTTCTTGTATAAAAATTCTCTTCCTCCCTCCGTGTGTGTGTGTGTGTGTGTGTGTGTGTGTGTGTGTTTAAAAGAATTTTGAGTATATACTAAAATCTAATACAAACTAAATGAAGAAAAGATAATAGGTAAGAGTAAAAACTGCAGGATGAAAAAAAAAGAAAAATAAGACTGATCTATCTCTCTATCTATTATACCTGTATATATATCTTCTAATCTTTAGCACAAGTATAAACAAATTGAGTAACTCTTCATTTTTTCATAGAAAAAATATTATCCAGGTCACTCTTTTTGATTGCCATTTGTATTTTTGTAGAGCCATTGAAGCATATTTTCTAAATCAGTATCAATCAGTATCATTATTCCTCCCTTGTGTCCAGTTTTTGAAATCATGGAATGCTTTATATTATGTCTTGCCAAAACTAAAATAGGATCTATTTCCTTTAAGAATCTGTTTGCACTTCTTCATTTAGCAGTTGAAATTGAATAAATATCAAAATGTAGCAGCAACAATAAAAAAGAAAACATAGTAGCAGAAATAATAGTATTAGTAGTATCGATTGTGTTCTTGATTCAGGGGAGATGGTATTTTAGGGGCATACTGTAAAACAGGTGTTTCCAACCCCAAGGCTACAGCATGATATTGGGCTGTGGCCCATTCAGAACTGGATTGAGGGAGAGCCAAGCCGGGTGTAGCTCAAATTGGTGAAAGCAGTGGGTGCTCATGCACGCTGCGCGCACAAGTGATGCTGCATGCACTCGCCCACTTCTCACAAAGAATGATCTTCTTTCCCCACCTCTCCCGCTGGTCTGCAAAGCTCAAAAGGTTGGAAACCACTGCTGTAAAAGACTAGCAGAGATACTTTTCGAACCCCATTTAATGAACTCTTCTTTTGTAGTCAGATGCAAGTTTAAATTATGCAAGTTGTTTTATGTTTAAATTTAATTTCTGCAAAATGCATTGTTTTTCATTTAAATGAGAAGTGCAAGTGCAAAATTTTGAGGGGAAAATACAAGAACAAAGCTAAAATTAAAAATCACATAGGAGCCAATATTGGGAAGAAAATATGCATTTTGTGGGGATGTAAACACTGAGTTTGTCAATCAGAAAGACTAGCGGTTCGAATCCCTAGCGCGACGTAACGGAGTGAGTTGCCGTTACTTGTCCCAGCTCCTGCCAATCTAGCAGTTTGTAAGCACGTAAAAAATGCAAGTAGAAAAATAGGAACCACCTTTGGTGGGAGGATAACAGTGTTCTGTGCACCTTCACCGTTGAGTCATGCCAGCCACATGACCACGGAGACATCTTCAGACAGCGTTGGCTCTTCGGCCTTGAAACTGAGATGAGCACCGCCCCCTAAAGTTGGGAATGACTAGCACATATGTGCGAGGGGAACCTTTACCTTTATCTTAAAGTATATTTCGAATCTTAAGGAGACGTACAAACATTTAACAATGCATATTCAATATTTAGTTCCAAATACTGTTTTCCATTTTTTTAAAAAGGGAATTATTAGGGATTATTCTATTAATATAACATAATAAACATATTATTCTGTTTATATAACTTATAATAAAACAGCTGCTTCTGGGTCTTCCATTTACTTCGTTGTCCAGATCAAAACTCTTTTGAAGTAATTATTTCGTTGAAAATTAGGTGGTGGTTTTTTATTTTGTTTTTCTTTTTAGAGCCAGCAGGTCTCAAGGGAGTTGATCACCTATGACGCAAGATGGAATTAGGAAATAAATTAATTATTTTAAATGACTGATCAAAACCATGAAAAAAATCTTACTGTATTTTTCGAAAAAGACTACATTCTACATCCTACATTCATTTCCTACATATAGTGAAAATGTTATAGTATTGCTATTACTATACCTTACCTGTGAGTCAGTTTCTTGCTCAATGGGAATTTAATAAAGAAAAATGGTCTGTGTATATTTTATATGAGAAATACCTATTGATTTTCTTTTTTATTTCAATAGGCCAATGCACAACTGGTTCGAGAAATTGATATAGAGAAAGTGTCCTCATTTGAGAATCCCTATGTAGATGCAATAAAGAGCTTATGGAATGATCCTGGTATTCAAGAATGCTATGACAGACGACGGGAATATCAGTTGTCAGATTCTACAAAATAGTAAGTATAGATGTTTTATGGAGATTTTTAGCAATGTAATTTTAAAATGTATATAAATGTATTCACATTAATATTGGGTTTTCTCATTTCAGTTTTGAAAATTAGTTAATGTAACTTCTTAACTGGTGTTTCAACATGCCAAATTAATCATACATTACTTAGGTGTATATTTCAGATATAATGAGATGCTTTCTGAAATGTTTGACAGTGATAGTATTATCTTAAACCTTCTGGTCAAATGATGATCATGCTGTTAGTATGGTGGAGAGCCTTAAATCATGCATTGAATATTGTGGCAAAAGAGACGTCCTGTACTTTCACATTTGTTGCTATGTGTGTGAAAACAATACATTACTGTAGGGCAGGAAGAGTAATAATATCTTATTTTTCAGAATTTCTGGAATAAAGAAGATAGGGTTACTTCCTTTGCAGATAATACGGTATATTTTCCAGAATTTCCTTTTCATATGACCAAGAAGTAGAATTGGCAGTCAGAACTAATGGAATTTGACCGATAAGGCAAATGACTGTGTATGAACATGAACATTTTGAACCTAGTCCAAAATGTCTGGATATAAAAACTCAGAAGTTTTATTTGGCAAGATTTACAAAATATATTTATTTGTTTGTTATACTTTCTACCCTTCAAAAGCTCAGCTGAATTAGTTAAACAGCACCAAAAATAAATACATGCTTGGTTGTTTTGCTCTTGCCCCTCATACTTTCATCCTAAAGTGCTATGTAAGGTTACTTATACAGAGTATGTACAGAATAGATGATACAAGTAATATATTATCTTTAATACTCTTTCATTTGCAGGAAATTCTAGTTGAATAATAATTGTTCATACAAAACGGATATGTCTTATATAGCAATAGCACTTAGATGTATATATTGCTTCACAGTGCTTTACAGCCCTCTCTAAGTGGTTTAGTCAGTATATTGCCCCCAACAGTCTGGGTCCTCATTTCACCGACCTCGGAAGGATGGAAGGCTGAGTCAACCTGGTGACAATCGAACTGCCGAAGTTCAGACAGCCGGCAGTCAGCAAAAGTAGCCTGTAGTCACAGAGTGTGTTTATTTTAACCTATAATTATATAATTTCAAATTTAATTATAATTAGGCCAGTTGTGTCCAGAGTTGATTAGGTAACAAAAAAGGCTAATATCCTGGGAAGGTGCAACCTATTAGTGGTCCTTATGTGAGTTAGTGCATCCAGAAAACAGAGGAACATAATTAGAGTGGCTTTTGATACACTAAAACTGCAGTAATGCATACATTGGCAGGATCAGTTTTCAATAGTTGTTGCATACTGTATCCAACCAATCTCATAAGATGTGCTATTCCAAAAGGCAGGCACTACAACCAAAAAAGGATCCTTCCTGGATCCAGCTAAATGATGTTTTTCAAGGAGGGAACCCAAAATACACTCATCCTGGTGGACTTAATAAAAGAAGCAGAAAGTTGGAGAGAGATGATCCAACAAATAAATCAGACCTGTGCCATTAATGGTTTTATTGATAACTAAGATCTTGAATTGTAGCCAAAAAGCCTACAGGAAGCCAATATAGCTGACCTGAAACCAACCAATATGGGAAAAGGGGATTGAGACTTCTAAATCTTTTTCGTTATGCTACCAAAAATGGAAACCACGAACAAAGATGATGACTTTCATTCTGAGACACACATAGAAAATTGTAGACTTCTGTAATTCAGAAATGGCCTATTTATTTTTGCATAATTTATATTTACAGTAAGGCACTGTAATGTTTTTTCCTGGAAATTCTCATTAGTGAGACGGTTTTAGACACCTTTGAAAGATGTGTAGCACAGAAGCGCAAGGTCCTTGCTTCTCCTGATCTCCTAATCCTTTATTTACCATATTGTGTTGGGAAATATTGTAGATCTGTCATCACAAAAAAATATTTAACCATTTAAGCTCATCATTAATCGAAAAGAAATTGTACGTCTTAATATATTTCTATTATATGCCATATTTTGAAAGTTAATTATAGCAGTAATTCGTTCAGTAAAATCTAGAGTGGCAGCTGCAGTAATTTTATTAGGTTGCCATAGAGATAGGCCTGAGGTGCTATAGCAAGGTAATTTGTGTGGTCATAATGCAATCATGGCTTTCTGAGACAGTCACAAATTCTAATAGAACTAAAAGTTTTACAGTTGCACCTTTATATTATACTACACTGGAGCCCTTAGAATGACCTAGTTCAGTTGACTAGTAAGCAAACTAAAGTATAATGAGAAGCCATGTGATGATCTTTCCTATCAATAATTGTGTAGACAATTAGGCAAGTTACCAGTTATTAAGACAAGCCAATTTATCCAAATGCGAAAGTAAGTTAAAAAAAAAAGAATATCAGAGTAGGATGGAGAGAAAAACTTAGAGATATTAAGGATTTTATTACAGAACGTAGCCCATGTGTTGAAAACGAAGTATCATGCTTTTGGGTGAGAGTACCCTCAGCAGAGGTATGTAGATATAACCTAATGATGAACTTGCTGCTATATACCATATTTTCTTGACCGATTGATAGATTGATTCATTGATATGACTGCCCAATTTACAAAATGGCTGGGTGACTTATATAGAAGTGTGAGAAAAAAAAATTATAGAAAGCAGTTAGAATCAAAAATGGAATAATAATATAATGAAATAAAGAGAAACAGAATAGCCAAATTGCCACTCTATGCACATTCAAAAACCTTTCATTCTGCATGTGTTCATCTCATTGTCTGGCCTGGTGCCTGGAGGAAGAACTAGATTTTCAGGGCCTTTACAGAAGGATAGGAAGCACAGAGCTATCTGAACCTTAGGAAGAATCATATTCCCTGAGCTGGTTGCTACAGCAGAGAAGGCATGTCTCCTGGATCCTTCCAGGTGACATGGCTTCAAAGAAGAGATTTGAAGATTGCTCACTTTGCTCATTCTCCTGGGACAAGCAGAGGTAGAGTTGCAAGTAATTCAGATGGCTTCATAGATGATAATCAGCAACTTGAATTACACAGAATTCCATTGGAAGGCAATGCAGGTCACAGATGAATGGTCTTTCAAAGATCTCTCAAGGTGGACCAACTGCAGCTTGCAGGGGGTTTTCAAGAGCACCCAGTCTAAAGCATGTTTCAGTAATCCAAATATGAATTACCAGGGCCGGCCAAGTTAGGAATGGCACAATAGAGCACATGATGGATCTATTGAAAGAAGCTGTTTTGGCCATTGTTGCTTCCGGGTCTTCAACAAGAGCTAAAGGACCACCTAAATTGCATACCAACTCTGACTGGGAAATGCAATCCAATCATGAATTGAAAGAAGAGAATCTCCAGAATTAGGAGACCTGAAAACCCACAGCCATTTGATCATGTATTGAGCTGAAACACTTTCATCCCCACCCCCACAGCCTTCAGTTACTGGAAAATAACACCTAGTCATCCTAGGATAGTGATGTGTAGATGGATTTCATCAGCGTATTAATGATACCTGACCTCATACCAATGAATGACTTCCTGGTGACTTAATATAAATGTTAGATGAGAGTAAAGAAAAAGTAGAGCTCAAGAGATTCCACAAAGAAAGGGGTGGATGGGCTAGATTCCTTCTCCCCCACCACTATTACTGACTATATCCATTGTATTTCCCACTCATAAAGCTTGGAAATGGTCCAGAAACATGCCATGATCAATGGTATTAAAAACTTATCATTTCTTTTTTCTTTTTCTCTATTCTATTTTTTTAATTCTGTGATTTAATGCTTTAACTTTAACGTAACAAGTCCTATTCAGTTTTATTGGGTTTATTAAACAGTTTTATGAGTGTATAAAATAGGTGCTATATATATAGCAGAGGTTTTCTGTTTCCTTTCTTTTTTTAAAGATACATTTTTAAACAATTTTTGACCTTTTTATACATGTAGTGCACTGTCTTAAGCTGTATAACTTGCCTGCTTTAAGAAAAAGACTCAGTTGAACAGATTGGTACCTATTTTTATGCAAATAATTGTAAATTCCTATTCCAAGTCATTGAGGCAGCAAAAAATATATAATTAAAAAATAGTAGTAGCATTGCAGTCGATAGTGAGCTGAGTTTCTATCTTTTCTTTATCATTTATGTGATAATGTCATTGTGTCAATTTATTTGATTTACGTTATGTTGTTATCACACAACTTATTTCAGTTGCTGTGATGAGCATGCTTTATTATAACAGACCCTGAGAAATAATGGACTTTTCCTAAGTTAGTCCATTAAATCAAGGTTTCCCTACATAAATAATTCTGTATTTTCTGTATAACTACTTCTTTTTCTTTTCTTTTTTCCTGGCTTAGTTTTATGCTGGTGGGAGGCGAGGTTACATCTGGCTGTTATATTAAATGCTATGCTTCTTCAGTAAAAATGTAAAAAAGCTCCCATATTTTCCTGTTTTGAAATAATATAAATTTAAAACAATGGCTAAAACCATTACTTCACTAGCGCTGTTCTACAGAAATTCTAACGCTTATGGATATACTCCAGATGCTATGGTGAACCAATCACAGCACTAGTTGGGTTAACTGCTTCTTAGAATTCCCCCTGCTCTTGTTTTTCTTGAGCAAACTTATTACCGCCTTATCTAGGCAGAGTGGGGATGAGAGTTGACATTAGTCTCACTTTTCCTGCAGAAGCCTGGTCACAGGTTTAAACAATGATAACTACTTGTTATTATCTGCCAGTTGATTACCGCTACCTAGAATGTAACCCACAGTTTGAGAACTTCTTAAATAAGGCAACAAAGCAATCATTTTGCTAGAAACACTTTAAAAGCAGGGCAAGACTATCCAATTCCAAGAAAGCATTCGTGTCTGCAAAAGGAATTATCTTAAATTGAGACTAAAAAAATTAGGTTCTTGATCCAGAAGGCTGATTTTTAGCAATTTAATGTAGCAATATGGCTCTTTAATAGGAAGGTTAATATTAATGAATCCAGTTTTAGTTTAGATAAATATTTTAATGCTAAAGTTAAATTATTTTAAAGATCAGATAATTTGAGATGAAGCATTGTCTTATCAGTAGATCTGTGTGTTCTCTCTCTGTCTTTGTATTTCTTTCTCTTTTGTCACCTAGATTAGAATTGAAATTTAGCAGTTAGACTTATGCCCATATACATTAGTTTCCTGAGGATAAATATAGCTCCCTGTGATTTCATTTAACAGGGAGAAGACTGTATTATGTGTCACCCTGTTTGGCAGCTGAATTGAATTGAGGATGGAGATCAATCTGGGCATCAGTTACAAAAATAACATAATTGATGCAGTTATGATGAGCCGGAAGCATATTTTTAGTTGACTCATCTCCAGTGAATAATGGATACTGTTGATCTATTCCAGCTTGGTCCACCTGAATAAAACAGACTCAGGAAAGTGAAACTGGTGCCATGTATCAGATACCCATAGCAAAAAAGAGCACTGTCCCAATAAGACATGCCAAAGAAAAAAGACAGATGCACTATGTACACCAGTTTCTGATACAAAATACAAAAAAAATGTATCTGTGGAAAAATTGCGCAAATCAATACAGTAAAATTTTGGGGGGTTAGCAACCTCCCAGTTTTCTCTGAAAATACCTCTATTAATTGAAATATTCCAAATGGACATTCATTTACTGACGTTCAAGTTTAGGCATGCTTAGTAATCATTTCATTTAAAATCCCATTTTTGCCAGTATGTAACTTAATTACTTTATCCTCTGGGTACTTTGTCATGCATGGATGTTTGTATAATTATTTTGCAGTGTAATTTGTCCAATTCCTGTTCTATGTACAAGATTTTATATCAAAACTGATGGAATGCGAAGAACAATGTTGTGATTGGCACATTTTTATTACTTCCTGTGTTGTATGTTGTGTCTATGATTTAATATAGAATAGAATTCTTTATTGGCAGTATAGTAGGTATCTATAAAATACCAAGAATCAAAATTGCTCCCATATGTCCTTTCCTACATAGATTCCATTATTCATTCGTTTCACTTGTTTTTATTTATTTATTTAATGTTTACAACAATCCATCTAATCTTAGCTTCATTCCTACAAAGTAGACCAATCAGGGAACTGACTTCACAGGAAGACCAGAACTATACTTTGTTGAGACAGACTATAGCAATAGCAGACAAATATACACTTCCTAATGGTTTACAGCATTCTTTTGAGTGATTTACAATGTCAGCATACAGGTACTCCCCGACTTCCGACCACAATTGAGTCCAAAATTTCTGTTCCTAAGTGAGACAGTTGTTAAATGAATTTTGCCCCATTTTGCAACCGTTCTTGCAACACTTGCTAAGTGAATCACTGCAGTTGTTAAATTAGTCACACGGTTGTTAAGTGAATCTGGTTTCCCAATTAACTTGTCAGAAGATCACAAAAGGGGATCATGTGACCCCGGGACATTACAACCGTCATAAATATGAATCAGTTGCCAAGTGTCTGCATTTTGATCATGTGATCGTGAACATGCTGCAGTGGTCGTAAGTGTGAAAAATGGTCATAAGTCACTTTTTCAGTGATGATGTAAGTTTTAACAGTCACTAAATGAACTGTTGTAAATTGAGGAGTACCTGTATTGTCTCCAACAATATGGGTCCTCATTTTACCAACTTTGGAAGGATGGAAGGCTGAGTCAACCTTGAGCTGATGAGAATCAAACTGCTGGTAGCCGGGAGAATTAGCCTGCAATACTGCATTCTAACCACTGTGCCACCATAGCTCTTTAATACAGCACTGTAGTAACACAACCTTGCAAAAAGCCCTGTGACTTCCATTCCCTCGCTCATATCTAATATTGTTGGGAAAGTCAGTATCAGTCTTTTTTTTTATTATGTTTTCCTGCCTCCCCGGGCTTAGTTCACATTTCTTCACTGCTTGTCTTAACTGCTTCTGGATGGCGTCTCCATTTTCACTTTCCTTATACCTTGTGACTCTAGGCAACTGAAAACACAAAATAATAAAAACATAGAATATCATAAAACATGTATACTTGTAGCCAAGCTCCTAACCAAAACCCCATATATGTTCTGCTAAGATACCTGAGGAACATGAGATCACTGGAGGAAAAAAACATGGAATCAGTATAATGAAAATAGCTTCAATTCAGTCAGTCAAACCTTTATTATGACCCTAAGGCCAGTAGTCAGATAAAATCAGATAAAACAAGCCTGCTGAGATGAGAAGAGAAAAGACTGCCCATGTGTGATCAGACACTAAAGGAATTTGTCTCTGGTGCATAAGCTCTCCGTTTACATGCAAAGTTGTATAATCATAAGAAGAAGATAGTAGAAAAGATGAGAAGGATAATAGTAAAGCAGCCATACAATGCGGGTAAATATCCATAGACATAAGAAAATACTGTGATAATTAGATGTTCGGTAGAGTAATGTCACAAGGGAAAAACTTTGCTTCTAGTTGTTTTGCCATGCAATGCCCTATAACAACATTCTTTGTTGTGATTTTTTAATATAACAACATTCTTTGTTGTGCCTTTTTAATGATGGTTCTAATGTTAGGTGTCCATTTCAAATCCTGGGAAATCATAAAACCCAAAAACATAGTCTCTACTATTGATACTGTATTGTCTAATGTCTAAAGTCATGAAGAAGACTATGGCTGAAGAATTCTACTGACACCCCACCCTCCCGAGGACCTATGTGTTAATGTGGGAGAGTAATTTTAGAGTCCCCCAATATAACAGCAAGAGTCTGTGCATCAAGCCGAGCAAAATGGAAGGCCTGGCAAGGATTGAGAGGAGAGATAGGAAGCTGTCACTCACTCATTTGGAAAGACCCCTTGTGTTGAGAAACTGGGAACCACAGGCTTTGAAGGTCACTGTCCCAAATACACTGCTTAAGGATATATCCAGTATTTGGGAAGCTTAATCTTTCAGTCTTTGAAAGAGTACATCTTTCCTTAAGAGTCTTAAGGAGTAAACCTTGCAATATTAATTTTTAATCAAGTTGATTTAAAGTGCTCTCTAAGAATCGGAGGGAGCAGAACCATGAAAAAGAAATTAACATTAGCCAAAAGTTAAAAAGATAATGTTGAAGTCTAGCATTTACAGAGACCAGGCCTTTATTTAAATGTAGAGCAGCATTCTTAATTCATCACGGGGCTGCTAGAATAGCACTAATAAGAGCAAATGGCTTCTAGAATGTTGAGATTTATCCAACTGCAGTACAGATTTGGATCCTTTAGAAAAGCAGAGAGCTGATCTTGGTTATAAAAATCTGGCAAGCTGCTTAGGATCAAGTGGTCCCCTTTTCAAATGGAAAAAATAACAGGATAGAATAGCTGAGATCAGTGGTGGGTTTCCATTTTTTTTTTTTTACTGTCAGCTGACACATGCGCGGGTGTGCGTGATGCTTCTGTGTGTGCACAGAAGCGTCCGGGCAGGTGGGCAGAGCCTTCAGCTGCCGCTACTACCAGTTCGCCCTATCCAGGCCAAACCGGGAGCAACCCACCTCTGGCTGAGATGTTATTCTAAATCTGTTGTTTTGTTAAGTAAGTGATCTGCCAAGAGGCAGGTAAAATAAGATCATAGTTCTTTAAAATGCCATTGAAAATGAAATGACACTCTGTATAGAATAGCATGGAACTTGGGGAGAAATTCATATTACTTAACTACAGTTATGTGATAATTTGTCCTACTACATTTGCATTGAGCCAATTGATGATGAACCGTCTCAAGAATCATAATTAACTAAACAAAGGTTGCCTCCAGAAGTTGTGAATGCCCCAAGACTGGAAGTCTTTAAGAAGATGTTGGATAGCCATTTGTCTGAAACGGTATAGGGTTTCCCGCCTAGGCAGGGGGTTGGACTAGAAGACCTCCAAGGTCTCTTCCAACTCTGCTATTGTAAATTTGTTAATGCCACGGCTACACGTACATTTAGAGAAAAAGAACACACAAAACCTCTGTGTTCAAAGCAGAACCTCACTCTGTAATGAACAACTGTATTGAATTCAGCACTTTGATCCAATTCATTTCACATGTGTTTGATTTTGAATCCACATCACTTTCACATTGAAACATAATTTGTACAACAAGACTGCCAGAACAGGTTGACACGTTTTAAATTGTCACTCTTAATACTTCAAACATTCTGGAGAGCATGAAAAAGTCTAGTAACAATGTAAAAGTTACAAAATCTATACAGACTTTTTTTTTTTATTCTGCAAAAAAAATCTGATTTTATAAGTTTTTTTTCCAAGTGTGCCCTATCAAAACACTTTTGCTTTTTTATCTTTATATAATTCCTTCTGTCAATGGGACATTATCTTTCATTCCTGATGTTTCTCTTCTATCTATAGTTATCTTAACGATTTGGACCGCATAGCAGGCCCTGGATATCTACCCACTCAACAAGATGTTCTTAGAGTCCGAGTTCCAACTACAGGAATCATTGAATATCCATTTGACTTACAAAGTGTTATTTTCAGGTAGATAAAAGGTTTTTTTTAATCTTTACAGTGCTACTTAGGAGGAGTTTGTTTTGAGGGAGGGGGTTCCTACAAGGAGCATAAAATATATATTTAAGGAATTGTACCAATAGAAAATGCTTTTTTGGAAATGTATTCTTTTCTCCCACTCCTTTTAGTAGCAGCAATTGAAGGAAAATAATTCAACCTCTGAGAAGTTCGTAGTTTAAATCAATATTTTACACTGATCAAAAATAGAGAATGCAAAACGGAGTATTGTGTTAAGTCATAAACAACATGTTTTTTGAGTGTCAAGGTTTGACAAATTGTATTTTATATATTTATAGATCAAAGCCACCAATTCTTATAAATATCCTAACTACTAATTCTGCTTCATCTTGTGTAAAAACATAAACTGGAAAATTTATAAGAATGCTCCTATTTTTTTATTCTGCCATTACACATAAAAGATTATTACTATTACAGTTACTCTGGAAAAGATTGGACTCTTGCCCATATTGAACAAAAAAACCTTCCTATTTCAATTTTAATAATTACACTCATTTTTAAAGGTGTATTTAACTTGTGTAATGGCAGCGGCTATATCAACTTCATTTGTAGATTTGTTGAAATTCATTCGTAGATTTGTTGAAATACAAAATTTGACAAATGATGCCTGTTCTATATAAATGTATATTCTAAAGAACCCTTTTTTTGAAGTTTTTTTATTTTGATTTTCATTAACTGCGGTCCTGAAGCCAAATAAAAGAGGCTCCTCTTGTTAGTAAATATGTTATTTTGCTTTATTAGTCTCTATGTCCCTTAAAAATGGAGATAATTTGGAAGAGCAAAGCACCTCTCAGGGAATCGTATAAGGAAACAAAAATTTCTACCTTCCTAGAGCCATAAGTACAAAGACTCTGGGGATAAGAAATGTTATGAAATCCACAGTCTAGGACGGAAAACATTAAATGGATTTGAGAAATAGCCCATCTATATTTACTCCAAGTTACAGTGTATAAATGCGTCACAATGGTAAGTTTGTGGCAGTTAATATTTGATGATAAAATTCAGGAACACTGGTGATACCTCTCTGATGATCAGTGCCCCTAATTTGTTCCGTTACCATTGATTTAAGCCATTATAAGACTTAATAGGCTTATATTTTCAAGAGAAAGACTGATACTATGTAATCATTTCATGGAAATTTGACATCCGTATGATTGATAGCAGTCTGCCAACAGTATCTATACAAATTTGTTCTGGAATGATGGTGCCAAATTCTGTTCAGGAATATTAAGTTATTGCTGGGTTGGGTTCTACACCATTACATATCTCATTTATCTGGCTGTCCCTTCAAAGCAGAATAGCAAAAGCACAGAGACTTATATACAACTTCAGTGCTTTACAGCACTCTCTGAATGTTTTACAACATCAGCATATTGTCCCCAACAATTTGGGTCCTCATTTTACTAACCTTGGAAGGATGGGAGGTTGAGTCAACCTTGAGGTGGTCAGGATCAAACTCCTGGCAGCAGGCAGACTTAGCCTGCAATACTGCATTCTAATCACTGCACCACCAGAATGTATGCCTACTGTCAATGTAAACATTTGCAGAATGCTGAAGTGTAGATGTATTCACTCTATTGTCATGATCCTTGAGACATAGCATATAAATAATATAACAATGAAAACATATCCATAACATTTTAGAATTTGTACATTATTTTGATTTCTATGAATTCTGCTCCTATTCCAGAATGGTGGATGTGGGGGGACAGCGATCGGAACGAAGAAAATGGATACACTGTTTTGAAAATGTCACCTCCATTATGTTTCTAGTAGCTCTTAGCGAATATGATCAAGTACTTGTGGAGTCAGACAATGAGGTAGGCCATCATCAAATGCCCTTGAGAAGTATGTTTCTAATTAAGGCACTAATTGCTTTCCCAAAAATCATACAATTTTGTGATAGTATTCTCTGACTGCCCAGGAATTATTTTTTTCTGTGATTTCATCCTGGTTTTGAAATACTGTGCTCACAGACGTTTGTCTACATGGTTCCGCTTCAGTCTTTTTGGACATTAACTAATATTTCTTACTCTCTAAAACTGGAAATTCTTCTTCTCCAAAATTACATTTTTATTTGTAACTCATAAGGCATATTTATAACTCCTCTAGTCAGTGTAGAGGATAGATATAGATTAATGTTAATTGACGTTTTTATTTCTGAGGTAACTAATCAACTATAAACAATTATGTTCACATTATGTCAACTACTTAAGTTCTAAACCAAATAACCCCAAATTAATCGATATTTATTATATGATCTATACTTAGGACCCCTTCATAAAGGCCTGTTTATTCTTAAGTCTAGTGGAATTCTGAGCTCTCTTCTCCATTTCTATGTTCCTCATAAATAGTTGGTCATCATCTCTCCTCTTCTCCTGCCTTGAGTGGCAAAAGAAGGGGTGAGGAGAGAGGGGAAAATTCCTTCCTTTCCCTTCAGTTCTCTGATCTCACAAAATGGTCACTCTGGCCTGAGAGAACTGATAGCAGAAGACCTTATCCCTCTCCTCTCACTTCTCCAGCAATCCCAGAGAAGAGCAGGGGTAAGAACAGTATTGGGCAATGGCTGGGCAAATAGTAATTGAAAGGAGGTGCTCCTCACCCCTCTTGTCCCCCTCCTATTTTGTATGTGGAGTATGAGTACTTTTCTAAATTAGCATAGTACTTTTCTGCAAGCCCCAACATGGAATAATGGCACTTTAATGCTTCTGTATGGAAGAACCAACAGTCCACAGACTATAATCTGAACATTAAAGCAGAATTTTGTTCTCCAGGATTGCATAGATTCTACAGGGAGACTGTCACTACAACTGCAAGATCCTGCAAATAATAGCAATTGTTTTAAGAAGTGCTTGTGTTGATACTCTTGCCTATTTCAAAGCACTTCTTCTGTATCAGATCTGAAGTACTTCAGAGCTCTAGTATTTACATTTCTCATCAGTTTCTTTCCTTTCTCCACTCTGAAATTTTTCTATTGACACAACTTATCCCAAAATGTCATTTAAAATGCAAATATATTGGAATGAGATATTTATAGAAGTAGAATTGAGAACCACTTTGGGGTTGTGGTTAAGGCACCGGGGTAGAAACCAGGCGACTGTGAATTCTACTGCTGCCTTAGGCATGCAAGCTGGGTTGGTGACTTTGGGCCATTCTCTTTTAGATTACAGTGACAAGCTGCTCATTAATTCCTGTCACAATTAATGGATCAACACTCAGTTGATCTGAAAAAAAAAAGCAGACCCTGCACTTGCAAGAAAAAAGATAGGATGTTAAAAAAATAGGAAAATACAACTCTAGAAAGATAAAAAGTGCAACAGCTCTATTTAGTAAAGGAATTTTGTACTGCATATTATGAATTAAAACATTATTCTTTGTGCAGTTCCTCTTTTGTTTAAATATAACAATTGTTTTATGCTTGATTTTATGCTTGAGTAGAACACAATTGGTTGGGAGCATTTTGTTTTTATAATGTCAGAGGTCACTTTTGTGTTAATAACTTTAACAGAATATCTCAACCTGTTCTGAAAAAGAACTCCACATCTCCACTTATCCCTTAGAGTCATTAAGATGAGCCTATGATACAAAGTAATCCTGCTTTGCATTTTTATGTGTTAGTCCTTTAATTGATACATGATTAAACAAAGCTCTGTTGTACTGCTTTGATTGTTCTTTTGGTTACGTTTTAAGATGATGAACAACTAGCAACAGTTTTCCTTATTGCTTTCTGATTTCTGTAGCATTTTAATGACACAGGAAGCATATTTGATTGAAGTTACTTGGAACTACTATTCTAGATGGATTAGGTCTGCATGGGAAGATTTTAAGATTCTTTTATATTGGGAATGGTGAATCTGCGACTTTAGATTTGGAAGAACATAGACATTGGAGAAAGGATGTGAGAGATACTGGCTGGCAGTTCAACTTCTAATCAGCCACAGACTCGTCTTCCCACTCTACCATTTCTTACCTGCCACAATCAAATGGAAGTCTTCTATTACCTGGAAACCACTCAGTGTTCAGTGATGGGGAACATACTTTGCCTGCATAATGTCCTAATTAAATAGGCTATTAAGATAATGGTGTCAATAAAAATATGTACTTCCAATAGAAGAGAATGTATCTAGCTCCTGGTTGAATTGTGGAGTTCTCGTTGCTTTCTGAGCATGGTTATTGCTTGCAGGTTTTTCATTATCCAACTAGCTAACATTATCAGTCCAAGTGAATGTGGGATTTGCTGCCCATATTTTTTGTATATGATAGCTTACCCTGTTAGTTTTGACATCCAAAACTCCAAAAATATGTGCATCATTGCTTGGAAATAACTGCATCTCAAATTAGGTAATGGCAATTTTCTGTATCTATACATTATATTTAGTAAGGATTATAGAATAATTTATTGCCGATAAACTATAAACCTCACTCTAATAAAGTACAACAGGAAATGTGTGACTCTTTGAGGACTTTCTTATCTACTTTACTTTCTAGCTCAGAAATTTGTTATATTGTAGTCATTAAGTACAGTATACAAATTTTCATTAAATGAATATATACTCCAAGTTTCTTCTTTATGTACTGTAAGTGTACGTGTTTTAAAGAAATGTTTTAAAGAAACATTTACTCTCCATATGGAACTGGAGTGTAGACATGGACCATCATATAAATTTTTACTTAAAACAAATATTTGGAAAAATGTTTTCATTTTTAATTTTCCACTTAAAGCAACAAACTCAAAACAAAGCTGGAACAAATCATAGGAAATACTGATATATCAATTCATAAGTATAATCTTTATTGTCATTGTTTGTTTGTTTGTTTGTTTGTAGTTTATTTATAGGCCGCCCTTTTCCCTGAGGGGACTCAGGGCGGCTTACAATCAAAAAAGGAAGGGGAGTGTAGGACAATACAAAAAAAGAAATGTGCACAAAGTAAATTAGACAATAAAACTCAACATTCACTCAGCATTCGGGAGGGGCGAAATAAGATTATCCCCAGGCCTGACGGGTTAGCCAGTTCTTGAGGGCTGTACGGAAGGCCTGGACGGTGGTGAGGGTACGAATCTCCACGGGGAGATTGTTCCATAGTGTCGGAGCCGCAACAGAGAAGGCTCTCCTCCGAGTAGTCGCCAGTCGGCACTGACTGGCGGATGGAATACGGAGGAGGCCAACTCTATGCGATCTGATGGGACGCAGGGAGGTAATTGGCAGAAGGCGGTCTCTCAAATAGCCAGATCCACTACCATGGAGCGCTTTATAGGTGGTGAGTAAGACCTTGAAGTGCACCCGGAGACCAACAGGTAGCCAGTGCAGCTCACGGAGGATCGGTGTTATGTGGGCGAACCGTGGTGCGCCCACGATCACTCGCGCGGCCGCATTCTGGACTAGCTGAAGTCTTCGGATGCTCTTCAAGGGCAGCCCCATGTAGAGCACATTACAGTATTCCAGCCTAGAGATCACAAGGGCTCGAGTGACTGTTGTGAGGGCCTCCCGATTCAGGTAGGGCCGCAACTGGCGCACCAGGCGAACCTGGGCAAATGCCCCCCTGGTCACAGCTGAGAGATGGTGGTCAAAAGTTAGCTGTGAATCCAGGAGGACTCCCAAGTTGCGGGCCCTTTCTGAGGGGTTTAAATTTTGTCCCCCCAGCCTGAGTGATGGTATGATGGTCAAATTTTTGGGAGGGAAACACAACAGCCACTCGGTCTTGTCTGGGTTGAGTATCAGCTTGTTCGCTCTCATCCAGTCTTTAACGGCTTCCAGTCCCCGGTTCATCACGTCCACTGCTTCATTGAGTTGGCACGGGGCGGACAGATACAACTGTGTATCGTCCGCATATTGGTGATATTTTATCCCGTGCCTTCGGATGATCTCGCCCAGCGGTTTCATGTAAATGTTAAATAGTAGGGGGGATAGGACCGACCCCTGCGGCACCCCATAGGTTAGGGGCCTCAGGGACGATCTCTGCCCCCCCACTAACACCGACTGCGACCTGTCCGAGAGATAGGAGGAGAACCACTGCAAGACAGTGCCGCCCACCCCTATCTCCCGCAGTCGTCGCAGAAGGATACCATGGTCGATGGTATCGAAAGCCGCTGAGAGGTCCAGGAGAACTAGGATGGAAGCATGGCCTCCATCCCTAGCTCTCCAGAGATCATCAGTCAATGCGACCAAAGCGGTTTCTGTGCTGTAACCGGGTCTGAAGCCAGACTGGAAGGGGTCAAGATAGTTAGCTTCCTCCAAGGTACGCTGAAGCTGGAGAGCCACCACCTTCTCAACAACCTTCCCTACAAAGGGAAGGTTGGAGACTGGACGATAGTTATTAAGAATAGCTGGATCCAGAGACGGCTTCTTCAGGAGGGGTCTCACCACCGCTGTCTTAAGTACTTAAATTGTACTTAAATACAACAAAATTTGTTGTATTAATTAAATACAATGAAATAACACATTTTTATCTGTATATCTCTTGTCCAATTTTACATGAATTTTTAGTATTCTGCAGATGTAGTTATACCATAAGTTCTTCTGCTTATCATTAAATTGCAAGTCAGCTTGGATATATTTAATTTATATACTCTGTGAACACTAGAGGGTTCTATAAGCCTTTAGGTGAAATGGCTAATTGTAAATTATTTACGTTTTCTTCTATTTCTTTTCTTTTTACCTATTTTAATCTCTTCCTTTGTAATTTAACTCAGAATGTGTGTGTTTGTGTGTGTGTGTGTGTTCCAGCATAACTCTGGAATGCCTCAAGCAATTTCAACCAAACTTGGTACACAGTTGACTTACTCACTGGAAAAAAATGTGGGGGTAAGACACTCCTAACACCCCTTGGGGTGTGTGTGTTCTGTTAAGATACAGCATGTTGTGCCTTAAAATGGCTTCTACTGTACAGCGTAGTGGAGTTGCCATGGTAACGGCTTCACAATATGGCTCCCTCTGTTAAGGGGGGAAATTCAGCATTAGAAACTATGTATGGTTCGGACATTTTCCCCTTATAAATAAATACCCAGGCAATGCCAGGTTAGCAAATAGTTATTATAAAATGCTGCCATTAGGACAGAACCTTGATTTGGTTCTGAAGGCAAATGTAGATGCATGGTATGACAAAGACCTAATATAAAAGATTATGCCTTTTTCATATAGAAATCAAGTACAATGCTAGCATACTCTAGCATGAGACTTTCACCAAAGATGATTAAGTCTCCATGTAGTTCACTGAGTGATTTTGAGACAGTCACATTCAATACTGTTCATCCCACAAGATGTAGAGGATCCTAGAGGAAGCAGTTAATTCGTATCCTTGGCACTCAGGCTGAGTAACATTAAAGAACCTACCTCAGTCATGGTGGTGAGAGATCATGATCAGGCCAGTGCAACCCCTGTGGTCTTCCTTAACCTTTTGGTGGCTTTTGATTCTATTACCTATGTTACCCTTTGGTTTGTCTTCAAGGAATTGAAGAGAGTGCTGCTTTGCAGTGCTTTTCCTCCATCTTGAAGAACTTGTGGAGATTTCTTTTTATGGAATAACTCAAGGAACTCTCCTCCCTTTGCTCCTCTGTTATATCTAAATGAATCTTCTGAGAGATGGTTTAGTATCATAATATGTGCCTGATACACAGTTATACATCTTGTCCCTAGACAAGATAAAAGATAAACAGATGATAATGGTAGAGGTGTTGACCCAGTACCTATAGGAAGTCAAGTTTTGGATGGGTAGGAAGAATCTTCAACTGAATTTCTCCAAGACAAATGACTTTGGGTTTATTCCAGAAGTGGTTGCTGCCAGTTTGGGCAGGTTCAGTCGAACCAGTAGTGGAATTCAGACCTGGGTTCCAGAACCAGAAGCAACCCAGCAACTGCCACTTGGCCACCACCTTTTTGGATTTTAGTGACTGTGTGTGAATGATTCTGCACACAGAACAATTTACATTGAATTGCGCATATGCACATGTGGGTTGCGAACCGGCAGTAACACCAGCAGCAACCCAACCCGGTTTATTCCAGGGAAATTCAGTCTTTGATTCTAAATGAGTTTATATTTCCTCACTCAGAGATGATCTGCAATTCTACTAAATTCAAGTTCCTGCTCAAGGAATAGCTGGCAATTGTGGATAAGAGGGCTTTTACACAGCTACATCTTTTACATTTCTGGATCAGAATGCGCACAGTCATTCATGCCATAGTCACACCCATGTCCTTTCCATGGGACATTACAGGAATCCATGGGATTTCCCTTGACAAAACTCTGGAAGCCATAATGGTTGCAGAACCTGGAAGCCTAGGTATTGAATGGAGTATCTCAATATCCTCAGGTGTCCTTGATACTTCAGGAGCTTCATTGGTTACCAGTTGGCCTTTGGGTGCAAGTCAAGGTGTATGTCGGCATTTTAAGACCCTGTATGGATGGGGACCCAGTTATCTGAGAAATTGGCTTCTCCTGCATTAATCTGTCCATTCAGTTAGATCAAATAAGGTCAGTTTCTCCACACTCTACGCTCTGATTGGCTTCAGAGGTAGGCATTCTCAGTGGCTTCCCCCAATTGGTTAGAACTACCAGTGGGAATCCAGTTGGCGTCATCTTTCATAAGTTTAAGGTAAATGTCAAAGACTTCCCTGTTCCATTTCCATGGAAAGAAAGTATCCAAACACTGGAACCAGGGATTGACTCTAAACAGGATTGATATCCGGCATGTGGTGTTTGCATTTGTCAGTATTTATTGATTATTTTTATGCTTGTATGTAATTGAGGTTTCCAGGTGTAATTTATTTGTTTAGATTCTTAGCTACCTAAAATCTGTGAGAATGGGAAGGATAGACTTTGGGGTAACTTTCACTAGAATCAATAACTATGGCAGAAAGGAATTTTTTTTCTTTATTCTTATTTTTATCCCCCCCCCCTTTTTTTCTTTTCTTTATGTATTTTCTATTTTTCCCTTTGTAACTTTTATTTGTTTTATTTTCCTATCTCTTTGTAGTTTGCATTAATTTTTACTATAGTAAAAATTATAGTACTTGAAAAAAACCTCCCCATGTGTGCAGCAATACATCCTTCTATTCCATCCTATCCATTTTCCATATAATTTTTTTTCAGTTTGTAACAAAAATATTTAGAATAGATGCTACGTTTCCTGAATGCACAGTAACATTGATCTGCCCTGATTGATTATATGTCATTAAGTCATTTTCAACTCCTGTTGACCACATGAATAGATTTTCTCCATGACAATCTATCCCTAATTTGTTATTTTGAGGCACCCAATAGTGTAGTCATTGCCACTGAAACTGAATCCATCTATCTTGCTGTTGGCCATTCTCTTCCTGTCTTCCATTTTTCCCAGCATTACAATCGTTTCCAGAGAGCTGGCCAAAGTAGAATAATTTGAGCCTGGCCATTTGTTCCTTGAAGGGTTGATTTGTTTGATGAGATCAGTTTGTTTTGTTGGCTGTTCAGGAGTCTTCTTCAACACAAAATTTTAAAAACATCAAGGATCTTCCTATCCTGCTTCTTAAAATTCATATTTTGGTTCCATAGACTGTTTATAGAGTATACCATGGCTTGCATGATTCTGATCTTGGAAGATATAAACCCGTGATGGTTAATTTACAACATGTGTGCCCAAAGTGGCACATGGAGCTATGTCACCTGGCACGTATGGCACCACTCATTCCTCTTCCAGGTTTCTGGCACGCATGCACACACGCCTATCAGCTATCCTTTGCACGAGAAGCAGTGCCGGAAAGCAAAAGAGTTGGTCTTCTAGTTTCCAGCGTGCACATGCGTACCGGCCAGCTGATCATCGCACGTGCATGCGTGCCAGAAACCCAGAAGAGGAACGAAGTATGCCGCAGATGTGCACACTGGAAACCGGAAGTTCATTTCTCGGTGTACACATGCCCCCTGGGCAGTTGCTCTTCGGGGTTGCGGCCCCAAGGAGTACATTCTCTCTCTCCCTCCCCTTCCCCTTCCCCCTCCCCCTTTTAGGTACTCAGTGCCAAAAAGGTTTGTCATCCCTGATATAGACACATCATGGTATTCAAATACATTTTTTAAAACTGTCATGGCTGATCTATCAAGGGCTGACCTGCAGCATATTTCTTGGCCACTTGTTCCTTTACCAGTGATATTAGATTCTAAAATGAAGAATGTAGCCACCATTTTTATATCTTCATTGTCTATTCTAAAGCTGTTTGTTCTACCTATTGTCATTAGTGTAGTCTCCTTTACATTTAATTTTAGTTCCTTCTTTTTTCACTGTGCTTTTTGACTTTTAGTACTAGAGCTTGCATTTTAAGCTCTTGGGGTAGAGTTATCAGCAATGTGCCTGGAATAGTGTTCCAAATAAAAAGGAATTGGAATAATTTGTGACCAACTCAATGAGGCAGTATCTGCCATATGGTAGACATCATCAGACATTTTGACAGGCTCCCAAACATAAAGATATGCACTTAAATCTTCGCTCCCTATAAGAAGGCAAATGTTCCAGAGAAATCCATAAAACATTTCAACATTCAGTCAAGACACCCATAAATCTTCCTAATATTTTTAGAGGATCAAAAATAAAATATAAATAGTTTGCATATTGTGATTTTCTTTAAGAAGAAAAGAAAATCGTTGGGAACAGGATTATTACACAGTAGATATACTTTTTTTTGTGAACCCCAATAAATAAGGTTTGAAAATTATTTAAATGTCTAAAATCCCATTTAAACCTCATTTCACTAATTATTATTTTAAAAAATTCAAGTAGTCTGCCATGCATTATAATAATTGATAAAGGGCTAGGGTTATAATCAAAATGTTGTTGATTATCATAAATGGGTAAAATTATGTTATAACTTTGAAATCTCAAAATATACGTATTTAATTATAGCTGCTATTTTAATATGCAGAATAAAAGTCAACAATGATTTGTTGGCACATAATCAAGCAATCGAACATACCACAAAAAAGGCCAAGAATGAGCATCCAATCCTGCCTACATTTGGTTGTCAGCTTATTGATTGTCATCTGTACAACAAGTCAGTTTACTTTGAACTATTCTTGGCCTTATTTAAGCTTTATTTATTTACAATCAGAGATCTATTCACTAGCTTTCTGAGGGCTGATTTTTACTAAAACATAACATTAGCCTTCCTAACACCGATCTTGCTATAAAAGCTTTTCCAGTGATCATAATAATAAATAGTTAATTTTCTATGACCTTTCCATTAACTGCATTACACATGTGCATTGCTTAGTCCTAATTGCCATATTTTATCAAAAATGTTGATTAATGAATCCCAAAATGCTTCTACAGCAGAGATTTCTACTCATTATCAAAAAAGCTGCAAGTGTTAGGATCACAAGGATAAACCTGACCTTGCCAATAAAGTAGTAGTAAAATATTGATTCAATAGATTCAACTCTGGAAAAATCCTTCATGCAATTACTGCTACAGTGTTCCAGAAGTTCTGGGTACTTGGTGTATGCCTTAGAACAGCGGGCCCCAAACTTTTGGGCACCAGGACCAGTGCTGTGGAGAGAGGTTTTTCTGCGAACCAGAAGGGTCATGGTTTCACATGCTGCTTGCATCCCATGGATGGCGCTTTGCTTGTTTGCATGGCCCAGTTTCTATCATGTCATGGACCAGGGGTTGGAGACCCCTGCCTTATACACTTAAACATATTTTGCTTAATCTGCCTAATGGAATTTTAGCATTCCTGTTAACAATTAAATAAATTGTTACCTATGTGAAAGTGCTATTGAGGATACCTCAAGTCAACTCTGGCAAACTAATGAGCATAGAAACTGTCTCAAAAAAATACAGTTAGGTTAAACTATCTTTTAAAAACTGGTTAGCCTGCAATTGTCGTACCTCCTTAGAATTAGTGTTCATATTTTTAACACAATGGCAGCACATAAGAATGCCATGCTTACATGGTTCAGCGTAAAATAAAGTTTTACATTGTCTAACTATAACTAAGGAGCGCAAACAGTCGTCTGTTTTCATTTAGCTTAGAATGAAAAACATAGGGGTCATATTTTGCTGATTGGCAAAGATTAAATATATTAATTTGGGGAATTTCACTGAACAAAATAAAGTATTCTAAACCAAGTATTGATATTTGCAGATAAACTATTATTCATAAGCCCCATACCTACAGTTTTATTTTGTAAAGATGAAAACTTATCAATGTATATAGAGAAGGCACAGAGTATTTAAAAATGTGAATTTGGAGTAGTTTGAAATCCAGCAATTTTGGATAAAATCTTTTTTAGGAGGTATGTGTGCAAGTGTCTAGGCCAGCAAAGCATATGTTCACAAAAGCTGCTGTGTCTGAACAGGGCATAGCATCAAAGCAACTTCTATCCAAAATTTATGAAAGCAGAGAACTAAAGAACAGTCTTGTGTACAAAGAATTGTGCTTCTGTTCTTGGTATTACTAATTAAATGGGTAATCCCGACCAAAAGAAAAAACAGAGAGTCTAATCACTAATAGATGATAGAGACGTTTAGGTGCGTTATGAAATTACTGTAATGAACTACTGCCAACACATATTAAAAGGCCTATCTAGAAGCAAAGACTAAGGAACAGACTAAGGTGCAAAATATATTTATGTGTATATGTGCGCACATCTTTATTCTTTTAAAAACCATTTACTAATTTTGATTCTTCTATTTATGCTGTTAGAGCCTTTCTGTGTAAAAATAATATAATTGAAATGTTTTGGCATCCTTGAAGAATGCATATTTACCAATGAGTTTTACTGATTAAATTATAGCCAAGTCATATAATAAAACCTACAGCTGTCTAACTGCAATAACTCCTGGCTGCAGTGATACAGTATTTATAAAGATAGGATATTTCTTCGTTTGCAAACTAATAGAAGCAAAAGCTTCAGTCAAAAATAGAAGAGAACATCCTGCATGGGCCACTTAATATTTATTGGGGTGATCTCTTCTTTTCTTATCCCATCACTTATCTACAAACAAATCCTTAAATCCTCATAATTTCAGATTTGTCAATATTGGTTTGTTTGTTTTTTATTTATACATCCCTTAATATTTTTAAAACACAGTCTATCTGTAGAGGTAGACTATAGAGGAAACAATGGCAAATATTGGAGGCAAAGTTAAAAGAGGGATCAGCCTGGAATCTACATAGCCATAAGTAAACTAAGTCAAATCCCCTTGAATTCTGCTGACCTTTATCTAACCTCTACCAGGTGCTAACCATTAGTTGAGAATATTCCTGTGTCTAGGCGTGAGTAGCAATAAATCAATTTAATTAAACCTTCATGTGTGGACCTTATCTTTCACACCCAGCATAGATAGTCTTAAAATTAACTTCTGGTCAGTTGTTCAAAAATATCCTTTAATATGTCCAATGTTATGCCTCATTCCACATTAGTACTGTAAATCACATTTAAGTGGTCCTCTCCTTTAATTGTAATCATTAGTTCCTTCTCGTTCCCTCTAGTGTCCACCTTCAAAATATCATCCTGTCATGTTTTTTTAAAGATAATTCAAAACAAAAGCATTTTCTTGTGGGAAGGATTCTTATAACTAATTCTAAAATCTTATTTAAAAATTATTTTCCTGAGGTTTGAAGGAAACCTTCCCGTGCTGTAAAATTTGTCAATCCAAAGGTTTCTAATAGCTGAAGAGCAGTTAAAAAACAATTTCCGAAAGTGATTAGAAGAGCAATAACAACCATTTCCAAAAGTTATTTTTAAAAGGAAGTATATTTGTCCTGTGTCCTTTCAAAGATCCTGACTGTGGTTTGGCTGTTGGTTGTTTTAAATGCCCTGTACTTTTTGTTGTAGTTCTTGTGTTTCCCTTCCCCTTCTTTGGGTTTGTGAGCTGCCCTGAGTCCCGCTGGGAATAGGGCGGCATATAAATAAAATGAACCTCGAACCTTGAATAAGGTGACTAGTCCCGTCTCCCAGAGCTCTAAACTCATCAGACTGTTATCTTGCAGCCTCTCTGTGAGGAGCAACGATAGGCAGCATTTGTGGGTGATCCCAGGTCCTTTCCTTGTTTGAAGAGGACATATGAAGAGCGTTACTGGGTCTTCATTTTGCTAGAGTCATCAATTTTTGGCAGATCTATATTCAGTTCACCATTTCTTCCCGGAGGTTTCGTCTTGGGGAAAAAATATTATGTAGTAAAGTTATTTCAAAATCACTTCAGCCTATGATTAATGCTAAGCAAGAAACAGAAAGTGGAAACCTTGTGCTAGAGGATAATACGAAAAACAATGCAAACCTCCAGTTATTTTTGAATTGATTAGATGAGTTGAGCCTTGGAATTTAAAGAGAACTCCAGATTCATCCTTTCATATATTTGCATCTATATATATATGCCTATTTCTATTAATTGTATGATTTGTGCATCTATCAAGGGGGGGGAACATATGAACAGATTGTAACTTTGAAACAATCATTATAGGTATGTTAATGTTACTTGACTATTTTTTGCTCTTCCAGAATCGAATGGAGGAAAGCAAAGCACTATTTAGGACAATTATCACGTATCCCTGGTTCCAGAATTCTTCAGTCATTCTATTCTTAAATAAGAAAGACCTTTTAGAGGAGAAAATAATGTATTCACATCTAGTTGACTATTTCCCGGAGTATGATGGTAAGTTTGTGTTTTTGTCCCCATAAAAATTGTATGCGAATAGTATAACAGCAACAAGACAACATTATACAATTGATAGGTGAGAACAAGCTTGCCTTCTGTTGTTCTGTCATATTGTGGCCACCATTCCCAAACTTCTAATTAAATTGTGCATTCTTAACTACATGTTCAGATTGTCAGTTGTTATTTCTTAACCAGAAAAACAAGCCTTAAACATACCATGGTTTGTGTCTTCAGTTCATCTGAATAAGATTTAAGGTGGAGGAAATTCTATCCATATGACTGGAGGATATTTTGTGTATTAAAGTATCTGGTTGTGCATAATTAGAGTGATGGAGTTTACCATATATGTCATTCTTCCTAATCACATGAGATGAACAGAACAGAATAAGTCAAATTCACATGCAATGCAGGGAGACTTCCATGTCTTACTAAAAGGATGTGGTTTGTTAAATTGATAATTATACTTTATGCCTTGTCCCTCTATTTATTCAGAAGTGGAGAGAGAAAGAGAGAATGCACCTGCTGAAAAATGTTCTAATAAAGGAAGCAAAGAGAAGGGTTTTTTTCCCCTTCACTTTTCCCTCCACCCTTGAAAGCTGACATGTTTCTTTCCCAATGGCTATATTGCCTGGTGTACTCTTCCATCTCCCAGTGATAGTCACTCTAATCTTGTTCTAAAATGAGGCCCTATCTTCTTTCGCAATCATTTCTTCCCCTGTACTTTTTCTATTTGTTTAAAGCAGAGGTGTAAAACTTGATTTTATTGAGGGCCGCATCAGGGTTGTATTTGACCTTGGGAGTCCAGGGTGGGCATGGCCAACTCAACATCACATGTGTCGGGGGTACCTGTGGTGGTCCATGCCCTCTGCCAGCGAAAATGGGCTCCCGAGCTCAGTTTTCAGCTGGGACAGCCTCCTGCAACTCTCTGCCAGCGAAAATGGTTTTTGCTGGCAGAGGCACTGCGGGCCAGTTCTTCACTGTTTCCGGGGCAGCCCCGTGAGCCAGATCTAAGCACCCCGCAGGCTGGATCCGGTCCCAGGCCTTGAGTTTGATACCCCTGGTTTAAAGTATAGTAGTACAGTAGCTCCCATCCTAATGTACTGTCAAATTCTTGCCTTTGGCTTGTTTAAAAGATTAAATATCAATTCTCCAAGTTACCATGATTGTTGATTAAGATGTTGGGATGTATCCACAACTTCTCTCCCATCCTTCAATATTCAGTCCTCATTTCTTGCTTAGATATCACCATAGTGTAATAATAGCCATTTACAAGTAAGTCTTTGACTCACGAACACATTGAGCCCAAAAATTCTGTTGCTAAGCAAGACAGTTGTAAAATGAGATTTGCCTCATTTTATAGCCATTCTTGCAACAATTGTTAAGTGAATCATTGCAGCCGTTAAGTGAGTCTGGCTTCCCCATTGACTTTGCTTGTCAGAATGTTGCAAAAGGTGATCACATGACCACCATCCCTGGGGTCAATGCAACTGTCTTAAATGCATGCTGATTGCCAAGCGGTTAAATTTTGATCACATCACTGGGGGGGGGGGGGGGCTACAATGTCATAAGGTGAAAAATGGACATAAGTCGCTTTTTTAAAGTACCATCATGACTTTGAATGGTCCCAAAACCAATAGTTGTAAGTCAAGGGCTACCTGTATTTTTCTAAAGATAAAATTCAATCTACTTCTTTTCTGGTGTAACAGGACCTCAGCGAGATGCACAGGCAGCAAGAGAATTTATCTTGAAGATGTTTGTTGACCTGAATCCTGAGAGTGAAAAAATTATCTACTCCCATTTCACATGTGCCACAGACACAGAGAATATCCGCTTCGTCTTTGCTGCTGTCAAGGACACTATCTTACAGTTAAACCTGAAGGAGTACAACTTGGTCTAACTGTGCCTCTTAGATCTCTATCTACCCACTTCGGGCAATTGAAGATATTCAAGAGGGACTGTATTATCTGTGAAAATGATCTGCGTAATACTAATTTATTGCTGGCCTGGACTCTGTTAATATTTGCAGAGTTTGTAGTTAAATATTACAATTTTATTTAAACTTTACAGAGGAAAAGAAACAAAAGATGCTGAACTACATTCACAGCTCATTTCCTCTTTTTTTAAGTCAAAATTTTGTGACTTAATGTGTTCTAAATTCTCAGTTGTGCACTCACAAAATGATAGGGGTTTGGGTTGGTTTTTTGTTGTTGTGACTGAAGCAAAATCAAGTTGGGCTCTCCTTCCTCTTGTCTCTGCCTGTGTCTGTCTTGATTTATTTTTTTCAGGTACAAGACCTATCCCCACAAACTTAATTTTCAGGTGTCCTTCTTAGATTGGTGAGGGAGAAAACCTGTCACTAGAATTTAAGCCATCGGAAACTACTTTTATGAGGGATCAGATCTATTGATGTTCTGATTTTATTTAATTTTTGGCAGATGTAAAGTATACCTACCTTTCAGTATCAACTTTGCACTGAAAGAATGTTGTTCATTGGGAATATTAATAGCAGTGTTACAGATTTTTATCCATAGCAGTACCACAGAAAAATCAACAAACTACATAGAACACAGCAACAAATTACTGAGAAAGGGCATTTTTGGAGCAGTTTGACTTTTTGATCTGAACTTGCCATTTACTCTCTTCCAAAACCAATTTTTAAGGGGGGAAATCCCTCCCCCTTCCCCCTTTTTTGCTTCTTAATCACAGATGCCAAATATATGCCATGGAGATATTATACCCTGAAACCTCTATTTTGATTAGTTTTTAAATTAAGCAGACACTAGATTTCTTATCCCAATTTCAGATTTTTTTAAAAATGTGCAGAAACTATTGGCCAGATTTGACTCTTTTCTTCTTATAAACACAGTGATTACAAAATATAAGATGATGATTTAAGATACCAAATTAACTGGTTGGGGATCTCTTCCAGACAACTGCCAAATATTAAAGCAATGAGATTTTAGCTTTTTTGTTTCCTCTTTGTACTAAAAAGCATTCCATTTCTCAATGCCAAGCTTCCCCCATAACATTATGAGTAAAAAAAAATGGTGCTACATACATATGCATATGGCCTAATTAAAAAACAGTTTTAATACTGTATCTAAAGTGCTATAAGATTGGACACTGTTCTTATTTTCCTTCTTTACTAAGTAAGGCACTTTTAATGGGAAAAAAACAAAATGGCTAAAAGAGAGAGAGAGAGAGAGACTGTACATATGAAATTGTATTTGTGTGTAATGACAAAATGGAAAGTTAAACCTATATATAATTGTTTGAGAACAAGTCCAGTGGATTCAGAAGAATGGTTTCTGAGTAAATATATCAGTTTTAATAATAGAATTGGAGGGGGACCCACTATGCCTGTTTTGGTGGATATTCTCACTCTGCCCCTCTCCTCTCTCTCTCTCTCTCTCTCTTTATTTTGGATTGAAATAAGATTTTTAAAGTTTTGTGTAAAACAACTCTGTAAATAAAAAAATTGCCAGTTTGGAATATTGTACACAAGGTAGGAAAGTCAGATACGAAATTCAACTAATTTTTCTAAAAGGTAATTTTTGCAGTTCTAGGTTTAAAATAAATTATCTGCATTATACTTTGGGACAACAGAGGAGACAATGAATGCGATAAATTACGACTAAACCTCAAGTGTAGGAGCAATCTGCCAAGCTTTAGTATTACTGGCCCAAGGGCCAGATTCCCAGTATAACATTCTTAAAATAAGGCTTCATGAATAATCTACACCATATTACTAATAAGATTTCATTGATCCTTAATTATTTCTATTAGAATTGATGAAAACTTGGATTGCTTTTGTTCCCTAATCATGAAATCTTGTAATTTTAAAATAGTAGGCCTAGTGCAATTATGAATGCTGTAATCATTGTGAGATATGTATACATATACGTATATGTATCTCACAGCATCCATACTGGCTTTGTAATCATTTTGGGCAGATTAAATGTGCTGTATTGATATGTATCTATGTAACTGTAATGTATGTCTTACAGATAATTCACAATTTAAATAATGTTATTTTATTTACTTTTTTAACAGAGAAGAATGTGCATTTTGTCAGTTTATTTCTGACTAGGATTTTTTTTTTAATTTTTAATCTACAAACAGTTATTATTGTTCAGAGTGGTACTAGCATCATGCAGTATAAAATCATTTGCACTGCCCTGAGTTAAAATTGGAATGGACACTCACGTGCATATGCATACACACAGAGGAATTTAAACTCTTTCTTGTTGGATTACATTGTTATTTGGCAAATGGAAAGGTTAATTTGCACCTCCAGACTTTTCATGGTAAAAATGGGTTGTTGTGGTTTTTTGTTTTGTTTTTTACCACAGTGAAGATTCTCTGTGGCCACTTAATATTGAAGGCATTGATCAGCTATCAAGAACCATTAAGCTGGCAACTCCGCAATTAGTTAAGCTTGTCTGCTTTGATAAGATGATGGGAGCATATGTTGAAGCTATTCACAAGAAGGGATAATAGGAACAAGATGCAAGAAGAGGATCATGAAAAATCACTGGGTTGGAAGCTTTTTTAAATATAGGGCGCACATTTCAACATGTATGCCATTTGAGGTTTTTTGGTGGGGTTTTTTTGTATTTGTATTTCCAACACTCAATGGGAATTTTAAACATACAATTACTTCATGCTACTAGGGGGTTCATAGGAATTCATTTTTGCAAACAGCTATCATTTGTTATCCCCCGCCCAAAAGTCAATGGCTCACTTAAGTCATATTTCAAATTTTAGTTCAAACTAACATTTGAAAAAAATGTAATTTTTTAAAAATGTGACAATGTTGCAGCTGATACCTTTATAAATATTTTATGTTGGAATGTCAAAATTAACTGTAAAATTGGCACTGTAGGAGAAAAATGACACATAAATCTTTTCTTACAGGATTAGGGATTTCCCCCCCACATATATACATATATATATATATATATATTCAGGTTTCTTTGTGGGCCTATAAAAAAAGCATCTTGACGGAAGAAATCCATGCATTAATGTTAATGAGAGAAAGCAGGTGAAATTTTTCTTCAGCTTCACTCGCACATGAAGGAACAGAAAGGTGCTGGGCTTGTGATTGTCTGAGGTCAGGCTCTAAGACATTTTTGTCTTGACAATATCTCTTCTCTTTAAAAGGAAATAAACAAATCTTTCCACTTTAAGTGGATTTTTTTCTTCTATTTTTTTAAATGGGTTGAAGGAAAGAAAGAACAGAAGAGGTTAAATATGCTGTAGGATGTGGAATTGTTCTTTATTATGGATCCTTTGAAGAATTTTGGAAGCACCAGAAGAGGGGGAAATCAAAAACTATGAAGTGAGGCCATCATCTTGACCCCCTTCACACCTCTGTATTTTTCTATATAATTTCCATAATAAAGAATTTAAACATGACATATGTAGCTATAGTATAGGTAAATTACATTTTTTGTGGAAATTTGAAGGAGAACTTTGACTGCTGAGACAACTTTGAATTGTCATCACTACATTGCTTTATGCCAGAGATCAAAATGCAACACAGATTTTTAAAGTGGTATTCCTCATCCCATTTAAGATTTATTATCTGAAGATTAGGGTGAGGATAGTTACGGGTTTGGTTTTGGTATATGCCTTAACAGATTTTGAGCCCAGATATTCGTGCCTCCTAAGTTATCCAAAGTAAACTTTAGAAGATTTGTAAGTTTGCCAAAACAATGTAACACTGCAAATCAGTTTCGTGGAAAGCTGTGTCTTAATGATGATTAGGATGCCCGTCTGTCTGAAATTTGTTCTCAGTGTTTATATTTAATGGAAGTTGTGCAACAGTGTTTCACATTCAATTCATTGGGGATTATCTTAAGAAAGCTGGTGGATCATATTCATGCATAGAAATGATCTTATTATTTTATTTCATGGCTACTCTTTTTCTAAACATCTTGAAATTTGCCATCCTCAGTCCAGACATACAAAAGATGAATAAATGTACAAGAAGCTTTTCCATTTTTATTTCCATTGTGAAGATTATCTGAATCAGTTTCATTTTAATTGTACCATGAAAGGATTTTTGTTTTCCTGATTTCCAGGTTTTAAAGGGAACAGACTTTTTATGTGATGTATCAGTCAAGAATGACTGCATGATTTGCCAAAAAAAAAAAAATGATAGGGAGGAATGTCTGCATATTAAAGAGACAGCTGGGCTTTCACAGCTTTTGGTTGTGAGTGTCAAATTACTTTTGACGTACAGGTTGACTTCTCCCGTTCGTTTTGGAGTTATCGCAAAAGACGGATTAAATGATTAAAAGAATTTTAATAAGTGTTAAAACATACAACAAAAATAAAATGTACACCAGGTATAAAGATTTGCTTGAAACTTTTTTGTATTTCAAAACAACCTTTATGCCTGCAGCAAACAGTACCTTCATTTCACAAGTGGTGAGCACAGCCAAATCCACATTCAAGGATGTCTGCAGGTGGTGTCAAAAAAGTCAAGGTTACAGCCACAACCATATGATCAAATCCCACTTCTTTTTTATGTGGAATGGCTGTGACAGCTACCATTACATTTGTACCTCTTCCTAAGGCCCTATTTTAGGGGAAATGGAATAGTATAATTAACATGGCTTTGGAATCCCTTCATATTGTTGATCTCAAATTCTATAACATATTGCAAATGGCTGATTCCTGTTATTTAGGCAGATTCCTGGCTTTTGTAAATAGCTTTTTAGCCCACATACCTCATATACATACACCATAGTTGATATTAAATGTATATTTTCGTTCTACAGCCTTATTCTAATTTGGAAATTCATTTGCACATAAACTGGAGTTTTGTGTTTACTCTTTGGGCCTTTTAGGTGAATGAGACATTATTCACTTAAAGATAGTGTTAATAAATATATCTGCTTTGATTTCTCTATTGAATTGAATTGTCCAGGAATAATTCACAATAATTCATTTACATATTGCAAGGCATGCTTTATCCGGAGTACATTTCCATTTTCTTCTAGTATATGGGAATTCATTTGAACTGTGATTAAACGGCATTTAAAACATGGATAATCCCATTTACTCTTATTATGCCTATATTCTTGCAAATGGGTCACTTTCCTTGTATTTCCTTCAAAGTAAACCTTGAATGCAGTTACTACAATTTTATAGACAATACTCATGTTTGGACAAGTTCTCTGGAAATGAAATAGGAGCTAGTAAGTTTAAACAGAAAGATTAAAACAAGATTTTGAAAGTGCCAGGTAGCAGAAGGATTCAACCATGTCCTTTCTTCAACATACTTGTAAAATTCAATTTGTTAGTGATTTCTTTATAACAATATCCTGAAATCTGGCCTTATAAGACCTACATGTTGACCAGATGGGACTTGTACTTTTAACTCAGCAGTATTTTATTACTTACGCTTGTTCTTAATATCCTTCAAATGCATGTATCATCTATGATTTGAGATTGAACCTTTTTGGCAACAGCTAATGTATAATAATACCCAAATGACTGCACTAGTTAAAATTACAGCATTTTGGCCATACTTTTGTACTCCAGCATCTTTCTTCCTCTACATTTGCATCTCTTAAAGTACTTTTGCCTCATTGTTATCTTTAAATGCTCTTTTATAATTATATTATAGGAATAAATATTTTTATTCCCATTATTGTTTCCTAACCAACTATGCATATCTGTAAAAAGCTACATATCCTGAATATATTTGAAAAAGGTAATATGTTCTCCCACTCTCCCATATTGGATGGTATAACTTCAACATCTTTAATATGGATGGGCTAGTTCATTATCAAGTTATATTATACACCTTCGTATATATAAATATATAACAAGAACTCAATAGGAAATCCATACTATGTGTACCACTTTATAGTAACCAAAAAAACTTAAGGACCATGCATAGGTCCCTACTAAGGAATATATTACTATATAAAACTTAAAATAGATTTTTCCTTCTTTGTGGAGACTTACAATATGAATTTCTACTGCAGAGCTGTTGGGTTTTGATTTTGAAATTGCAACTACTTATTTAAATGACTGCTAACAATCTTCCTAATCCAATTTAAAATAATGTTCAGAAGGAAGAACAGTCTTAAATATCAAATAGGAATCAGAAGCATATCATTCATTATAGTTAATAGTGAGCAGTCTAACACTGAGTCCTACTTTATTTAATCTCTAGGAGAACATACTTAATTTTTTGCATGGTGAGAATTGTGTTGAGTGTAAGGTGTTCACAGTACTTAAATAGAATGGGAATTTCTCAATTCATGAAAAAAGCTAACTTGATAACTCTACAGATGATTAAACTGTAAAAAGGTAAAGGTAAATTTTTCCCTGTCAGTTGTGTCTGACCGAGGTATGGTGTCATCTCCATTTCTTGGCTGAGAGAGCCAGCATTGTCCGAAGTCAATTTCCATGGTCATGTGGCCAGCATGGCCATACCCCCAAGGCACACAGAATTCTGTTATCTTCCCACCAAAGTGATACCTATTTATCTACTTGCATTTTACTTGTTTTAGAATTGTTAGGTGGGCAGGAGCTGAGGCAAGTAATAGAAGCTCATCCCAACCTCATAACTGAGGTTAGGTCTTAAACCTGGGCTGTCAGCTCTCCAG